>NC_065586.1:86691354-87008968 GCF_024542745.1 Macaca thibetana thibetana
TCCCGGCACATTGAGAGGCTGAGGCCAAAGGATCACTTGAGGTCAGGGGTTCAAGACCAGCCTGGGCGACATGGCAAGACCCTGTCTCTACAAAAATAAGTAAGTAAACAATAAGAAAATAAAATTTGGCCGGGCACGGTGGCTCACGGCTGTAATCCCAATATTTTGGGAGGCCAAGGCAGGTGGATCACCTGAGGTCAGGAGTTCGAGACCAGCCTGGCCAACGTGGTAAAACCCCGTCTCTACTAAAAATGCATAAAATTAGCTGGGCGTAGTGGCGGGCACCTGTAATCCCAGCTACTCGGGAGGCTGAGGTAGGAGAATTGCTTGAACCCAGGAGACAGAGGTTGCAGTGAGCCTAGATCATGCCACTGCACTCTAACCTGGGCGACAGAGTGAGACTCCATCTCAAAAAAAAAAAAAAAAGAAAAGAAAAGAACATTCAAGAATGAAGCACAGTATGTCAGTATGTGCCACATGGAAAGTGATTTGTAAATGAGTGATAAATGATTAAATGAATAAACACATAGCAGCCCAGAGAGTGTCAAGGAACAGTGAGAGGCACAACATCACAGGGTAGTGAAACAGACCCACATTCACACACACTCAGTACAAAGGTCAATCAACATTATCAAGAATGACAAAATCAAACTCTCCACATGTATAAATATGCTAAGAAGTAAAATCCAATGGGATTGTGGGAAGTGGTCTGTTTCTTTGTCCCAGAAAGAGACAGACATAACCCCTAGTGCCTGGAATGTTGTGGGACCATGTGCTTTAGTTTCCTACCTTTCCTAAGAGTTCCATTGATTTGAAGAAGAAAACATATACAGAACTCCTGTGCAAGGAATAAACGTTTACATCTATGACAGATATGGCTTGAAATTTAACATTCTGAAACTTTTAATTTTTAGATTAGAAAACAATATATGACCACAGCAAAATTTCAAATAATGCAAAATAGTATTAATTGAAAAGTGAAAGTCCTCTCCCCTATTTCTACCCTAGATCCCCAACACTGCTCTTAGGAGTAATCATTGCTAAGTGTATTCCTCCAGAAATTCTCTATGCATAACTTATTTATGTATGTTGATATGTAATCTTTTCCTAAAAATGAGATCATATTCTGCATATTCTACAATTTGCTCTTTTCTCTTCACAGTATATATATATATACACACACACACACATATACATACACATGCACACACACACACATATATATACACACACACATGGCATCTCCCTATTAGTATATATAAACACATTTCATCAATTTTAAAGGTGAATTATGAGAGTACGGAATTTAAGCCAAATCCCTAACAAATGAGCAACAAGTTTTTAAAGTTTTACTTTTAAATAACTCTTTCAAAGAGAAAAAAAAAAGTCTTTCAGACATTCTTCTCTGGAAACAACTAGAAAACAACACAAGACCCAGAAGACATCAGAAGGGTAATACATGGTCAACACAATGCTTTTATCTTCTAACTTAAAAAAAAAAAAAATCCTTTTCCTAGAAAATACTATGTGCTATTCTACCAGGAAATAAAAAATCTGATTTCAAATGTCCTTATTTCAAACATTTCGTCTTGTTATATAATAAAGTTTCTTCATTTATTTATCTTAGGCAGAGAATCAGAACTAAAGTCCCTCTCCCATCAGCTTAAAGAAATATTCATGCTTCAGATTTTCTGCATCAAAATCTAGATTTAGCTGGAAAAAGCCCTCTAGCCATTGTTCTTTGCCCATTACAATTCAGTTCATGGCATAACCCTGCCCGTGGCCATAGTAAGCACAGTCAGCAGTCAAACCACAATTGGTACCTTACTCAAGACTTTCTCCAAGCCCCCAGCTTTTCTTCCTTGCTTTGGGCACTTTCTCCTTTGGCTGCAGACCTTGACTCTCTCACTTCTCTGCCTGGGTTGGATCAGGCTGGACTCCAGGACAAAGCATTGGCTTCTGGCTCTGCTGGCTCCTGCCTTGGGAGGCCTGCCATCAATGGGACATCACAAATACAAGTGAGAGAGCTCCACTCCTGGATACCACCCTAGCAGTGTTCATGGCACCTCCAATTCCACAGACGAGAGACTGCACTCAATGCCCCAGACTCCTCAGGATACCACATTGACTGCTCTGCTTGTCAGAGGACACTGAGCAGCTTCCTGAGGCAGCAAAGGTCAGAAATGTGAGCTCAGAAGTCTTAATCTTGAGCAAACCATGGAACCCCTCTAATGCTTAATTCTGTCACTTGTACCATAGGGTTTCTAATAGTAATTATGTAATAAGATTATAATAAGGTTAAGTAAAGCAAAATAATCCATATTATATTTTCAATACAATGCATGATATATAGTATGCCCCTAATAAGTATAAATGGGGATGATGATGATGATGATGGCAATGATGAAGCTAAATCTCTTCAAAACATCTTTGGAATTCCTGACTTCCTTGAGCAGTCAACCCACTAGAATCATGCCCCATCACCTTTCCTATACTTCAAGGAATGAGATCACCTAGATCCTTCCAGAGGAAAGGCATTCTGAAAAATAAATAAATAAATAAATAAATAAATAAATAAATAAAACATATGATTGTGCCCTTCAGTGGTGAAATAGACTCAACAAAGATCTTCCAAAACAAGGTAAACCTCTGATCCATGGAGATGCTTTTGAGGCTCCCCAAGTGTTCATTGATGTGTACAATTTTCTAATATTTTCTAATGTCACTCATTCTGGGGCCTTTTTTTTTCTTTCCCACAAATCTGCTTCATTTTTGAGGTGTTTTTTGTTTGTTTGCTTGTTTCTTGCTCATACTATTGATTCCATCTTTTACATATTTAAAACAGTGAACATGGCTATTTTATGTTTGGTATTTGATAATTCTAACCTGTCAAGTCTGCAGATCCATTGTGCTGTGTGTAGTTTTTGGTGGAAGTGCCTTGTTTCCTGACAAGTTTTATGATTTGGTTACTAAGAGCCCATGCTTACTGGGACTGGAACTGTGGGAATTCTCTAAGGCCTGTAATAAGGGTCTGTTTCTCCAATTACCATTTGCATCTATTTCTGTCAGGCCAGCTGTGCTGTCAATCCAGGACCCTTTTAAATTAAATTCCAGTTTGAAGTGGTTTTATTTCTCTTTTTCTGGACCTCAGGAGTAGTGTGAACTTAGCCCCATGCCCCATGAGTGCCTGCTATAATTACAGATTCTCAAGAAAGACTTCCCACTACCAGTGCCCAAGTTGAAAAGGCAAATTTTCCTCCCCGGGTCATGTTTTTAAAAGTCCTAGATTTGGTGGCAGCTTCAGTCTGACCCCCATTTTGTAAAAGCCCTGTTTATTTCCCGCCTCGAGAATGCAGCCTTTATATTCAAAGTTCTGGTCACCAGAAATCAGCATCTATCCCCAATGGAAGCTAACAGCTTCTACGTTGGTTTACCTCTTGGGCTTCTTGCTTTCTCTCCATTTCAGATCTCTAAGGATTCCTCTTACTTTCTTGCCAGCTTAGCCACGCATTTAAAATGGTATGTATTTTTAAAATTTTATCCAGGCTTTTTAGTGTTTTGCTTTTTAGTGATAGGCTTTTTAGAATATTTAATCCATCCGTAATCCTACCAGAAATAACCTAGGTTTTAATTTCATGTTAAAATTTTACTCAGTATTTTCTCCACCCCATTACTTGAATGGTTTATGTTTGCCTCTCCTTGTCACCTGCTTCAATTACCGTGATGTTTCTGCTATACTTTGGAGCCCCTGCTAATGCACAATTCACCTCTGCCTGGGTCTTCTTTTCTCATGCTCCACTCATGGTGGAGCGAAGACTTTTCACCGTTAATTTTTCCAACTAGGTTGGTCCACAGGGGAAAGGTTACTGTATAATTATCCTTTTTATTCTGTGACTTCAAGCAAAATGTCTAGAACATTTAGTTCTTGACAGCTACAATACAATTATACAAAGAAAGACGGGGATTAATTACATTCTTGCTAAAACAAATCATATTAAATAGATGATGTGGAATAGTATAACATTTTATACACTATCTATCATAAAATGCACCACATATAAAACTCTCTAATCATGATGCCGGCGAGCTGCCAGCCAGCTGAGGAGATTTAACCATTTATCTCTTAAAATCCTTTCGTTATCTTAAAATTAATTACAAAGGACTCTGAAAAGATCCATTAATAACCCTCCTTTCATCACGTGCTAAATACCTCTGTGTTCTTTCTCTGAAGCTCAGGTATTGGGGTTCTGTGCCCATCCTCTGAGACTGGGTTTGAACCCTGCTCTAATCCTTCTTAGGCAAGCATCCCAGAGCAGGCCACTTCATCTCTTGGACTGTCTGGCCCTCATCTGCACAATGGAAATATAACAACTCCTCCCTTACAGGACTATGTCAGGGTTTAAATATGAACACTTTTAAAACCCTTGGTACAATGCCAGCACAAAGGTCATCCTCTATAAATGGAAGCCATAAAAACAAATTCTACTACTATCTAGTTTTTTAAAAAACATTCACCCAGTATTATCATAAATGCAGTAGTATATATAATAAATGAATTACAACTGAGCCAATATCAGTAAAATGTCAGGAAGCCAAGAGGTTTGCTTAAGAAATGGGGATTAATGTGAATTGACTTTACTACCTTCTTTCACTTTATCCTATGTGGAGCCAACACACTCTCTAAGACAGACAGTCAGGAGAAAGCCTAATGATTCTCACCTTGATCCAGAACAATGTGTAATAGCTGACCATATGACTTGGCATCATTAGTTCCAGAACAAACAGTTCTATATTACTTCCCAGTTTCTTAACACCTATTCACGTTGTCAACCACTCTGGAAAAGGCTCAAGCTTCCACCATTGCACAGGCTGCTCCTCTGCTGAGAACATTCCATAGACTTCTTCGGCTAAGACTTACTCATTTTTTAGATATCAGCTAGGATGCCATGTCCTCCAGAAAGACTCTGATCTCACTGAGCTCCCTGCTCTGAGTTCTCAGGGAATCTCCTCATCATCCACTGCAGGAGGCTATATGTGACCTACTTATTTGTCTGGATTCCCAGTAATGTAAGATGCATTAGCACAAGAACCGTGTTTTTCATTGTTCAGGTCAGCATTAAACCCAAACCCTGGTACAATGGTTGATATGACATAAGCATTAAATAAATATTGGTTGGATGAATAAATGAATGAATGAAACATGCAGAAAACTGTAGCAAAAATTGTACCTGTCCCATAAACATCAGAGGCAGCTAGAAACATCAAAAGTGTTTGATCACTCAGAAAGACCTAAATATATAATTGACAATCTAATTAAAGAAGTGGCAGAGACATGTACTTTGAACTCTGTCTTCTCAGTGAAAGTGAAATAGAGTCTAGGGGATTTTCAAACCCTATATGTAAATTCCTTTGATACCTTTGTAATGTCTATCTGTCTGCCTCCTCACCTCCACTGCCCCTGGACACACACACTTCTCCATATAACATATGACTCAGTACCCGGTGCACAGGCACTAAATACACATGAATAACTGACTGTACCTGTGCATTCCCCCGCCAATCTTAACACTGCCTGTGGCAATAGCCATTTCAGCCAAGAACCAGTATTGAGCGTCCAGAACTCCAACCTTGATTTTGTGATATATTTTAAGTAACACTATGGTTCATTCTTACCCTTTCCTTTAGTCTTCAAAACTATGTTGATTTTTTTCCCCAACAATTCTTACTCCTCCTCGGAACACACCATAACACCTGATGACAAGAACTGAGCCAAGAAAACAGTAATCCACGAAGTCTTGTGGCCTTGGCGTCCCTTCTCAGGAGAGCTGGAAAGCAGCCACGGTACTGCCAGCTGAGCAGCCCGATGTGGGAATGTAACTGACCCTGGAGTGTGATTTCTCACCTGTGTTCATGTGACCACTGGGATGTGGCCTTTCTACAAGGTGCTTTCCTACCACCTGGCTTCCTTCTTAAATACTGCTCATTCCAAGCATTTCTTGGGATGGAACTTCCTCAGCACATATGTTGGGTTTATCTCTGACCTCAGCCAAACTGTGTTTTCATTAAAAACACATAATTTAGAAGAGCAGGCAGATTAACACCTGATCTTTACTCAGCATTATAAACCCCACACATCCCAACACAGAGGATAACCATCGGGGGCCCTAACACTCTGTAAATGCCAAGTGGCATTTAGCCAACCATCCTTGGCTAAGGATGGTTCATCCACTTCATTATCAGGAAAATGCTGTGGTTCCCGCCTGCTGCTAGGTATCTGTTCATGTTTCTCTATGCAGACCACTGATTTTTTTTTTTTTTTTTTTTTTTTGCCACATACGTATTTTGGGAAATTTGAAGCTAATGAGGAAGCCAGATTTGTGCCTGAGCTCACACTCCACATGTATTTGTTCCTAATATCTAAGAACCAACATAAGAATAGGCTATGAAATGCTTAAATAGATGGAAAAGTCATGTGACCAGGAAAGAGTAAGAAAACCTGACAGAGTTTATCTTCTCTTATTCTTGGTTATTACCTGAATTTTTATTTTTAAACTACAAAGCTTAAAATTCATGAATAATACAGGAAATCTGTAAAATGCCACTTTTCGGGAATAAGCAGGACATTAAAATGCAAATTGCAGTTCTACACACAGCTGTACTCAACGTGACAAATTAAGCTCTTCCTATTCCTTGTCTTGACATTTGCCTTCAAGATGTTTGTTCAATGTAGAGAGAAAGCATGAGGGCAAGAAGGAGAATCAGACAGGATGAGTGGTGACACCTCCAGGAGACCAGCCCCCTGTAAGAGGTCCCCAAGGCACGAAAGGTCTTCATGGAAGCCTTCCTCTCGGGCACACCACATGGGAAAAATAATCGACTGCGTTATTGTATTTTCTGAGGAAGACCTTCTTAGGAAAATGGCATACTTTCATAATAAGATACCTCTTTAAAATGAGTAGGACAGAAATCTAGAACAAAGTGAGTAAACTAGAAAGTTTCTGAGCTCCTGCTAGACCCTTACTTCCACACATCACTCACTCAGGTAGATTCACAAAGCCATCCTCTAACTGTGCCTTATTCATTCAACATATTTACTCAAGAGGAGGGCCTACTATGTGCCAGACATACTGGGGATACATTAGTAAATAAGAAGACAAACCACCAAGCACAGTGGCTCACGGCTGTAATCCCAGCACTTTGGGAGGCCAAGGTGTGTGGATCACGAGGTCAGGAGTTCAAGACCAGGCTGGACAATATGGTGAAACTCCATCTCTACTAAAAGTACAAAAATTAGCTGGGTGTAGTGGCACGCACCTGTAGTCCCAGCAACTCGGGAGGCAGAGACAGGAGAATCATTTGAACCCGGGAGGCAGAGGTTGCAGTGAGTGAGCTAAGATCGCGCCACTGCACTCCAGCCTGGGTTACAGAGCGAGACTCTGTCTCAAAAAATTAAAATGAAAAAAATAATAATAAGACAAAGCTCACTACCTACACTGGACTTACATGCTGGTAGCTGTGGGTGGGGATTTATGTCAGCTATAGTGCTAAGTGCTTCACATATTTAACTCATGTAATCCTCACACCAGCCACATGAGGGAGGTAATATTATCATTCGCATTTTACAGATGAGAAATTGTAAATAAATGAGGAATTATAAATTAAATGTGAATATTATTATTCACATTTTACAGGTGACAAAGCTGAGGCACAAAGAAGTGAAGTAATTTACCTAGTAAACTAGCAAATGAACAAGCTGGGATGTGAAACCAGGAACTCTGTCTCCAGAATACGCATGCTAAACCACTTTATTAGACTGCCTCTCTTATGACCTCTTCCACCTGCTCCCTTGCTATTTCTGTATGACAATAAGAGTATATTCTCCCAAGGTCAGGGTCTGAGGCCTAGTTATCTTTGTAACCCACTACTCACAATCCCTGTAGGGTCTGGTTTGTAAGTGTTAAATAAATATTAAATAAATGATTTGCCTTTGATTACTGAATTACCCTTACCCTGAGCCGGAGCTGCAACAGCAGATGTTAGCACCATCTAGTGGAGAGAGGCCTGGCATGGAAGACTGCCATTATGGAGTGGCTGACAGCCAGCAAGGGATGATAGCAATTACCTGGATAACTAAGACAAACATCTTCATGTAGGTGCTTTGCCATCATTCTGCAGACCTCTGACAGCTGATCTGATAAACCCCCAGATTTATCAAAAACTAAACACCTAGTACATAAACAGTATTCCAAACCCAAAATAGATCCAGCTTTGGTATTTTTAAGGAATCACCAAAGAGCATTTTAAACAGAGCTCTTCTGGAAAATCCATGATTATGCTCACAATACAACAGGGAAGATCTCAACTTCTTGCAGGAAAGGCCTACATATATATATATCTACAAATAACTGCATTCAACTTGGTTAAAGCAAATAAGATCAATCATTCGGAAACCAAGAATTAGAATGGATCCAGATATAAAGCTTAAAAGAAAATGGTTATTCCTAATCCCTACAGCTACTGGAACTCAACTCTCTTTGCACATTCTTTTACTAAATATTAGCTAATTGTGAGATCAATGTATCAGTATGACAAAATTCAACAATGACTATCTACACTTTGTTTACAGTAAAACAAAACAAAAATTTTGAATGTACTTCTTTTACTTTAAGACCTCTTAGAAATACAAGAAAAATAAAGGAGTATTTTATTTCAGTCAGTCATTTTTAATTACTTTTCCCCTTTGACATAAAGCAAAGAAAAACGGAAGAGAGGAGGTTGATGACAAAATTCAGGGAAACAGAGTAACAGGCCAAAGTGGAAAAGTCAGAAAGTGTCTGCACTTCTAGTCCCCACTTCATAGCCTAACGAACTCCTATTCATCCCTTAAGACCCTGCTCAAGTGTCGCCTCTACTGTGAGGTCTTTCCCATCTGCACTCCACCCCAGCTACTTACCCCCATTATTGAGCTCCCTTAGCACTTGATCCATAACACTATGATGCAATATAATGTTATATTGTCATCCTGCACTGACTTATCCTTCTTCAGCAGAGATGATGAGGCCTTTCTTAAGTTTCTCCGCACATCTACTGGCTGACTACTGAAGCCAGAAGTAAATAACGATCCTTTGAAACAAATCCCACTGCCTTCCTCTTTCTATGCTTTGCACTGTTATACCACAAAAAGCTCTTGATAGTAGCATAAAAACCAAGCAATTCTCAAGGCCTTTGCTTTGACTCTTTTGTGATTTTTTTTTTTCCTACATGGTCTTCATAACTTGTCTTCTCAAGACACAAAATCAACAATCATTGAAATGTAAAGAAGAAAAAATAACCAAGGACTCTGGTTTTAAATGCTATTTCTTCTCTTCTGCCCACAATAAAACTATGTCAGGAGGGATGTGCCACACACACATCAGTGCATCTGCCTGAAATGAAAAGAATGTGGAAAGGCTCACTGGGAAAATCAAATTTTTTTTATAAATTCGAGTGCCGAGACATGATCTGTTTCTTTAAATGCTGTTAGCAAATGTACTGCTGAAGGTTAACAGACAATTAAGAATCATCACAGTTCTATGAAAATGATAAACAAAACAGAAAGATCAGCCTTTCGTGATTGCATAAAATCAGTCACAATCAAACAAAAAATAATCACTAGGCAAAGCATTGCACTTGCTGAATGCATTATGCTGGTATACTGCCTGTGGTGGCTAAACATTTGGATTTGGGGAGGTCACAGAGCCAGATTTCAAATCCATGTTCTGCAGTGGATAAGCTGGGTGACCTTGAACATATTATGTAACCTCTTTATGCCTCAGTTTTCTTATCTGTAAAATGGAAATAATAATAGTACCATACTGGGTTTGTTATGAGCACTTAGCAGAGTGCCTGGCATACAAAAAGCATTCCATAAAGATTCATTCATTTCATTATTTCATTTCATTATTTCAAGAAAATATCTATTTAGTGCACACACTAGACATTGTACTGGAAACTTTCACGTCCATTATCGCAGTTCACATCTAGAAAAATGAAAGGGTTAGACAAAATGTACCTTCCTAGTGCTAACATCCTTTTATCCTAGTCATGTGGAATGAAAATGTTTCCAGGGTTCAGCAAACATTTGATTCAAGTTTCGTTGTTAAACATATTAATCATTTTTAAAACTGGAATAAAAAGTATCACCCACACTTGAGTTCTTTATCAAATTTTAATACAAGGGAGACCCCAAATGACTTAATTTGTGCTGCCTGGTTAACTTTGCTTTTCTCTGGAGCCCTCAAAATAAAACTTTGCAGTGGATATATTTGAACTCCTTAAAAATGTGACACTGATTAAGAAAACTGCAGGTCTTTTTCTGTTTTGTTTTGTTCTTTTAATTCAGACCGGTATATGTCTATTCACATAAAATCATACAAGCAAATACAATCCTATGACATTTATGTGTTCCACTCAATTAAGTGACAGGATCCATTCACATGGTATTTTCTGCCAAATGGTGACAAACTAAACTGACTGAGGAATCCATTAATTGACTCTTTAAATTGAACATTTAACAATTAATAACTGCATGCACTTGTTACTTGCTGTGATTTTAATTTGAAACAAGTGTTTCCTACCCTTTTGAGCTACTGTTTCAGTTAAATTAAAGAAGCTAATAAAAAATACTGTATCAGTTACACTGAAGAGCAAGCTATTAAAAAAAAAAAAAAACTGCCATTTGTAACTACTCATCCATGTAAATGTAGATTTTCTTGATAGCATGCAGAGAGAGAGAAAGGGAGATCGAGGGAGAGGAAAAGACAGAGAAAGAGAGTAAGAGAGAGAGCAAATTACATTGGATGCTTAGACTGATGTGACTACAACTGTCTTCCATGAACAACAATTTCTTTGGAAGTTTGTTAAATCAGCCTCACTGCTCTTTTGAATGACTGTAAGAATCAAATCTCACAAATTGGAGCTAATAAATTCATACTAATAAAATACTCCCCTTCATCCCTTCTATATTTTTTTATCAATCCTACATATGTATTTCATTTTGAAAAGGGGCAGTGTTCAGAAAACTTTGTCCTAAGCCCTTCTGTATTGTGAAAAATTACCATGGCCCAGTAACTATTACAATTTCTAGGTAGGACACAAACTCGAAAAAATTATCAAATACCTGTACATAAGAAGGTTTACATCTAGAGAAGACAGATTAATGTATATTTAGAATGAGACAAATGTGGAAAGTGCCATCAAAGTGTACGTGTGTATGTACACATACATAATGTGTATTATACACAATACTTAAAGCAGTGAGGGGGAGTTAGATCGGGGGTAATTTCAACTGGGAAGTTAAAGAAAGGTTATATGGATAAACTAATACTGAAGCTGCACATTGAACACTGAACAGAATTCAACAAGAGGACTAAGTGCAAAAGACCACAGAAAGATACAGAGGTAGGAGATTGAAAATGTTCAAGAAAGATGAGTGCCCCGGGTGTATGTAAGCATTTTAGTTTATGTGCATTGAAGCGGGAAGAGGAGTGGATAGTACAACAATGGCCAGGCGAGCCTAAATTAAAATGTCACAGCCCCCAAAATTGCACTAAGAATAAACACATATACTATGTCAAATGAACCCAAAGAAGAATTTTTCAGGTTAATTGTGTTTATGATCCCTCCAAGTGTTTTATTTCACTTGGGTACGATTACAATTTCTAGTAAGTTGTAGCTCAATAATTTTCCATTTTATCATCTTTCTTAACAATTTCTTACAAACACGAGAATTATTCCATTATTTGACAGGGGTTTTGGCTCCTCAAGCATGAAATATCTGGGCACAGCTGTTTCTTATAGTTCTTTGGGATTTACCTGGGAAATCTCCAAATCTGTTTTCAGTATACTACAACAAGACATCAGGAAATTAAAAAGCAGTAAAAAAGAGCAGAAAATCCTGTGGTTCAAACTCCTCGTTTTCAGAAGCATTTACCACGCAGAAAGATTAGGTGACTCTGCTGCAAGGATGAAATAAAACAGATTACGAAGCCACTTTATCAAAAACATGAAAAATTTTAAAAACTGTTCACACAAGTTCATTACTCAATCTCTGAATGACAAAAACATAATCATGATTCCATGAATCAAATTTTCAAATTTCTTGCCTTCCAATCCAACATCACTCATGTGTAAGGCAAAGTAGTGGGAGTTAAAATTAAGTTAACAAGTTTATAGTTCTAAAGGCTTCAGCATCTAATTGGGTAAATGAAGAATAGAGCCTGTAAATAGGACTATTTTGGGTTTGTTTGTGGTTTTTCGTTGTTTTGTTGGGTTTGGTTTTGTTTTGTTTTTTTGTTTGTTTGTTTGTTTTGAGACAGAATCTCGCTCTGTCGCCCAGGCTGGAGTGCAGTGGCTGGATCTTAGCTCACTGCAAGCTCCACCTCCCGGGTTCATGCCATTCTCCTGCCTCAGCCTCCCGAGTAGCTGGGACTACAGGCGCCCGCCACCTCGCCCGGCTCATTTTTTGTATTTTTTTTAGTAGAGACAGGGTTTCACCGTGTTAGCCAGGATGGTCTCGATCTCCTGACCTCGTGATCCGCCCGTCTCGGCCTCCCAAAGTGCTGGGATTACAGGCTTGAGCCACCGCGCCAGGCCTTGTTGGGTTTTTTTGTTTTGGTTTGGTTTGGGTTTCTTTTGGTTGCAGCTGTACCAGAGGGAAATAATCATAATTCTTAATTTATAACATATTATCAACATACCTTTTTCATAGAATTTTTCAATGGTTACACTTTTAAATGTATATATTTAAACTATGCATTATATATATATACACAAGGGAGCTTTTTTATAAGTTGTAAAGAGATTATGGATGGTCCCTAACTAACTATGGCTTTAGTTACCATTTTTCAACTTTACCATTTTGTACGCTCCTCAACTTACAATGGGGTTACATGTGGCTAAAACTATCATAAGTTGAAAGTATCATTACATTGAAAATGTACTTTCAGCTTTCCATTTTTTACATCTAAAATGGAAAGGTTTATCTAAGGGTTCTGATAAACCCTTAGAATGGATTTGTCAGAATTTATCAGAATGAAGAAAGAACAGTACTTCAACACCTGGTGCTGAGAAAACCATATATCCACATGCAAAAGAATACAGTTGGATCCTTACCTTATACCACATGTGAAAATTAACAACAACAAAAAAAATGAACTGAAGACCTACATATAAGACTTAAAACTATAAAACTCCTAAAAGAAAACATAAAGAAAACTTCATAACATCGGATTTGACAATGACTTCTTGGATATGACACCAAAGCACAGGCACCCACTACCACGCCCGGCTAATTTTTTTGTATTTGTAGCAGAGACAGGGTTTCACCATGTTAGCCAGGATGGTCTCGATCTCTTGACCCCATGATCTGCCCACCTCAGCCTCCTAAAGTGCTGGGATTACAGGCGTGAGCCACCACGCCTGACCCGGTAGTTCTATTTTTAATTTTTTCAGAAACCCCCATACTTTTTTCCATAAAAACTATACCAATTTACAAACCAACAACAATGCACAAGGATTCTCTTTTCTCCTAAATAAAAAACAAGACATGAAACTGTAACTATGGCACAAACTCACTTTTCATAAACATTTATATGTAAGAAAAAAATTAGCACCTACTTCTACCACGTTCACTACCACTTTCTAAGGAGAGTAATGGCAGAAGTACAAAAATGTAGAGGTTCTCTGAATAACAACGAAACAAATGATAAAGGTAGAAGATAGTAACCATTTAAGTGTGAAACTAGAAGTAAGAAGACAGGAGATGGCAAGATAGGAGTCTACAAAAGCTAGAGGAAGGTTTAAAGAAAAATGCTCTGAATTGGTATAAAGTTGTGAACCCAAAAGTTATCTGAGACAGGTCTCAATCAATTTAGAAGGTTTTCTTTGCCAAGGTTAAAAATGCACCCATGACACAGCCTCAGGAGGTCCTAATGACATGTGCCCAGGGTGTTTGGGGTACAGTTTGCTTTTATACATTTAGGAAGACATAAGACATCAATCAATACATGTAAGATTTACATTGGTATATTGGAAGGGCGGAACAACTTGAAGCTTGCAGGGGTCAGTGGGGGTTGGGGGGTGCTTCCACATCACAGATAGATTTTAACATGTTCTGATTGGCAAGTGTTTGAAAGGGTTATCATCAAAAGAAAGGAATGTCTGGGTTATGATAAGGAGTTATAGAGAGCAAGGTTTTATCACGCAGATGAAGCCTCCAGGTAGCAGTCTTCAAAGACAATAGGTTGTATAAATGTTTCTTATCAGACTTAATATCTGTGTTGATGTTAATGCTGGTCCACTTTTCCTGAATTCCAAAAGGGAGGAAGGTATAATGAGGCATGTCCGACCTCCCCTTCCTATCAGGGCCTGAATTGGTTTTTCAGGTTAACTTTGGATACCCTTGGGCAAGGAGGCAGGGTTCCATTCAGATGGCTGGGGGAATCTCAGGATTTGATTTTGGTTTACAAGCAATAAATAGATGAAAGATACTGTCACAACTATCTGAATTATTCTATCAAGGAACAGAAGTCTGATAAAACAATGAAGAATATATCAGGGAAATTTTCCCACAACATAAATGTTCCAACCCATGGATGTTTAAATAACAAAAGGTTGAAAAGAGTGAAATCTTTCAAAAGTAATTTGTGTGCTTTCCTGCATTCTGAAACAGCACTTACAAAACAAATTTTAGACCAGGTGTGGTGGCTCAAACCTCTAATCTCAGCACTTTGAGGCCAGGAGTTCCAGAACAGTCTGAGCAATATAGCCAGACCCTGTCTCTAATAAGCTGGGTGTGGTGGCAAGTGCCTGTAGGTCCCAGCTACTCGGGAGGCTGATGTGGAAGGATCACTTGAGCCTAGGAGTTTGAGGTTACAGTAGTCCAGCCTGTGTGACAGAGCAAGACCCTGTCTCTAAAATGATTAAAAAACAGACAAGGCCGGGCGCGGTGGCCCACACTTGTAATCCCATCACTTTGGGAGGCCGAGGCGGGTGGATCACAAGGTCAGGAGATGGAGACCATCCTGGCTAACACGGTGAAACCCCATCTCTACTAAAAATACAAAAACAAAATTAGCCGGGTGTGGTGGCGGGCGCCTGTAGTCTCAGTTACTCAGGGGGCTGGGGCAGGAGAATGGCGTGAACCCAGAAGGCAGAGCTTGCAGTGAGCTGAGATCGAGTCACTGCGCTCCAGCCTGGGCGACAGAGTGAGACTCCATCTCAAAAAAAAAAAAAAAAAAAGATAAATTTTAATATTCTCCTGATCACTGAGTGCCACAATCACAAACATCAAGTATTGCACTGTCTATGATAAAGGTATGTCCTCAAAAGCAGCCAAATTTTCTAGGATTATTTCTCCAACACTGGGTCCAAATTTCTAGGTTTTTTCCATTCTTATGTGTTTTTCTGAAGCTTTTTATAGCTTTTATCTTAAACACATTGAGTTTTAGAGCTGAAAGGGGCCTCAGAGACCAGTTCAACCCACACATTTTACAGAGAAGGAAACTATTTTCTTCCTCCACCATGAAGCTGTGGGTCCAATGTATTGCTGTTTTAATGTGTCTATTGTGAACAACTCATCTCCCTTTTCTAATTTTCTGTTTCTAATCTGACAGCTGGGAAACCAGATAAGCAAACTTGTTAGAATTGTATCAAAAATAGCCATAATCTAAATGAAAAACTATTCTAAGAACAAAAAGTAAGAGTTTTAATGTTATTCTGTAGGGTCATACATTGTGGTAACTTGAAGGCCTCTTTTCCATTCTTTGCATTTTGGGAAGGTGTTTACAAGACAATACTAAAGGTTTCCAGGACTTTCGCATAAACGATGCTAATTCTCAGAATGAGAAAACTCTTCCCCTCATGGACTATGTGATCTTGAGTAAACTGTTCAATGGCTCTGAGTCTCTGTCTCCTCACATGTAAAAAAGAAATGAACTATCAGGGTAGATAACTGTTTAATTCAATGAGGTCGCATGCTGTCTTTGCTCATTTTGTGTTGATATAACAGAATACCACAGACTGGATCATTTATAAAGAAAATAAATTTATTCCTTAACAGTTCTGGAGGCTGGGAAAATAAATTTATTCCTTAACAGTCCAAGGCTGAGGGACTCATATCTGGCAAAAGCCTTCCTGCTGCACCATTTCATGGCAGTAGAAAAAAGGGCAAGAGAGCATAAGAGGGTAAAAGAGGGCAAGAGAAGGTGGAACTCACTTTTATCAGGAGGCCATTCTTACTATAATGGTATTAATTCACTGATGAAGGTAGATCCCTCATGGCTTAATCACCTCTTAGTGGTCCCACCTCTTAATACCATCAAAATGGCAAATAAATTTCAACAGTTTTGGAGGGAACATTCAAACCACAGCACATGCTTTAAAGAAGGCTAAAAAAGTGGGAGTTCTTGTTTTCTCTCCACTTTTTCTCAAGCAGCAGAAGCCATGTTTGCAAAAGCTAATAGTACCTTCATTTTATGTAGCTCATTCAGGACTGGGTACAATCCTACTCAAAGCAATATTGGGTTTTCCACAGAAATTCTCAAATGTAGATGTCATTAGAATCATCTGGGAGCTTTAAACACTCCTATAGCCCAAGCCCCATTTGCAGACAGTCTGGTTAAATTGGACTGGGTTGGGGCCCAGGTATAGGTACTTTTTAAGATATCCCCAGGCTGGACCCAGTGGCTCATTCCTGTAATCCCAGCACTCTGGGAGGCCAAGGAGGGAGGATCAGTTGAGCCCAAGAGTTCAAGACCAACCTGGGCAACATAGTGAAACCCCCATCTCTACAAAACTAAAAATAAAAAATTAGCCATATGTGGTGGCACATGCCTGAGTCCCAGCAACTCAGGCACCGAGGTGGGAGTATCTCTTTAGCCCAGGAGGTTTAGGCTGCAGTGAGCCGTGATCATACCACTGAACTCCAGCCTGGGTGACAGAGTAAGACTGAAACTACCACTGCAAAATTACAACTGAGAAAGTGACAGAGATCTGACCTAACCAACTCCATCTTCCTTCTAACCTCCAAGTGTCCTTGTTCATTACTGGGTGTAGGCTGAACTAACTTTGGGAGGAACTTAGTTATAGTTTATACTTTGAAACAAAGATAATAACAGCCCTTTCACAAAACAAACCGCCTTCTTGCCTGAGAACTAGACTGCCTTTGTAGCGCTAACAAATTAGTCAAAAGATTAGAAATTACGGTTTAGGAGTCATGTAACTGGAGGCTACAAGATTCTGACCTTCTCCAAATTGCTCCTGGGGATAACATCACTAATGTAAAACCTAATATTAGTGCTTGAGATATTTTGCAAACCCTGCACTTAATGGATCAGCTGGCACCACACAGATTGATAAACTGGCTCATCTGATCTTGTGGCCCCTACCCAGGAACTAACAGTACAAGAAGACCTCCTTCGACTCACTGCTCCCCACCCTGACATCCACCACATCTTCCTTAAAAACTCTGATCCCTGAATGCTCCAGGACACTGATTTCAGTAATAAAACTCATGTTTCCCACACAGCCAGCTCTGCATGAATGAATGAATGAATGAATGAATGAATGAATGAATGAATGAAGAGATCCCCAGTTGATTCTCATAAAAGCCTGGGTTGAGAGCCAATGCTCCTGAGAAATACTTTGAGCCTTGCTGAGTGTCGGTATCTGTCTGCATCAGATCAAAACCCCTAATAGCCCCAGCAGTCCACTGGTGAAATTCTAGGCTGGTTTCTTCTTTGTGCTTCCATACTGATACCTCTAGGACTCCCCCTTGAATCAACTCCTGGACCCCTCAAATTTGCTTGACAAAGATATAACTCTGATCTCATACCAGGTATATACACCGGTATAATGGTACCAGTTGTTTAAATATAATATTTCCATACTTGCTGGCAAATAGCTGCTGTTCCAAGCTCCTGAGGGTCCCCCACCTTTCCACCATCTACCATATGAGCCAAATCCATTCTGACTAGTCAGTCAGTGGTGATAGTTAAACATTGTATTATCCCTAGCTTTGATGACCTGGGGCTTTGCCCCACCACACTAAAACTTAGAGGAAGTATTTTAAGTAATGATTTTTTTAAAATAATAGATGGGAGAAAATACCTTCAAATCATATATCTGATAAAGAGGTTGTATCCAGAAGATATAAAGAACTGCTGCAATTCAATAATAAAGCCACAAACAATCCAAGTAAACTGTGTATGGACATCTCATCAAAGAAAATACACAATTGGCTAAGATAACACCATTAATAAGAAGAAAAATACAAATTTAAATGACAACGGAAATTCTACACACTCACTAGAGTGGCTATAATCAAAACATTTAACATTATAAAGTGTGGCGTGAATGTGAAAAAAAACCCCGGAATTCCCATACATTGATGTTGAGAATGTACAACCACTTACAGAAGTTTGGCCGTTTTCTTAGAAAGTCAGACACACACCTATTAGCAATTCTACTCATGGTAATCTACCCAAGAAAAATAAAAACAATGTCTAAGAAATAAAAATTAAATTCTAAGCCCCCAACTGACTGAATAGAACCTCTCTTGGCCAAAGGAACCCTAGAGAAACCTTGGAAGCTGAGTCACCATCACAAGGGAAAGGAGATTAGCCACGCCTTATTATCCTCCCACCCTCCCACCCTCACTAACAGCCATCAGGCTTTCTTACCTAAGGGCTAAATAGAAACTAGTCCTTTCAAAAGACTACTAGCTTATCTTCACATGTACAGAACAAATACAATATGAGATTAATCATTCCTTCACCCCTCCCTGATTAATCGTTACTTCACCGCTCCCTGAGACATCTGTTTTCTCTATTCTCTTTTTCTTCCAACATTCACCTTATCTTATGTAAAATGTAGATTTACTGGGCACTAACTAAACTCGCACAAGTATGTAATCATTTGTCTCACTGCTGTCCCGCCCTCTCCCCTTTTTAAGGAAAAATATATAAATACTAAATATCCTGAGAACCTCTTTGTAAAACACAGCCATAAAAGCTTCTGTTTTTCCTGGGCACGCCCTCAGGGTGGCTCAATAAAGCTCCATGGTTTGAGACTTAGGCCTCAGTCACTCATTAACTGTGACTGGATCTGGGAGAAGAGATCAGCCCCTCTGACCCGCAGCAATTCTCCTATCAGCGCTGGCAGGAGATTCTCTCCGACAGATTGTGCACACCGCCAAGGCTCAAAAGCTGCTCTCTTCTCCTGAGATTCCCTGATCTCCTGAAATTTTTGATTTCAGATCCCAAGGTTTATTTTGCCACAGAACTCCTCTAAAAAGGGAGTTTGCTCCCTTCCAATGGAGAGCAGTCTTCAGCTTGGGCCCCATCTCCAGGTAAGGAGCTGGTTTGAGGTTTTATTTTGAGATTTGGTAGCTGAAGGTCAAGGTTTATTGCCAGCTGGCTGTAATTTCTCCTTATGCTCAGAGATCTCAACTATACGTAAATTATGAAATCACTTTTTCTGTTTTTTGGTTTTGATCTATCTTCCATTAGATTTAACCAACTCTTCCTCCCACCCACAATGTTGACTAAAACTCCATAGTTGCAGAAAGTCAAGCTCCAACCCCAGAAACATAAGCTGGTTAAAAGAAATCAATATTTTGCTCCCCAAAATTTATTTATTTGACATATTTTAAAGTGGCCCAACCAGACCTTTCCTAATTTGGATCTAAGAAAGATTAGCTAAGAGTCTTCATTCTGAAGGTTCCCATGTAAACATGATTAAATAAATTGCATACTTTTTCTCCCATTAATCTGCCTTTTGTGAGTTAATTTTTCAGGAAACTTTCAGAGGGTCAAGGGGAAAGCTCCTCCTTGGCCCCCACAATTTGGCGTATCCAGTAGGATCCCCAAAACCACTTTCCCCTTTTGGAAGCCAGAATGAAGAGAACTCAGGAAACTTACAAGCCAGCAAATAGGTAAGAACTTCTTATCAATGAGCCTCCTGGTCTCCTTGTGCAATCCGATTGAACAGATGGTTAAAAATCACCATTTTGTCTCAAAGTTTTCATTATTGGGAAAAAAAGGGATTTGTGTGACTAGTCTTGGGGTGTAGTGACTCTGGTGTATTTTTGGTACTTTATGGTGTGAATGTTCATATTGTTTGACCCCTTGCCTCTCAGAAATAGCCTTTTTTGTTGCTATTTTCCTTTGTCTTTCTGTGTTGTTCTCTCATAAAGAGCAGTGTCATAGGGTAGAGTACACGAACCTAGAATCCCTATAAGCCTGCTGTTCAAGCCAGCCCTGCAGACAAGCCCATTTTATGGTTCTCACTAGACCGGTGTCTGTTAAGACAAACTTTGCCGTGGGCTCCTGAGAGGGAAACTGGATGAGTTTTCCCTCTTGTCTTGTTTTATGTCCTTGGGTTACTTTTCTAGTCTCTGCCATCCAGAGGGTATGATTTTTCAGGGTCAGGCCAGCCAGCCAATCTGAAAAGACTGGGAGTCCGAGACACATAATATTTTAAGTAACACACTGTTCTGAATGTGTCAAGCTCTTGAGAGGAGTTTGGACTTAAAAGGTCCCATCCCTCCGGGTCTTTTGTAGTCTTTCGCTGTCTGTTTCTGAGAGAGAATTTTGGAAGATCATGGGGATTGCTTCCTCTATACCCTCTCCAGGAATATATGGTAAAAACCTGGAAAATTACCACCTGGGCTTTAAATGAAGAGGCTTTTGAATTGAGTCACTATTGGAACTAAGTACACTATTGGAAACAAAAAAGATTTTAGAGATCTCTTATTCTAAACAATTGATGGAAAGGTTAAATTTTTAAAAGAACACGTAATAGTGTTATTGCTAGCCTTAAAAATTCTCTTTAAAGAGCAAAATCTGACCTAAAACAAAGTTAAAATCCCTTGTACACTCAAACTGCCTGCTTTTGATTTCATGTGGGATTAACAATGGAAGCGGCTCCATTTTGTAGTCTGGTAGTTAAAATTCATCATCATGGAATCAGTCCTTTTGGTTTGATATTTGTGTGACTTTTGCCACTTATTGATCCTTTTCCCTTCCATGGACAGCTTTTGATTTCCTGTCTTCCATCTGTGTGGGCATATGGTGGTTTGGGGCCTTTGTGTGTAGATGACTAGCTGAGAAACCGAGACCATAGAGTATATGACCAGACAGACAAAAATGAGTTGTACCCCATTTGTGGCCACTTTTTTTTTTTTTAAGCTGTCTTTGGGGTCATTCTGTTACCAGTAGCAGATCCGTATGGGCCTAAAGCAACCTCAATTCTTGCCTCCTCAGAAGAAAGAATTTGACTGAGGGGTATAAGGCAGAAGAAGAGACCAAGGCAAGTTTTAGAGTAGACTGAAAGTTTATTTAAAAGCTTTAGAGCAGGAATGAAAGGAAGTAAAGTACACTTGAAAGACAGCCAAGCGGGTGACTTGAGAGCTCAAGTGTGCCATTCGACCTTTGACTTGGGGTTTGATATGTTGGCATATGAAGGTCTTGCATCCCTTCTCCCCAATCTTTCCCTTGGGGTGGGGTGTTCACATGTGCAGTAGCCTGCCAGTGCTTGGGAGGGTGTATGCACAGTATGTTTACTGGAGTTGCACACATCTCACTTGAGGTGTTTTTCCCTTACTAGTTGAATATCCCTAGGAGGTCAAATACCACTTAAACTCCACTATTTGCCATTTGATGCACAAGGTTGAACCCACTCGCCCCACTCCTGAGATCTTATCAAGAAGCTGCTGATCACCAGTTTCAGGTGTTTCTGTTTATTGGGAGACTGCCTTTTCCTGAGTCTAGCTATGACCAATTATTATTTTGGAGAGAGAGTTAACAAGTGCCTGACCATCATCTGATCGTTGCCTGACATTCCTGGTGTGGGGGAGAGGAGCCCTCTCCTGCCCTGGTCATGTCTGACTAGCTACCTACTGTAACAATTCTGGATCTTACGAGGACTGCTTTGTACTGCTTTGGAGATACTTTGTGTGCTCCTGGCAAAGCCATAATGATACAAACAGGAAGCAGGAAAATACTGGGTAGAAGAGGGTAGAGTCCCTGGCAAGGGTTCCACCTGCAAGCCTGTGCCTGTGGCCCTAAATGAGAACTTCACATCCCTGTTTCTCCCACCGAGTGTTGCTTTTTCCAAAACCACCAGGGCCTGCCATGCCCCTATCCTGTACCCATAAAAACCCCAAGCTCCACTGGCAGAGGAGCAGAGCAGCGTGGCAGAGAAGGAGAAAAGAGAACAAGCAACTAATTGTCGAGAGGAGAAGGAGCAACTGAGCATCAGAGACTAGGAAAAGATGCAGCTTAACTTCAGAAGACATGACTTCAGAGGAACCCAGCCAGAGGCTGGGCTTCAGTGAAAGATCACCTTCTTCCTGCACCATCCCCTTTCCAGCTCCCCTTCAGCTCAGAGCCACCTCCATCACTCAAGAAAACCTCCGCATTCACCATCCTTTGAGTCTGCATGACATGATTCTTCCTGGAAACCAGACAAGAACCTGGGTACCAAGAGGGCAGGGTGTATGTCTCTCCACTGAGCTAGTTAAACTTAGCCATCTTTGGACAGCAAACACTAAAAGAGCATTGTTTGTAACATATGCCCTCTGGGGTTCCAGAGGTTGTGGGCAACTGCTAGAATCTGCCACGGGCTGGTACAGGGTTCATTCCTGCTGGTGTCTAAAGGCACCCACCCCAACTTCTGCACCTGCTCAACCTGCTCACCTGCTCACCTGCATGCTCCCCTTCCCGCAAGAGGTTTGAGCTCAGCAGCTGAGCAAAATGAGCCACCACCCCTCCCCACTCCTTTACATTTGGTAAAGGAGTTCAAAGGCCAGAAATATTAGCTGTTTATCCCAGGAAATAAGAGATATGAAAGATTTTTTTTTCTTTTAAAGATTTCCATGGTTAGAAGTCAGCTTCCTTAAAAGCTGATATCTAAGCTATAATTACAATTTTTTTAAAAAAGAGCTTTATGCTGTTTCTCTTTTTGGATCCTGTCTTGCGGATTTTTATTTATTTATTTATTTCTGAATCCTGTCTGTTCCTCCTTCCTCTAGCAACTCTCAGTGCCATAGAAGGGACCAAAAAGAAGGGGAGGAATTTCTGACAACCTAAGATCCTTTGGGGAAAACATAAAAGTTGACAAAGACTCCTCTGTTGGGAGGAAAATTTTGTTTTTCCTTATGAAAACCCAAGAGTTGTAAGCAGACAGATGCCTCTCAGGTCTAAAACTCTGCACTCTTTTATATTGCATTACCTGGTCTCTGGCTTTTGCAGAGTACCAGATATTACTTTGTACTATGAAAGGACTTGACATTGGTGTGTGCATGGGCTGGTGAGTTGGGCAATAGCTACAATGTTAGGGGTGGCTGAGGACAGTTATTTACAGGAAATGGTCATTACTATAAGGGGTTACGTTTCTTTGCATGTTTGGATAAGAAAAGCATAGTTTGGGCCCTAAAAACCACATGCTTTATTTGTCCCCATTCCTTAAAGGACTCCACCCTGAAGCCAGTTATTTAAATAAGACACAAGCTAAGTTGAAAAAAACACCTATTAAATTAAATCAGTCTTTGAATCTCTTTGTGAAAGAAATTTACATTTTTAAAGGAAATCACCATTTGTAAAAGCACCTTTGTCTCTGCACCTAAACCACTAGGAAATTTAACTACAGGGAAGACAGTGCCTTAAAGTTAACATAACAAATCTTGCCTGTCTTTGTTTTGTTCTAAGTTCTGTGCCTTTGAGGTGTACATTTTCTACCTTCTCTCCCCTAAGAGTCATGTCTTTGGAAATGCAAATGTAGAGTTGCCTAGCTAATAATTGTTTAAGGTATGAAACAGGTAATAAAGAGATTGATAGTCTAAAGTGGGGGAGAGAAATTTTTTGAAACCTGACAAATGAAAAATCCTATAACTCTGTAAGATCTGCTTCTACATGTCTATATGTTTCTGTGTCATGTGTATGTGATGTTTCACTACCAAATGTTATGAAAAAGCTCTAATCAATAGGCTTAAAGAAAATTAAGTGCTTAAATCAAATATCAGAACAACATACTAGCCCAAATGCCTGGTAGCTCATAAGACCTTACTAATCTTTGATAAGTAAAACCAGTTGTAAAATTTCTTTAGTCATTCAAATCTAGAGATAATGTTATATTAAGTAATCTCAAGTTTTTCACTGTAAATTAGGGTTACTTAGAGTTAGAATAGTTATTAATAAATACAATTAAAACTACTAGATTTAAGAGAATTCTACATGCAGAGTTCATAAAGAAACTAAGATGTGTTTTGGTGAAAGTTATAAAAAACATAAGGATGTGGCTTTTGCTAAAGAAAAAGTAATTTTGTATAGTTTAGAGGCTACATAAAGGTTTCTTCAAAATGAAGAAAAAATGACATAGATAAAATTAAATGGATAGAAAGAGAAAGGATAAAAGGGTGGGGAATGAGGAACCCTGGATTCCTAAGTGGCCACAGAGTCATCCATGGTATGGAGCTGCAGCTGTGCTGTATTAAGTTACTAAAGGTAAAAGTTACCAGTGGAGTTTAGCAATGGATCCAGCTCCCGGGGAACTGGTTCACAAGATGCATGAGGAAATGTAAACTAATAAGGAAAAAGAGAAATATTCAATCCCTTGGTTATTGTTATCTATAATAGCTAAAACGAAAGTAAAAGACAGTGCTGAGTTGGGCCTCGGCCAAACCAAGTTCAGATGAACCATGTTCAGTCTGATCTCAGATCGCTAGCCTCAAAGCCACCCACAAAGGGGAAAGATAGACTGGGGCAACAAAAAGTACCTCTGAGACCTGTGATTACCAAGAAAGTAGCTAATGTGAGGGAAGGGCAAAACCAATTAACTACTGAAACCAGAGGGCGTAATGTAAAGGAACATTTTGCACATTAGTATCATCAGCTTCCTAAAAAACCTTTACTAAAATGGATTGTAACACTGACTGATTTTGGAGTAGTATTTTGCATTTAAAATATGACAGAGTGGAAAAAAACATGTGTAGGTTGATGCAGGACCCACAGCTCACTACTGAAACATCACAGATGGGCATATGTGATACAGACTGACAGGAGGGTATTCCTAGAGAACAGTTGATATAGAAGTTAGAAAGAAATTATTGGATGGGCACGGTGGCTCACACCTATAATCCCAGCACTTTGGGAGGCCGAGGCAGGCTGATCACCTGAGGTCAGGAGCTCAAGACCAGCCTGGCCAACATGGTGAACTCCATCTCTACTAAAAATATAAAAATTAACCGGGCATGATAGCACACGCCTGTAGTCCCAGCTACTTGGGAGGCTGAGACTGCAGGATTGCTTGAACGCACGTGGCGGAGGTTGCAGTGAACCAAGATCATGCCACTGCATTCCCGCCTGGGTGATGGAGTGAGACTCTGTCTCAAAAAAAAAAAAAAAAAAAAAAAAAAAAAGTATTTAGACAGTGAGGGTTCGGGAGTCCTTGGTAAGGTTTTCCTTTCAATGAAAAGTAGCCCCCAAATCATTTCTTTTTTAACAAAGAGCAACCTGTAAAATCAAGCTGAAGACATAGACAAGCAAGCTAGAAGCTTGCAAGGGTGAATGCCGGCAGCTGTGTCAATAGGAAATGGCTATCTGGGGCTAGGCAGGTTCAAAATGGCTCCATCTTCCCTTCTCTTTGCCAAAGCACGTGTACAGCTGGCCACGCAAAGACTCCATTTGCATAATAAGATTAGGGTGGGACACCCAGCTGCCTCACCAGCCATGTAAACATCGCACCTGGTCCAACCAATCTATGGGCCCTATGTAAATCAGACATGGCCTCCTCAAGCCTGTCTATAAAATCCGGTGCATTCCACAGTGGGCCAGAAGTCCCATTCAGGTGCCCCTCTCTCTGTCAAGAGAGAGAGCTGTTCTCCTTTCTCTTTCTTTTGCCTGTTAAACCTCCGTTCCTAAACCCACTTCTTGTGTCCACCTAATTGATTTCCTTGGCACGAGATGACAAACCTCAGGTATTTACCCTAGACAATGGTGCTGTTTCACAGCCAGCCTGGTGGACTGGATAAAAGCCCTAAGAAGGGGGACTATCCAACTCTACTTAGAAATGCCAAATGGAGCACGCCAGATGAAGCTGCTGATATGCTTCATATACAAGCCATGAGGGACTCACTTTGTGATGACAGGAATATTCACCCACTAAATATGCCCATTACCTAGTTCATGATAAATGCTGTGGTTAAAGGGGCCCCTTCCAAATGGGCACCCCATGTAATGCTACTCCTACTGTTGTTCCAGAACAACATGAGAAGCCATAGCAAATTGGCTGTTTCAGCTTCCCCTCATGGGTCTTACAGACGCTAATAAAACATTAAGGTAATTAACAAGAGCATGGGAAAAAGCAAAAGGGACAGTCAAAGGACTCATTCCAAGAAGGTGGAAATTTTTAAATGGTTATTCTAAAAAATAAGGTGAAGAAAGAAAACGATAGGAAAACAATGAAACTCAGAGAAGAAATGAGAGAGAATCATGGGATTCAACCCATCAGGGTAGAAGTCTTTAGATGGTTATTAAGAAATTAAATGAATAAAATAGAAATTGATAGGGTTAAAACAAAGGTCTTAGTATGACACTACCAAGGGTCGGATGGACCAAAGGGACTTTGCTAGTTCCCCAGCATTAAAGCACCCCAAACCTATCTATTCTCTTTGGATAGATTTTTTTTTAAAGTCAAAAGACAAAGATTACAATGAGAAAGCGGGCCAATACTTGCCTGGGGCAATAGTGAGGCAGGTGAACCAAGATATGGATTGACAAAAGGGCCTAAGTCCCTTGGCTCAACCTCCTGCTGGGAACCCAGGTCCTTTTCAAAAGAAAGGGTAAAACGGTCATAAAAGAAGTTTCTGGGACCAGAATGTATAAATGTAGGATTGCAAAGGTTGGAATTTTTTTTTTTTTTTTAGATGTAGTCTCACTCTGTTGCCCAGGCTGAAGTGCGATGGCGCGATCTCGGCTCACTGCAACCTCTGCCTCTTAGGTTCAACCGATTCTCCTGCCTCAGCCTCATGAGTAGCTGGGATTACAGGCGCCCACCACCTCACCCAGCTAATTTTTATATTTTTAGTAGAGACAGGGTTTCACCATGTTGGCCAGGCTTGTCTTGAACTCCTGACCTCAGGCAATCCACTTGCCTCGGCCTACCAAAGTGCTGGGATTACAGGCAAAAGTTGGAATGTTTAAACAGGCATTCTGTAAAGTGATTGTGTCTCCTTTACCTAAATGTTTATAAAAATGGATGTTGTATCTGATTGGGAGATGTTTCCCCTACCTAGTACTATAAAACAGAAAGGATGTAAATGCGCCCTTCAAGCAATATTAAATGGACATGTGCGGGGAGGAGGACAACACATGCTGGGGCCTTTGTGGCGGTTCTGAGGGAGAGCACTGGGAAGAACAGCTAATGAATGCTGGGCTTGACACCTCGGTGATGGGATGATATGCGCAACGGGCCATCATGGCACACATATACCTGTGTAACAAACCTGCACATCCTGCATACGTACCCCTGAACTTAAAAGTCGAAGAAAAAAAAATGGACATGCTAAATGAGAACCAGTAAGATTGCCCAAGCCCACAGAGTGGAGAGTAGAAGCTAGAATGCTGGTGGGAACAAATTCTGTACTTTGATGGCCCTTAGTAGAGCATTTATTGCAGGTTTTGGCAAAAGCCTGTGAGCACCTCCCAATGATGACTACTGAAACTTTAAGAGAATTTCCACTTGAGAAGCATTTACTGCCTTGCTAAGGGACATTAACTGAAGCTACCCCTATGCTAACGGGGATAGCAGCACCCCAATGAAGTGTCCAGAGTTCCCTAATAAAATGGAAATGGCTTATACAGGATGATGCTATCTGGAGTGTACAACAAGGAGGTACGCATGAGCAGAGAACTACTTACAGTGCCCCGTAAGCAGCTCTCACCTGACTGACAAAGAGCTGCTTGGTTTGTGGATGGTAGCTCCAAGGTGAAAGGACAATTTCCTGTTTGGAAGGCTGCTACTCTGATTATAAAGCATACTTTTGTGAGCAGAATATACCTCTCTGAATTCTCCAAAATTTGGAAACTATTCATGAGTATTCCTAAAACTTATTTTGCACATAAATTGGCCATACTATCATTTCTTTTTAGTACAAAAGGAGGGATTAGAGACAGAGAAATTCTATTTCAAAGGAAAACTACAACACAATTATCACTGGATTCCAGCTGTGACTTTTGTTTTGAACTATTATTTTTCTGCAGTGGGTGTCTAAAAAATAACCTAGTTATAATTTTCTTCATGATGTTTTTAGTTAGCTCTCTAATGGAATAAGTTCCTCTTCCATTCTGACATATAAATTCTCTTTTGTCAAATTATTAATGTTATTTATTTCCCCGTTGTTTCACTTCTTCTGAGAAAACTGAAGTTGTGATGTTTTGAAAACTACAGATGATTCAAGAGCCTGTGAATCTCCCTAATTTGTAATCCCACTAGGCCTGATCTGTCTCTCCTTGCCAATTCCCTGCTGCTAAAACTACACAAGCACCCTCCCTCTAAGCCCAGGGACTATCATGGAAGAAGGGGGCACATGAAACTGCTAGGTCTGGTTTTGAGGGATAGAATTAATTCGGACCCTACAAATAACCTGGTCTTTTGGCTTTAGTTTTTAGCTCTTATATTGCATAAAAGGTTTTAAACATTGATGAGTGCCTGCCCACCTCTATTGCCATCTAGCCTAGAACACTTAAATTGACTGTAAGTTTTTTGGCTCTGTGTCCCTTGACACCACCAAGGGACAGGATGGACCTGAAGCAGATAGCCACACCATCTCAGCAACAACATGGGACAAAATAAAAGTTTGGCCACTGATGCTGCCTCTGGCCAATCTTAGCCAAAAGGGGGAAAATGAGAAATGAAAACAATTCTAAACCCCCAACTGACTGAACACACCTCCTCTTGGCCAAGGAAACCCCAGAGAAACCTGAAAAGCTGAGTTGACAGCCATGGTGAAATGGTAAGTTGGACACACTTCCTTATACCCCCACCCTCAGGGGAGCCATCAGGCTTTCTTCCCTAAAAGCAAAAGAGAAACAATCCTTTCAAAAGACTACTAACTTATCTTCACAGGTACACAACAAAGATTAATCATGCTTTCACCCCTCCCTGAGGTAAGATGAGATTAATCATTCCTTCACCCTTCCCTGAGACATCTGCTTCTTCTATTCCCATATTCTTCAAATGTTCACCTTATCTTATGTAAGATGTAGATTTACTGGGCACTAACTAAACTCTCACAAGTATGTAATCGTTTGTCTCACTGCTGCCCCATCCCCTACCCCTTTTAAGGAAAATATATAAATGTTAAACTTCTTGAGAACCTCTTTGGAAAAAGCCATAGGTGCTTCTATGACGCAAGTTTGTCCTGGGCAAGCCCTTAAGCTGGCTCAATAAACCTCAGTGATTTGAGACTTGTGCCTTAATCACTCATTTCGGTTGTCAGTCCACAGAAAAACTTGTATATAAATGTTCATAATATAACTAGTCATAATAGCAAGAAAGTAGAAACATTTCAAATGTCTTTCAACTGTTGAAAGAATAAACAAAATATGCTATACTCATACAACAGAATCTATTCAGAAAACAAAATGAGCTACTGATACATACTACAATATCCATGAACCTCAAAATTATGCCAAGTGAAAGAAGATATACACAAAAGAATACATATTTTATGAGTCTATTTGTACTACACTTCCAGAAAAGGCAAATCTATAGACAGAAAGTGAGTGGCTGCCTGGAACTGGAAGGCAGAAGTGGATATAGACTATAAAAGAGCACCGGGAACTTTTGGGGATTGCTGTGGTTTAAATGTGTTCCTATGTTGAAATCTGAATCCCCAATACAACCATGGTGGGAGGTGGGGCCAAATGGGAGGTGTTTAGGTCATTGAGGGCTCTGCCTTCATTAACCTGCACTCATTGTTCTGCACTCATTAATGTAACACTGTTATCACAAGAGTGGTCTTGATATAAAAGTGAGTTTGCAACCAGTGCAGTGGCTCAGGCCTGTAATCCCAACACTTTGGGATGCTGAGGCTGAGGTCAGGAGTTTGAGACCAGTGTGGCCAACATGGCGAAATCCTGTCTCTACCAAAAGCACAAAAATTAGCCAGGCATGATAGTGCGCACCTGTAATGCCAGCTGCTTAGGGGGCTGAGGCAGGAGAATTGCTTGAACTCAGGAGGCGGCAGTTGCAGTAAGCCGAGATCACGCCATTGCACTCCAGCCTGAGCAACAGAGTGAGACCCCATCTCAAAAAAAAAAAAAAAAAGTGAGTTTGGCGCCTGCTTCCTCTCGTGTTCTCACACTCTCTTGGCCTCACACTCTCTTACTCTTCCACCATCTGCCACAGAATGATGCAGCACAAAGGCCCATACTAGATGCTGGCACCATGTTCAACTTCCCAGCCTCCAGAACCATGAACTAAATAAGCTTCTGGTGTTTAGAAGGTATAGATTGGATTTGTGTTCCCACCCAAATCTCATGTCGAATTACAATCCCCAGTGTTGGAGAAAAGGCCTGGTGGAAGGTAACTGGATTATGGGGGCAGACTTCTTCCCTTGCTGTTCTCAGGATAGTGAGTGAATTCTCATGAGATCTGGTCTTTTAAAGGTATGCAGCACTTCCCCCATCTCTCTCTTCCTCCTCCTCCAGCCGTGTAAGACATGCCTACTTCACCTTCTACCATGATTGAAAGTTTCCTGAGGTCTCCCCAGCCATGCATCCTGTATAGCCTGTGGACCCATGAGCCAATTAAACTTACTTTCTTCATAAATTACCCAGCCTCAGGTAATTCTTTGTAGCAGTGTGAGAATAGACTAATACATATAAATTACCCAGTCTCAGGTACTATGTTACAGCAACACAAAATGAAGTAAGAGATATTTCAAATGTTCTAAAACTGAATTGTGTTGACAGATACAAAACTCTAAAAATTCACTCAAAATAACTGACCTATATACTTATCTATACCCACTTACCCTGGGTAGTTTTATGATCTTGAAATTACACCTCACTGAAGCTGCTAAACAACAAAAACTTTTAAAATATATATATAAATGTAAGTCTACATTTTTACCCCTTCTTAAAAATTCTCTCCTCTTCCCTTATCACTAAGCTGCCTCTTTAAACAGAGACACCTAGGGTTGGGGATGGAAAGCCCACAGGAATCTGCTGGGTTTCAAACCTTTTGTTTGAACAGAGTACTTCATCCCTTTTTAATTTCTCCTAAAATATCCATTGATTCGTAGGTAATGTAGTGTTAGAACCCCAAATTGCCTCACGAAGGTTTTGCCTGATAGTTGGTTTCTGTTTCTGGGGCCAACCCTCTTCTAATTGTCCTCTTGGTTTCTGAGATCACTTTTTCTCTGACACTGGATTTAGTTCAGCCTCATTCTTTAGTATAAAACCTTGCAATAAGAAACACAAATACTATCACAGACCCCAGACCAGCAATCATTCAGATTGGCATCCGCTAGCTTCCCACTAGCTTTGAGGAAGGGTGGAGTCTAAGAAGTGTTTCAGAAACTAAAACGCTTATCCCAGAGATTTACATCTTAAAAAAAAAAAAAAAAAAAAGAAGAAGAAGAACCTTTTTTAAATGTCAAAACATTTTTGTAACCCACATTTAGTAGTGACTTTACTTTTAGTATTAGTTGACTGAAAAAATACAGAATGACAAAAAGCTACTAGAATAGCTTAAATGCTCTTAAGTAAATTTGCATTTTATTAATCATAACCATATCTACATTTATCAGGAAGGAAAATCTATTTTGAAAAAAGAAAAATTATTGCACAAGCTGCTTCTGCATTCTGGGAAAGTGCAGAATTCACCCGGGGGGAATAAGTCATTCTCCTGTTTGGGATGGCACAATCTTTAGGTTGTGAAAGGGATGGCTCTAGGCTCTAGGCTAGTCTGATGGGTGAGTCAGGCTGACAAGAGATAAACTGTACTGCATAATGAAATAATAAAGATTTTTAGTTGGAATAAAGAGTTGGTTGCAGCAATTTGCATAAGTAATTTAAAGGAGTGATGGCTTTTTGATTTTCTTTTTATTTAGTTGTTGGTGGTGGAGGAGTAGGGACGAGAAAGAAGAATCTGAACACAGTGTTCAGAAGTTTTGAGGAGAAAAGTTTTGTCGGGAAGAGTTGCTGAACATGACTTCAGACCACCATTGGTGCTTAGTGCAAAGATCCAGACACTCCCAGACATCCTGGCTTACAAAAGGGGATACCTGTTTTAAGAAATGTGCGGTCTAGTAATTTTCTTGAGTTAACCCTTTGGAATCAAAAGAACTAAAAATGAGTTTTATACATATAGGAAGATCCCAAGCAGTTTAACTCGTACTGTACACAGAATGAAATGTCAACATAGGTCCTACAAGACAGTCCCACTGAGTCTGTCAATTCAAAGGACAATTGTAACATCCTAGCACTACAATAAGGGCAATACAGATGTTCCTTGACTTATGATGGGCTTACAATGTGTTTACCCAGACACAACCCCATTATAAGATGAGGAGGTACTAAATGCATATTGCTTTTGAACCACTAAAAAGTTGAAAAATAGTAAGTGGAACTATCCTAAGTTGGAGACTGTCTATAATCTCTTTACAACTTATTTTTTAAAAGCTCTCTGGCATACACATTTTTAAAAACTTAACCATCAAAAAACCCTATGAGGAAGGTATTATCAACCCAACTTCACAATGTGGAAATTGAGGCTCATGTGGAATAAAATTATGTGTTATATCTCTTAAGAAAGTCACAGAGTAGAAGGTGGAACAAAATGGCTGAATACAAGTGTCCACCAATCATCCTCCCTGAAGAAATATCAAGTTTAACAGTTATCTACATACACACACACACACACACACACGCACACACACACAAGCACCTTCGTAAGAACCAAACATCAAGTGAGTAATCACAGTGCCTGATTTTAACTTCGTATCACCGAAAGAGGCACTGAAGAGGGTAGGAAAGATAATCTTGAATTGCTGATGCCATCCCTTCCCCAGCCCCCAGCAGCAGCCCCAAAGCATAGAGAATCTGCGCACTTAGGGGAGAAAGAGCATAGTGATTGTGAGATTTTGCATTGGAACTCAGTGCTGTCTGTCACAGTAAAAAGCAACCTTGGCCAGAACTCAGCTGAAATCAATGGAGGGAGCATTTAAACCATCCCTAGCCAGAGGGGAATTGTCCATGATGGCAGTTAGAACTTGAGTTCCAGCAAGCCTTGCCACTGCAGGCTAAGGTGCTGTGGGGTCTTAAACAAAGTAGAAAGGCAATCTAGGTCACAAGGACTGCAACTCCAAGGCAAACGCCTAGTGCTGTGCTGGGTTCAAGGCCAGTGGACTTCGGGGACACATGACCTAGTGAGACACCAGCCAGTACAGCCAAGGGAACTGACATGGTTTGATGTTGGGTGTCCCCACCCAAATCTCATGTTGAATTGTAATCTTCAGTGTTGGAGAAGGGGCCTGGTGGGAGGTGACTGAATCATAAGGCTGAACTTCCCCATTGCTATTCTTATGATAGGGTTCCCATGAGATCTGGTTGTTGGAAAGTGTATAACACCTCCCCCTTCACTCTCTCTCTCCTGTTGGCAATGGGAAAGACATGCTTATTTCCTTTACTTTCTGCCATGATCTTAAGTTTCCTGAGGCCTCCCCAGCTGTGCCTCCTGTACAGCCTTTGGAACTGTGAGTCAATTAAACCTCTTCTCTTCATAAATTACGAAGTCTCAGGTAGTTCTTTATAGCAGCGTAACCACAAACTAATACATAAAATTGGTACCAGGAGTGGGGCATTGCTATAAATATACCTGAAAATGTGGAAGCAGCTTTGGAACTGGGTAATAGGCAGAGTTTAGAACAGTTTGAAGGGATCAGAAGAAGACAGAAAGATGGTAGGAAAGTTTGGAACTTCCTAGAGACTTGTTAAATTATTGTGACCAAAATGCTGAAAGTGATATGAACAATAAAGTCCAGGCTGTAGTGGTCTCAGATGGAGATGAGGAACTTATTGGGAACTGAAGTAAAGGTCACACTTGCCATGCTTTAGCAAAGAGACTAGCAGCATTGTGCCTGCCCCTGCCCTAGAGATCTGTGGAACTTTGAGCTTGAGAGAGATGATTGAGGGTAACTGGCAGAAGAAATTTCTAAGCAGCAAAGCATTCAAGACATGGCCTGGCTGCTTCTAACAGCATATGCTTGTATTCATAAGCAAAGAGACGACCTGAAACTGGAACTTATATTTAAAAGGGAAGCAGAGCATAAAAGTTTGGAAAATTTGTAGTCAGGCCATGTGGTAGAAAAGAAAAGCCCATTTTCAGGGAAGGAATTTGAGTTGGTTGCAGCAATTTGCATAAGTAAAGAAGAGCCTGACATTAATAGCCAAGACAATGGGGAATATGCCCCAGGGCATTTCAGAGACTTTCACAGCAGCCCCTCCCATCAAAGGCCTGGAGGCTGGGAGGGAAGAATGGTTTCATGGGCCAGGCCCAGGAACTTGCTGCTCTGTGCAGCCTCAAGATATGGCACCCGGTGTCCTAGCTACTCTGCTCCAGCCATGGAGCCATGGCTAAAAGAGGCCAAGGTACAGTTCAGGCCACTGCTTCAGAGGGTGCAAGCCAGAAGACACCAAGGCTTCCACGTGGTATTAAGCCTGTGGGTGCGCAGAAGGCAACAGTTGAGGCTTGGGAGCCTCCACCTAGATCTCACAGGATGTATGGAAATGCCTGGATATGCAGACAGAAGTCTACCACAGAGGCAAAGCAATCATAGAGAATCTCTACTAGGGCAGTGTGGATGGGGAAATGTGGAGTTAGAGTACCTACACAGAATCCCCACTGGGGCACTGCCTTGTGGAGCTCTGAGAAGAGGGCCACTGTCCTCCAGACCTGAGAATCTACTGACAGCTTGCACCTTGTACCTGGAAAAGCTGCAGGCTCTCAACACCAGGCCATAAAAGCAGCCGAGGGGGCTATACCCTGCAAAAACACAGGGAGGAGCTGCCCAAGGCCTTGGGAGCCCATCCCTTGTGTCAGTATGGCCTAGAAATGAGACATGGAGTCAAAGAATATTATTTTGGAGTTTTAAGATGTAATGACTGCTGTGCTGGGTTTCAGACTTGCATAGAGCCTGTAGCGCATTTGTTTTGGCTGATTTCTCCTGCTTGGAATGGGAGCATTTACCCATTGTCTGTACTGTCATAGTATCTTGGAAGTAACTAATTTGTTCTTAATTTTACAGGCTCATAGTGGAAGGGACTTGCCTTGTTTCACATGAGACTTTGTACTTGGACTTTTGAGTTAATGCTGGAATGAGTTAAGACTCTGGGGGACTGTTGGGAAGACCTGATTGTTTTGAAATGTGAGAAGGACATGAGATTTGGGAGGGGCCAGAAGCGGAATGATAGAGTTTGGCTCTGTGTCCCCACCCAAATCTCATAATGACCTATAATCTTCAATGTTGGAAGAGAAGCCTAGTGGGAGTTGATTCAATTAGCGGGGCGAACTTCCCCCTTGCTGTTCTCGTGATAGAGTTCTCATGAGATCCAGTTGTAGCACCTCCCCTTTCACTCTCTTTCTTCTGCTGGCCATAGGGAAGACATGCTTGCTTTCCCTTTGTCTTCTGCCATGATTTTAAGTTTCCTGAGGTCTCCCCAGCCATGCCTCCTGTAGAGCTTTCAGAATTGTAAGTTAATTAAATCTCTTTTTTCATAAATTACTGAGTCTCAGGTAATTCTTTATAGCAGTGTGATCACAAAGTAACACAGGAGTGCTTGTACTAACCATCCCCCAATCCCAGGCAGTGCAGCTTGCAGCTCTGAACAAGATTCCTTCCTTCCACTTGAGGAGAGGAGCAGGAAGAGCAAAGAGTTGTCTTGCAATTTGGATATCAGCTAAGCCACAACAGGATAGGGTACCAAACAGAGTTATGAGGTCCCTGTTCCACTTCCTAGTGCCCAGATGGACATTTCCAGACACACCTTGGGCCAGAAGAGAAAACAATGCCTTGAAGGAAAGGATGTAGTCCTTGCAGGATTAATAACTTCCTAACTAAAGAGCCCTTGAGCCCTGAATAATCAGCGGTGGTATCTAGGTAGTACACACTGTGAGCCTTGGATGAGACTCTGAGATGCACTGGCTTCAGGTGTGACCCAGCACATTCCCTGCTGTGGTAGCCAAGGGGAGGGATTCCTTCTGGGGAAAAGCATAAAAAAGAGCAAAGGTGACTTAGTCTTGCAGCTTAGATACCAGTTTGGCCACAGCTGGATACAGCACCAAGCAGGCCCTTGGAGTTCCCTGATTCCAGGCCTTGGCTCTTGGATTACTGGACTTGTCCTGGGCCAGAGGGGAGCATATTTCCCTGAAGGGTGAGTCCCAATCCTGGAAGCATTCACCACAAGCTGACTGAAAAGCTCCTGGGCCTTAAGTGAACATCAGTGGTAGCCTGGCAGTATTCCTCATGGGCCTGGGGTAATGGTGGCTATGGGGAGAGACCCCTCTTCTTGTGGAAGAGGGAAGGACTACTGGGAAAGACATTGCCTTGTGGCAACAGCACACATTTCTTCAGTTTCTGACTTTAGGTCCTGGCTCTTTGGTGGCTTTTCTGGGCCCATCTAGGGCCCTGGGGAAATCCACTCCTTGAAGGGGAAGCCTGGCTGGCTTTACCACCTACTGGCTGTAGAGCCCTAGGGCCTTGAGTGAACACAGTAGCCAGGCAGTAGCCAGGTAGTGGTTACAGTGGGCCTTGGGCAAGACTCAGTGTTTTGACCCAGGGCAGTCCCAGTGGTAGTGGATACAGGGGTACTTATATAACCCCTTTCCCAGCTCCAGGCAACTCAACACAGACAGAGACGCTCCATTTGTTTAGAAGAAAGTAAGGCAAGAATATGACAGTCTCTGCCTGGCAATCCAGAGAATTCTTCAGGATCTTATCCACAACCACCAAGGTATTACCTCTATAAGTCTGCAGGCTTATACCTCTATAAGGCTGCCCCCTAATGCAGATATGGCGGTGGTGACCAAAATCTTAGATCACAACATCCAAGTCCCTTCAAATACTTGAAAAACATTCCTAAGAAGCATGGGTACAAACAAGCCCAGCCTGAGAAGACTACAATAAATACCTAACTCTTCAATGCACAAACACCAAGAAACATCCACAAGCATCAAGACCATCCAGGAAAACATGATCTCAAAAATGAACTAAATAAGTCACCAGGAGCCAATTCCAGAGAGATGGAGATATGTGACCTTTCAGACAGAGAATTCAAAATAGCAGTTTTGAGAAAACTCAATGAAATTTAAGATAACACAGAGAAGGAATTTAGGATCTTATCAGATAAATATAACAAAGGAATTCATAATTTTAAAAAATCAAACAGAAATTCTAGAGTTGAAAAATGAAACTGACATACTGAAGAATGCATCAAAGTCCCTTAATAGCAGAACTGATCAAGTATCAGAAAGAATTAGTGAGCTTGAAGACAGGCTATTTGGAAATACACAGTCAGAGAAGACAAAATGAAAAAAGAATTTTAAAAATGAAGCACACCTACAAGACTAGAAAATAGCATCAAAGGGGCAAATTTAAGAGTCACTGGCCTTAAACCAGAGGTGGAAAGAGAGATAGGACTCAAAAGTGTATTCAAAGGGATAATAGAGAACTTCACAAACTTAGAGAAAGCTATCAATATCCAAGTAAAAGAAGATTAAAGAATGCCAACCAGATTTAACCCAAAGAAGACTACATCAAAGCATTTAATAAACTCCCAAAGGTCGAAGATAATGAAAAGATGCTAAAAGCAGCAAGAGAAAAGAAACAACATACTATGTTGTATGTACACCAGGAAAGAGTGGCATACATATTTAAAATACTAAAGAAAAAAAAATGTATACCCTAGAATAATATATGTGGTGAAAATATCGTTCAAACATGAAGGAGAAATAAAGACTTGCCCAGACAAACAAAAGCTGAGATATTTTATCAACAGCAGACCTGTCATACAAGAAAATGGAAGTTTTTCAGTCTGAAAGTAAAGGATGTAAATGAGCAATAAGAAATCATCTGAAGGTACAAAACTGACTGATAATAGTAAGTAAACAGAAAAACAGAATATAACACTGTAATTGTGGTATGTTAACTACTCACCTCTTGGGTAGAAAGACTAAAAGATGAACTGATAAAAATAATAACTTTTTAAGGCACAGACAGTACTGTAAGATATAAATAGAAACAAAAAGTTTAAAAGCAAGAGGATGAAGGTGAAGTGTAGAGTTTTTATTACTTATTGCTTGTTTATGCAATCAATATTCAGTTGTCATAAGTTTAAAATACTGGGGTAATCCCAGCACTTTGGGAGGCCGAGGCGAACGGATCATGAGCTCAGGAGATCGAGACCATCCTGGCTAACATGGTGAAACTCCATCTCTACATAAAATACAAAAAATTAGCCGGGCATGGTGGCAGGTGCCTGCGGTCTCAGCTGCTTGGGAGGCTGAGGCAGGAGAATGGCATGAACCTAGGAGGCGGAGCTTGCAGTGAGCCAAGATTGTGCCACTGCGTTCCAGCCTGGGTGACAGAGTGAGACTCCATCTCAAAAAAATAATAATAATAATAATAAAAAATTAAATAAATAAAATACTGGGATATAAGTTATTATTTGCAGGCCTCATAGCAACTGCAAAACAAAAAAAAGCCTACCACAAATACACAAAAAATAAAAAGAAATTCAACCATGCCACTAGCGAACACAACCTTTACTAAAAGGAAGACAGAAAGGAAGGAAAGAAGGAAGAGAAGAACACAAAACAACCAGAAAATAAATAAAAAATGGCTGGAGTAAGTCCTTACTTATTAATAACAACAATGAATGTAAATGGACTAAACTCTCCAATGAAAAGACACAGAGCAGGCTGCGTATGTCGGCTCACACTTGTAATCTCAGTACTTTGGGAGGCCAAGGAGGGAGGATTGCTAGAGCTCAGGAATTCGAGACCAGCCTGGGCAACAAAGCGAGATCATGTCTCTACTAAAAACAAAAATTAAACTAAAAATTAGTCAAAAAAGACACAGAGTGGCTGAATGGATTTTTAAAAAACAGACCCAATGTTCTGTTGCCTACCAGAAACACACTAACACACTTTACCTATAAAGACTCAAGTAGGCCGGGCGCGGTGGCTCAAGCCTGTAATCCCAGCACTTTGGGAGGCCGAGACGGGCGGATCACGAGGTCAGGAGATCGAGACCATCCTGGCTAACACAGTGAAACCCCGTCTCTACTAAAAAATACAAAAAACTAGCCGGGCGAGGTGGCGGGCGCCTGTAGTCCCAGCTACTCGGGAGGCTGAGACAGGAGAATGGCGTAGACCCGGGAGGCGGAGCTTGCAGTGAGCTGAGATCCGGCCACTGCACTCCAGCCTGGGCAACAGAGCGAGACTCCGTCTCCAAAAAAAAAAAAAAAAAAAAAAAAAAAAAGACTCACATAAACTGAAAAAAAAAAGAATGGAAAAAGACTTTCCATGCAAGTGAAAACCTAAAAGAGGACGAGTAGCTATACTTTTATCAGACAAAATAGAATTCAAGACAAAAATCATAAAAAGAGACAAAGAAGGTCATTGTATAATGATAAAAGGGTCAATTCAGCAAGAAGATATAGCAATTGTAAATACATATGTACCCAACACTGGAGTGCCCAGATATATAAAGAAAATATTAGAGCCAAAGAAACAGATAAACTCCAACACAATAATAGCAGGAGACTTCAACACCCCACTTTCAGCATTGGACAGATCATCCAGAAAGAAAATCAACAAACATAGAACTTAATCTGCACTATCAACAAAATGGACCTAATAGATATTTACAGAATATTTCATCCAGTGGATGCAGAACACAATCTTTTCAGCACATGGATTATTCTCAAGGATAGACCATATATTAGGACACAAAACAGGTCTTAACACATTCAAAAAAACTGAAATAATAAGTATCTTCTCTGACCACAATGGAATAAAACAAGAAATAAATAACAAGCAAAATCTTGGAAATCACACAAACACACAGAAATTAAATAATACATTCCTGAATGACCAGTTGGTCAATGAAGAAATTAAGCAGCAAATCAAAAAATTTATCAAAACAAATGATAATGGAAACACAACATATCAAAACCTGTGGGATACAGTGAAAGCAGTAATAAGAGAGAAGTTTATAGTTATAGGTGCCTACATAAAAAAAGTAGAAAAACTTCAAATAATCAACCTAACAATACATCTTAAAGAATTGGAAAAGCAAGATTAAACAGAACCTAAAATCAGTAGACAAAAAGAAATAATAAATATCAGAGCAGAAATAAATGAAATTGAAATGAAGAAAACCATGCAAAAGGCCAACAAAATAAAATCTTGGTTTTCTGAAAACATAAACAAACTTGACAAACCTTCAGCCAAACTAAGGAAAAATAGAGAAGATCCAAATAAATAAAATCAGAGATGAAAAAGAAAGGCATTATAACTGATACTACAGAAACTCAAAGGATTATTAGAGGCTTAATATGCCACTAAATTGGAAAACTTAGAAGAAATGGATACATTCCTAGACACATACAATTTACCAAGATTGAACCATAAAGAAATCCAAAACTTGGGGGGAGGGGGGAGGGATTGCATTGGGAGTTATACCTGATGTAAATGATGAGTTGATGGGTGCAGCACACCAACAAGGCACAAGTATACATATGTAACAAACCTGCATGTTATGCACATGTACCCTACAACTTAAAGTATAATAATAATAAATTAATTAAAAAAAAAAAAAGAAATCCAAAACTTGAACATACCAATAACAAGTAATGAGATAGAAGCAATAATAAAAAATCTCCCAGCAAAGAAAAGCCCAGGACCCAATGGCTTCACTGCTGCATTTTACAAAACATTTTTTTTTTGAAATATCAATCCTACTAAAACTATCTGAAAAATAGAATACTTCTAAACTCATTTTATGAGGACAGTATTACCCTGATGCCAACACCAGATGAAAATGCATCCAAAAAAAGAAAACTAGATAGGTTGTAGAAGTCTTACGAGGTCAAAAATTTAAAAAAAGAAAAAAAAAAGTACAGGCTAATATCCCTGATGAATATTGATGCAAAAATCCTCAACAAAATCTCACAAATCAAATTCAACAACATACTAAAAAGATCATTCATCATGACCAAGTGGGATTTATCCCAGGTATGCAGGGATAGTTCAGCATATGTAAATTAATCAATGTGATACATTATATTAGCAGAATGAAGGACAAAACCCATATATCATTTCAGCTGATGCTGAAAAAGACATTTGATAAAATTCAAGATCCCTTAGCATGATAAAAACCCTCAAAAAACTGAGTGTAGAAGGAACATACCTAATATAATAAAAGCAATATATGACAGACCCACAGCTAGTATGACACTAAATGCAGAAAAACTGAAAACCTTTCCTCTAAGATCTAGAACATGATAAGGATCCCCACTTTTCTTTTTTTTTTGTGGCTGTCAAATCATTTTTTTTATACTTTAAGCTCTGGGTTACATGTGAAGAATGTGCAGTTTTGTTACATAGGTATACATGTGCCATGGTGGTTTGCTGCACCCTTCAACCTGTCACCTACGTTAGTCTCCTAATGCTATCCCTCTCCTAACCCCCCACCCCCTCACAGGCTCTGGTTTGTGATGTTCCCCTTCCTGTGAAGGATCCCCACTTTTCACCACTGTTACTCAACATAGTACCAGAAGTTCTAGCTAGAGCAATCAGACAAGAGAGATATAAGAGGCATTCAAATTGGAAAGAAAGAAGTCAAACTGTCCTTGTTTGCAGATTATATGAACTTACATTTGGAAAAACCTGAAAACTCCACACACAAAACAAAAAAACTATTGGACCTGATAAACTCTGTAATGTTTCTTTTTTTTTTTTTTTTTTTTTTTGAGACCAAGTCTCGCTCGGTCGCCCAGGCTGTAGTGCAGTGGCGCAATCTCGGCTCACTGCAAGCTCCGCCTCCCGGGTTCAAGCCATTCTCCTGCCTCAGCCTCCCGAGCAGCTGGGACTACAGGCGCCCACTACCACGCCCGGCTAATTTTTTGTATTTTCGGTAGAGACGGGGTTTCACTGTGTTAGCCAGGATGGTCTCGATCTCCTGACCTCGTGATCCTCCTGCCTCGGCCTCCCAAAGTGCTGGAATTACAGGCATGAGCCACCACGCCCAGCCTGTAATGTTTCAACATACAAAATCAATATATAGAAATCAGTAGCATTTCTATATGCCAACAGCAAACAATCTGAAAAAGAAGTCAAGTAATCCCATTTACAATAGCTACAAATAAAATTAAATACCTAGGAATTAATCAAAGAAGTGAAAGAAATTGAAGATAACACACACACAAAAATGGAAAAATTTTCCATGTTCATGGATTGGAAGAATCAATATTGTTAAAATGTTCATATTAACCAAAGCAATCTACAGATTCAATGCAATCCATATCAAAACACCAATGACATTTCTCACAGAAACAGAGAAAACAATCCTAAAATTTGCCAACTATTTATTGACTGTTTATCTTGTGCCAGTACACCCACAACAACCTCAGTAATCCAAACTTGAATACCACTCAATAACTGTTACCAATAAACTGTAACAATAGTCTTCCTTTGAAGAAGATCCTGATTCACTGCCATTCTGGTTCATGAGTGTTATTACACTGATGAATACTCTGCATTTATTAAAGAACAAAAACCAATTACCTGAAAGACATTAATTAAACTCACACACAAACCACTTGCTTACACAGCTTCTAAATTTGTAACCGGATAAACACAGAAGCCCATTCATGGAATTTTTTATTCTGGAATACCTAAGAAAAGGCAAAAGTCATAGCTGAAAAGTTGCCTAAGTACAGCTGAGCAATAACGTGGGCAAAAGTCATTACAGAAAGATTTGGTCAGCCGGACGCAGTGGCTCACGCCTGTAATTCTAGCACGCTGGGAGGCCGATGTAGGCGGATAGCTTGTGCCCAGGACTTTGGGACCAGCCTGGGCAACATGATGAAACCTCATCTCTACAAAAAATACAAAAATATTTGCCAGGTGTGGTGGCACGTGCCTGTAGTCCCAGATACTTGGAGGGCTGAGGTGGGAGGATCACTTACGCCCAGGAGACGGAGGCAGTAGTAAGCCAAGATGGCGCCACTGCACTCCAGCCTGGGTGACAAAGTGAGACCCTGTCTCAAAAAAATAAAAAAAAAGAAAGAAAGAAAGAAAGCTTTGGCCCAGTTAGGACGCTCCACAAAAAAAGGCAAAAATAAAATTAACGCCTACTCCAACTAATGTGCCACTCACTGGTCTTTCCACACTTGGGTTATGTTGGGGGATCCCCAGACAAGAGGTCAGTCCGGTTCACCTTTCGAGTTCAGGACTCTGCCACTTAGCAGTTACTTCAAGCAGGCACTTACTCTCTATACTTTGGTTTTCTCCTCATAAAATGTGAAGGTTGTGCTACATAACCTCTAAAATTCTGTATCAATCAGGGTCTCCGCAATGAATAGATTACACATTCCAATTAGGGTAGTTCAAGGAGACTATTTGCAGAGCCATGGGCTGGAGGTAGGAAAACCCTAAGAGTTCAGCAACAGAACATTCGCCATCCCACGCCCACAGGGAGGAGGGAAGAGGACAGGAACATGGTTCAGAAGGAAGGAGTCATGCAGCAAAGGCCCTCTGAAAAAGACCAGTAACTTGCAGACAAGGGCACAGCCAGTGCAAGGTGGCCCTACAAGCCGGGAGTCTACTCTCCACCTTCCCACTCCCTCCGATATCCTTCCCCCGACCCTCCACAGGCTGAACCCCATTGAAGCCAAACAGCATGTCAGTTTCCCAGGAAAGAGGATGGAGTGGAGGAGGGTGGAATAGACTTGGAGACATGAACTAACATGGGTCCCTTCCAGTTTTAACATTCTTTGGTAGTTGTGAGGATAATTCGACCTCAACTGACCTCGGGCATGCCAAGCCTGAAACTCCTAGGTCATTAGAAATGGGTAGGGCTCACCCCTGTAATCCCAGCACTTTGGGAGGCTGAGGCGGGTGGATCACGAGGTCAGGAGATCGAGACCATCCTGGCTAACACGGTGAAACCCCGTCTCTACTAAAAATACAAAAAATTAGCCAGGCATTGTGGCGGGTGCCTGTAGTTCCAGTTACTTGGGAGGCTGAGACAGGAGAATGGCGTGAACCTGGGAAGCGGAGCTTGCAGTGAGCCGAGATCGCGCCACTGCACTCCAGCCTGGGTGACAGAGCGAGACTACATCTCAAAAAAAAAAAAAAAAAAAAAAAAAAAAAGGGTATGAACCAACATATACCCCAAGGTCAGCCCCTACGTCACCACTATGGGGAATATTCCAGAGTGTTGAGATCATGCCTCTAGGGGACCTTCCACGCTCTAGATATGTTATTCAATTTTTATCTTTTTAAAAGAGGATACATGGTTTACCATGAATAGACCATCTTTTACATTCCCTTCTCTGTGAAGCTTAAGAGTTAAGGCACCAGCTCTGAAAGCAGACCCATGCTGGTTCAATTCCAGGTTCTGACTCTAGGTAATCTGATTAAATTATCTAAGCCTTTCCTCATTTGTAAAAGGGAGGTACTAGAACTTACCACATGGGGTTGTTGTAAAGGTTAAAAGAGATATTCAGCATGTAACACAGGGTCTGACTAATAAATAGTAACACTTATTATTAATCTTACATTGAGGATTTATTTGACAAAAATTTCTTGAGGAGTTGTTAATGGCTTTTATCTGAATTACCTTCCTTTTTCTTCATTTTGTCTCTGGGGGCCTCCTCCACATGACTTCCTGGGGTTCCCAAAATGCCAGTAATAATCAGGGATTTTAGTGAAGAGACACAGTAAATGATTTATCACCTTAGACAAGATGAAATTAATAGCTTTCATTGGGAAGATTGTTCATTTTGAAAATATGAAACTTACACATTGAAAATAAAATTAAATCTAAATGAAATAAAAATCAATCATCACATAATGCTATTTGAAAGATGTAATTTAGAAAAAGGAAACTTGGATTATTATCAAAAGGCTTTATTTTGGCTGGTGTCTTTTATGACTACATAATCCTATTTTGAAAAAACTTGGGGGCACTTTGTTGTTGTCTAACTATAGGTACACTAAGAAATTACAAGGATAAGTAAAAGGCACCCTAACTGCAAAAGAGAATGTGAAAATAGAAAATTTCAAGAATATAGCAAACATCAGGTTTTATATACCCAGTTGAGGAGTAGGAGGGAAATAAATAAAGGAGCTACTAGTGACACAGAAGCCAAGATTCAAAAGTTGAGCTGCACACATTCATGGAGTCCATCCACATTTCCAGAGCACACTCTTAGTCCCTGGCACTGGGCTAGGCCTTAGGTGTGCAGATCCTACTAGTCCTCCAAATAGTGCTCCTACCCTTGGAGTATCCAAAGTCTACCGGGGAGGCAGACTCATGAACAACCATCCGAAGAACATGATGGAGATGAGCACTGTGTTATAATCTGAATACCTAAATATGGGAACGTAAATTCAGGAGAAGGCCAGGAAAAATCACTAAAGGCTTGCTACATCAGTTATCTTTTTCTGTATAACAAACTACTGCAAAACCTTGTGGCTTAAACCACAGCCTTTTATTCAGCTTGCTCTTCTGTGAGTCAGCTGGGCTGTTCCAGTCCAGGCAGGTTCGGATCATCTCAGTTGGGTGTTTTCTGTGTCTGTAGTCAGGTGATGGATTTGCTGGTGTCCAGACAATCTATAATAACTTCATTCATTCACCTGACTGGCAACTGGTGGCCAAGGAAATAGAATGAGTAGGCCATGGGTCTCTCATTGTCCAGTGAGGGCTTCTTCACATGGTAGCTAGCAGTCACAGGGTCCCCAAAAGACGCAAAAGAAGACCAACTCCAATGAACATCCCTTTTCACGTCTCTGTTCGTGTCATGTTTGCTAAGATCCCATTAGGTAAAACAAGTTATAAGGCCAATTCTAAATTCTGTGTAGGAAGGGGTGCAAAGTCACCCTTCAGACGGGTGTGCATGTAGGAACAGGAAGAATTGGGGGTAGTTTTTATTGTCTATCACAAGGCTGCACACAAGTGATATCTTGGGACAGGGAATGTTATAGTCTCCTAGGAATTTTCCAGAAAAAAAGTGCTATTCCCTGGAAGAAGAATCAAGACAAGAACCACTGTGGAAATGTAAAAAATGCCTCTGACTCACCCAAGATGTACTAATATGTATGTTTTGGGAGGTTCTGGAGATAAGGTTAGAGTTCATCTTATGATTTCCCATTTTGTGTAGGTATGTTTGAAATCTCTATAGCTATCATACTATTTCCAGTGTCTAGTCTTGCCACTAGGGCTTGGAAAGTAACCCAATAAGCTAAACCATCCCCATGCTGGGGATATTCACATAATGAGCTATGCAGATAAAATCCCATTGTACTGACCACCCTTACAGGAAGACCTTAGTGACAGAACATCCTGGGGATGAAACTGGCAGTGTCCTCATAAATCACATAAAGCAGAGTTAAGCCTTCAAAGTAACAGAACAAATGGTCCTGGCAGCTATGATGAGGTCTCCATTCAGGAAAGAAAAAAATACAACCCACCAAGGCAGAACTGGGTCATCAGTGGTACAGCTTCTATGTCTCCCTTGCATATTCCTCTGCCTACCTGTTTTATACCAAGACCTGATTAAACAGTCAACTATTGCTTGTTTTCTTGTTTCATTCATTCATCCAACCACTAATCCACCAAACATTTATTGAGCACCTTCCACATACCAATAGGAGCTGGAAGAAAACAGATAAATAAGATGCCCTATCCTGAAGGACCTCAGCATTTGGTGTGCAAGGGACCCAGAAATACAAACAATTACAATGCAGCATGATGAGAGTAGAGAAGGAAGCTCAAGGGACTAAGGGAGAGCTTGAGAGGGACACCTAACCCAGACCTCGGTGTCAGAGACAGTTTTCCAAAGGCTGTGACACTTTCATTGAATCTCAAAGAGTGTTTAGGAAATAGGCAGACAAGGGTAGAGCATTCCAAGCAGAGGAAAGCACTTGTACTGGGGCATGGAAGCACAGGAGAACACATGACACTCAGGAAGTACACAAGGAAAGGGCAAGAACAACTTGGATGCTATCTGAGGTGTGATGATGCACCCCTCCCCATTCACTAAAATGTTATATAAGACACAAATTATGTATCCTTCCCAACTGACCTACTGATCCCACCTCAGCATGAATGAATTCAAACCACTGACTTACCTTGAGCAGCATCTGAACTCGATTATTAGATACATTTTGGCCCCCATTGCTGGCATCAATAAACACATAGGGTGCTTTGGAGAACAGGATGGCATTCCCTGAAGCCTCATCAAGCCCCAGTACAGGTTTTTCGTAAAGGTAAACTTGATTTATTTATTCCTTTTAGGATGAAAACGGAGAGTCAGAAAGAACATCAGCAAGCCCTCCCATTCAAACAACTCCTTAATCCCAGAAAGCTGCCCTAACTGACCGGTGGTAGAACCTGAGTCCCTGGTACAGGCCAATATTGAACAATATTACCAATAGTATTAATAACAATGCTGCCTGTCAGTGGGTGTTTATATGAGTCAAGCCATTGCCTAAACTCTTTGTGAATATATATTGTTAATTAAATTTTTTTAAAAATTTGAGATAGGGTCTTGCTCTGTTGCTCAGGCTGGAGTACAGTGGTATGACACAGCTCACTGTAGCCTCGACCTCTGGGGCCCAAGCAATCCTTTCACCTCAGCCTCCTGAGTGGCTAGGACTTACAGGCATGTGACACCACGCCAGATTTTTTTTTTTTTTTTTTTTGTAGAGATGGTGTCTTGCTATATTGCCCAGGCTGGTCTTGAACTCCTGAGCTCGACTGATTCTCCCACCTTGGCTTCCCAAAGTGCTGGGATCACAGGCATGAGCCACCATGTTCAGCTGTGAATGTAATCTCATTAAATCCTCACATTAACTCTACAGAGATATTTCTATCATCACGAGGAATACGGCTTAGAGATAAGGCATAACGACTTATGTAAGGTCATAGTTAGGGAGTCAGAGACAAATCCAGAAGAACCTGTATCCTATCCCCTGTCTTCTACTTCAACAGCTTTCTGTGCCCTTAAACCTCAGTCCCAGGTCTTACCCAGTCCTATGAGAACCTTGTTCTAAACAGCTCCCATCTCTGACCTTTCCTGGCCCCAGCTTCCCTACTATACCCCTCAGTTCATTAGAGTCATTTATTCATTTAGAAATATTTTTGCATCCTGACTATTTTGCATGGCCTGTAGAAGATTAATCAGACATGGTCTTCAGCCTAAAGTGTCTGTACTCTAGTAGAATATTCATTAATTTATCCATCCATTCATTCAACTTAAATGTATAAGTATTTACTGTGTGCCAAGAACTTTTTAAGTATTAGGAAATTGAAGTGAATAAGGACATCAAAGTTTTTGTGCATTCTAATGGAATATAAGACACTTACATAAACAATGATATGGTTGAATGTGTTCCCTAAAAGTTCATGTGTTGGAAACTTAATACCTCTGCCTTCATGAATGGATTAATGTCACTACCATGGAAGTGGGTTCGTTATCTCCAGAGTGGCTTTGTTATAAAGTGAACTCTCTCTCTAGCTGTCTGGCTCTTGCCCTCTCAACATGTTATGATACAGCAAGAAAGCTGTCACCAGATGTTGGCACTAAGCTCTTGAACTTCCCAGCTTCCAGAACAGTGTGCTAAATAAAATTCTTTAGTTCATAAGTTACCCAATCTGTGGTATTCTGTTATAACAACAGAAAATGACTAATACAAACAATTATCATCAGAGTACAATGCGGCACATTTGGGCTGGAATCTAGGTCCTTTGACTTCCAGGTGAGTGCCTATCAGCAAAACTTCTTGGAAGAGTTGCTTCTACCTGCCATCTCTCCTTTCTCCTCCTTTTCTCTTTGCCTAACTCTTGCTGGCTTCCATCTGAATGCTTCACTAAAACTACTCAAGATCACCAATGACTTCAAGGTCACCGATTTGATTATATTCCATCTTTGTCAAAACATTTTCCCCTTAATTTCCACGACAGGTGTTCCTCATATCGCACTGACTAACCATCCCTTTTTAAGCTTTGCTGGGTCCTCCTCTTAAACTCCAAACATTTTATCTCCTCAAAGCTTGGTGTTTAAACCCCTTTTCCTATCTGCTCTCTCCTACACCATTGCCTGAAATATCATGCACAATGACACCCAAGTTTTTACCTCTAGTCCTGAATTCTCTCTGAAATTCTAGACTCATATCCAAATGTCTATTGATACAAAATTTATCAATCAAAATAGAACTCTTGATTTTTACCACCAATCCTACTGCTGTCACATCTTGGTAAACTGTATCACCATCTACTGAATTGCTTGAGCCAAAAGCACCAGAGTCATCCTTTGGGCCTCTTTCCCTCAGTGCTTACATCCAGTTCATCAGCAAGGCCTGCCTATACACCTCCAAGATAGATCTGGAATTCCTCCAGTTGTCTCTGTCTCCACTACTCCAACCCAGTCCAAGCTACAATTACCTCTTGCCTTGACTAACATAGAAGCCTTCCCATTGGTCTCCAAGTTTTCATTCTCACCCTCCCCCATTTCATTCTCCACAAAGTAACCACAATGAATTATTAAAATTGAAAAACCAGACCATTTCACCCTAGGTTTCAAAGTCTCCAGTGGTTCTGCCACACTTAGAATAAAGTCCAAACTCTTTTTTTATTTATTATTATTATTATTATACTTTAAGTTCTAGGGTACATGTGCATAACGTGCAGGTTTGTTACATATGTATACTTGTGCCATGTTGGTGTGCTGCACCCATCAACTCGTCAGCACCCATCAACTCGTCATTTACATCAGGTATAACTCCCAATGCAATCCCTCCCCCCTACCCCCTCCCCATGATAGGCCCCGGTGTATGATGTTCCCCTTCCCGAGTCCAAGTGATCTCATTGTTCAGTTCCCACCTATGAATGAGAACATGCGGTGTTTGGTTTTCTGTTCTTGCAATAGTTTGCTGAGAATGCTGGTTTCCAGCTGCATCCATGTCCCTACAAAGGACACAAACTCATCCGTTTTTATGGCTGCATAGTATTCCATGGTGTATATGTGCCACATTTTCTTAATCCAGACTGTCACTGATGGACATTTGGGTTGATTCCAAGTCTTTGCTATTGTGAATAGTGGCGCAATACACATACGTGTGCATGTGTCTTCATAGCAGCATGATTTACGATCCTTTGGGTATATACTCAGTAATGGGATGGCTGGGTCATATGATACTTCTAGTTCTAGATCCTTGAGGAATCGCCATACTGTTTTCCATAATGGTTGAACTAGTTTACAATCCCACCAACAGTGTAAAAGTGTTCCTATTTCTTCACATCCTCTCCAGCATCTGTTGTTTCCTGACTTTTTAATGATTGCCATTCTAACTGGTGTGAGATGGTATCTCATTGTGGTTTTGATTTGCATTTCTCTGATGGCCAGTGATGATGAGCATTTTTTCATGTGTCTGTTGGCTGTATAAATGTCTTCTTTTGAGAAGTATCTGTTCATATCCTTTGCCCACTTTTTGATGGGGTTGTTTTTTTCTTGTAAATTTGTTTGAGTTCTTTGTAGGTTCTGGATATTAGCCCTTTGTCAGATGAGTAGATTGCAAAAATTTTCTCCCATTCTGTAGGTTGCCTGTTCACTTTGATGGTAGTTTCTTTTGCTGTGCAGAAGCTGTTTAGTTTAATCAGATCCCATTTGTCAATTTTGGCTTTTGCTGCCGTTGCTTTTGGTGTTTTAGACATGAAGTCCTTGCCCATGCCTATGTCCTGAATGGTATTACCTAGGTTTTCTTCTAGGGTTTTTATGGTATTAGGTCGAACATTTAAGTCTCTAATCTATCTTGAATTAATTTTTGTATAAGGAGTAAGGAAAGGATCCAGTTTCAGCTTTCTACTTATGGCTAGCCAATTTTCCCAGCACCATTTATTAAATAGGGAATCCTTTCCCCATTTCTTGTTTTTCTCAGGTTTGTCAAAGATCAGATGGCTGTAGATGTGTGGTATTATTTCTGAGGATTCTGTTCTGTTCCATTGGTCTATATCTCTGTTTTGGTACCAGTACCATGCTGTTTTGGTTACTGTAGCCTTGTAGTATAGTTTGAAGTTAGGTAGCATGATGCCTCCAGCTTTGATCTTTTGACTTAGGATTGTCTTGGCAATGTGGGCTCTTTTTTGGTTCCATATGAACTTTAAAGCAGTTTTTTCCAATTCTGTGAAGAAAATCATTGGTAGCTTGATGGGGATGGCACTGAATCTATAAATTACCTTGGGCAGTATGGCCATTTTCACGATACTGATTCTTCCTATCCATGAGCATGGTATGTTCTTCCATTTGTTTGTGTCCTCTTTTATTTCACTGAGCAGTGGTTTGTAGTTCTCCTTGAAGAGGTCCTTTACATCCCTTGTAAGTTGGATTCCTAGGTATTTCATTCTCTTTGAAAAAATTGTGAATGGAAGTTCATTCATGATTTGGCTCTCTGTTTGTCTGTTACTGGTGTATAAGAATGCTTGTGATTTTTGCACATTAATTTTGTATCCTGAGACTTTGCTGAAGTTTCTTATCCACTTAAGGAGATTTTGGACTGAGACAATGGGGTTTTCTAAATATACAATCATGTCATCTGCAAACAGGGACAATTTGACTTCTTCTTTTCCTAACTGAATACCCTTGATTTCTTTCTCTTGCCTGATTGCCCTAGCCAGAACTTCCAATACTATGTTGAATAGGAGTGGTGAGAGAGGGCATCCCTGTCTTGTGCCAGTTTTCAAAGGGAATTTTTCCAGTTTTTGCCCATTCAGTATGATATTGGCTGTGGGTTTGTCATAAATAGCTCTTATTATTTTGGGATACGTTCCATCAATACCGAATTTATTGAGCGTTTTTAGCATGAAGGGCTGTTAAATTTTTGTCAAAGGCCTCTTCTGCATCTATTGAGATAATCATGTGGTTTTTGTCTTTGGTTCTGTTTATATGCTGGTTTACATTGATTGATTTGCGTATGTTGAACCAGCCTTGCATCCCAGGGATGAAGCCCACTTGATCATGGTGGATAAGCTTTTTGATGTGCTGCTGGATCCAGTTTGCCAGTATTTTATTGAGGATTTTTGCATCCATGTTCATCAGGGATATTGGTCTAAAATTCTCTTTTTTTGTTGTGTCTCTGCCAGGCTTTGGTATCAGGATGATGTTGGCCTCATAAAATGAGTTAGGGAGGATTCCCTCTTTTTCTATTGATTGGAATAGTTTCAGAAGGAATGGTACCAGCTCCTCCTTGTACCTCTGGTAGAATTCAGCTGTGAATCCATCTGGTCCTGGACTTTTTTTGGTTGGTAGGCTATTAATTATTGCCTCAATTTCAGAGCCTGCTATTGGTCTATTCAGGGATTCAGCTTCTTCCTGGTTTAGTCTTGGAAGAGTGTAAGTGTCCAGGAAATTATCCATTTCTTCTAGATTTTCTAGTTCATTTGCGTAGAGGTATTTATAGTATTCTCTGATGGTAGTTTGTATTTCTGTGGGGTCGGTGGTGATATCCCCTTTATCATTTTTTATTGCATCTATTTGATTCTTCTCTCTTTTCTTCTTTATTAGTCTTGCTAGCAGTCTATCAATTTTGTTGGTCTTTTCAAAAAACAAACTCCTGGATTCATTGATTTTTTTGGAGGGTTTTTTGTGTCTCTAGCTCCTTCAGTTCTGCTCTGATCTTAGTTATTTCTTGCCTTCTGCTAGCTTTTGAATGTGTTTGCTCTTGCTTCTCTAGTTCTTTTAATTGTGATGTTAGAGTGTCAATTTTAGATCTTTCCAGCTTTCTCTTGTGGGCATTTAGTGCTAAAAATTTCCCTCTACACACTGCTTTAAATGTGTCCCAGAGATTCTGGTATGTTGTATCTTTGTTCTCATTGGTTTCAAAGAACATATTTATTTCTGCCTTCATTTCATTATGTACCCAGTAGTCATTCAGGAGCAGGTTATTCAGTTTCCATGTAGTTGAGCGGTTTTGATTGAGTTTCTTAGTCCTGAGTTCTAGTTTGATTGCACTGTGGTCTGAGAGACAGTTTGTTATAATTTCTGTTCTTGTACATTTGCTGAGGAGTGTTTTACTTCCAATTATGTGGTCAATTTTAGAATAAGTGTGATGTGGTGCTGAGAAGAATGTATATTCTGTTGATTTGGGGTGGAGAGTTCTGTAGATGTCTATTAGGTCTGCTTGCTGTAGAGATGAGTTCAATTCCTGGATATCCTTGTTAACTTTCTGTCTCATTGATCTGTCTAATGTTGACAGTGGGGTGTTGAAGTCTCCCATTATTATTGTATGGGAGTCTAAGTCTCTTTGTAAGTCTCTAAGGACTTGCTTTATGAATCTGGGTGCTCCTGTATTGGGTGCATATATATTTAGGATAGTTAGCTCTTCCTGTCGAATTGATCCCTTTACCATTATGTAATGGCCTTCTTTGTCTCTTTTGATCTTTGATGGTTTAAAGTCTGTTTTATCAGAGACTAGTATTGCAACTCCTGCTTTTTTTTGTTCTCCATTTGCTTGGTAGATCTTCCTCCATCCCTTTATTTTGAGTCAATGTGTTTCTCTGCATGTGAGATGGGTCTCCTGAATACAGCAAACTGATGGATCTTGACTCTTTATCCAGTTTGCCAGTCTGTGTCTTTTAATTGGACCATTTAGTCCATTTACATTTAAGGTTAATATTGTTATGTGTGAACTTGATCCTGCCATTATGATATTAACTGGTTATTTTGCTCGTTAGTTGATGCAGTTTCTTCCTAGCCTCGATGGTCTTTACATTTTGGCATGTTTTTGCAATGGCTGGTACCGGTTGTTCCTTTCCATGTTTAGTACTTCCTTCAGGGTCTCTTGTAAGGCAGGCCTGGTGGTGACAAAATCTCTCAGCATTTGCTTATCTGTAAAAGATTTTATTTCTCCTTCACTTATGAAACTTAGTTTGGCTGGATATGAAATTCTGGGTTTAAAATTCTTTTCTTTAAGAATGTTGAATATTGGCCCCCACTCTCTTCTGGCTTGTAGAGTTTCTGCCGAGAGATCTGCTGTTAGTCTGATGGGATTTTCTTTGTAGGTAACCCGACCTTTCTCTCCGGCTGCCCTTAAGATTTTTTCCTTCATTTCAACTTTGGTGAATCTGGCAATTATGTGTCTTGGAGTTGCTCTTCTCGAGGAGTATCTTTGTGGCATTCTCTGTATTTCCGAATTTGAATGTTGGCCTGCCCTACTAGGTTGGGGAAGTTCTCCTGGATGATATCCTGAAGAGTGTTTTCCAACTTGGTTCCACTTTCCCCCTCACTTTCAGGCACCCCAATCAGACGTAGATTTGGTCTTTTTACATAATCCCATACTTCTCGCAGGCTTTGTTTATTTCTTTTTCTTCTTTTTTCTTTAGATTTCTCTTCTTGCTTCATTTCATTCATTTGATCCTCAATCGCTGATACCCTTTCTTCCAGTTGATTGAGTCGGTTACTGAAGCCTGTGCATTTGTCACGTATTTCTCGTGTCATGGTTTTCATCTCTGTCAGTTTGTTTATGGCCTTCTCTGCATTAATTATTCTAGTTATCAATTCTTCCACTCTTTTTTCAAGATTGTTAGTTTCTTTGCGCTGGGTACGTAATTCCTCCTTTAGCTCTGAGAAGTTTGATGGACTGAAGCCTTCTTCTCTCATCTCGTCAAAGTCATTCTCCATCCAGCTTTGATCCGTTGCTGGCGATGAGCTGCATTCCTCAGTTGAAAACGCAGAAATCACCTGTCTTCTGTGTTGCTCGCGCTGGGAGCTGGAGACTGGAGCTGTTCCTATTCGGCCATCTTCAAGTCCAAACTCTTTACCTGGTCTGAATCCCAATATAATTTGCAACACTTCTCTAATCTCATCTCCTTCCAGGTTTTCCTTTTATCTCTCCACTCCAGTCACACTAGCCCAGGGCCCTTCTGCCAGCTGCTGCCTTTGCCTAGAAAGTTCTTTTTCCTGATCTTCACACAGCTGGCTCCTTCATGTCATTTACATCTCAGTTATATGTCACCTCCTCAGAAAGGCCTTCCATGATCACCTACTCTTACACATTGCCCTATTTTAATTATGCGTGACACTTATTACTAACAAATTAATGTGTGTGTTTTAACTTATCTGTTTCTTACCTGTCTGTTTATTCTTACTAGAATATAAGATCCTAGAGAGCAAAGGTCTTGTTTGCCTTGTTTATGATAAGGAAGAGTAACCAAAAGCGATTAGGTAGTCAATAAATATTAAAGAAGCAAAAAGATAAAACCCCTATAACTCACATAAGAAGAAAAGGCAATTTTATTATGCTAAGGAGTTGCTAATAAAGGGCTATCACCGTTGTGGCCCAGAAAAGAAGCCAGATTAGTAGGTGCCTGTGGAATTCAGAAAACTATCAAATAAAAAACTGTAAGACAATCCTTTCATCGGCATGAAAGAATTTTCAAAGACTTTTACTGAAAATAGCAGAGACTTTTCAATCCAAACATACAGAATATACGTTTCCCAGAATACAATTCTGAAATATTCAGGCAACTGGACCAGACTGATTACGGATGGATTGGAGAATGCCTTTTAAGTCTCCCCATGTTTGACCATAAATATTGATAGCCCCTTTTTGGTAGATAGTTCTGCCTCATGTTCCAGATTTTAAAAACCATTTAAAAGGAAGAAACCTATGTAGCTGCCTCTCTTTTAAAGAATGGAATATGTTATAAACATGTCCAGAAAAATAGAATACTCAGGTATTTGAATCAGAACAGAGGCCATGATGAAAGTGATAATACAAACTGGATAAATGGGTGAAATAAAGCCCCCCAAACAGATGCACTTGAGATAGTCCCCAATCCCAGATTAGTATCCTTTACTTTAACATACAACATCAGAAGAGTGAGTACTTAGGTTTGACCTAGAAGCCATCATTTTGCAGGAGTACTTAAGAATTCTTCAGGCACAAAAAGGCTGTTGGAAAACAGACCAGATAATAACGGGGTTTCTATTGATGGAAGTGCTAATAAAACAACACAATTGTTTGCAACCAGAAGCTAAATGACTCATATCTCTTTCAAGAAAGGTCATATCACACAGAAATTGACTGTAAAGCAATACCTATAACCTAACTTTCAAAAGCTCTGAATTTTCTGATGTGAACAAAATAGTCTTAATTTACCCTCAACTAGATAACATGTTAAGGATGGGAATCTGTCTTTATCCACTTTTGTATCCTCATAGTTCTTAAATATCTAGTAGGCAAGCAGTAACAGTTTGCTTATTAAATAAGTCTCACCACCACCATCTTCTCTAACTTGGTTGTGCATGCAGTCATCTCTTCCTCTCTCCTCTCCATCTCTCCATCTGTCTGTCTCTCCATCTGTCTCTCCATCTGTCTCTCTCTCTCTCTCTCACATACACACACACACACACACACACACACACACACACACACACACACATCTGGCCTCTCTGTTACAGCTCACCACTTATATTCTATCTTAAATCTGTGAAGGACTAGATCTGATAGTCCATAATACCTTAATCATCATCACTCCCTGATGGGAGGGAGTGAGATCAGCTTTCTCGTCTGTAAAATGGGGATAATAAAAGTGCCTGGAATTATACTGGAAAGGAGTAAAGCCAAATGATCAGACAGGCTGCTTCATTCTCCCACTCCAAACACGCAGAAAACTTAGCTGCAGTATGCAACGCAAGTGTCCTGAACACCCAACACTCACAGCAGCCACTGAAACCAAGAGAAGGGAATCCTGTGTGACAAAGGCATGGAGTTTGTCTTATTCTTTCAACTCCTTCCATCTTTAAGAACTGTTCAAATTTTTCTTAGAGACCTGACTCCTCTATTCACAATATGTTCCTTACTAAAGAAGCATAATATTAATACAACAACATTACTAATAAGTGTAACAGTTCACATTTATCAGCAGAATTGGTATTAGCCAGGCATGTGACAAAAGACTTCACTTACATCAACTCAATTAACTATCACAAACCTATGGGGAAGGCATTGGTATTACCTATGTTATAGATGAGTATCTTTCATCTCAAAGAAGTTAAATAATGTTCACATGGCCACAGAACTACAAATGTCAAATTTGGGACCAAGGGCTGCCCAGTATTCATCTTTAACTTGTTCATCCTTATCCCCAGCATTAAGTACAGTCCCTGACACTGGTCAAAGCTTTAAGCCTCAAATCTAGGCAACAACAAATGCTTAGAAGCAAGCAGTCTAAGAGCACAGACCAAAAAGCAGAAAAAGAGACATGGCTTCAATTCTCAGAATGGTCACTTATTAGTTCTGCAACCTTAGGCATATTTGTTAACCTCTCGGAGCCTAAGTTTTCTCATCTGTAAAACGACGATAATAAAAGTGTCTTCAATAGGACACTTAGTATCTTGAGTAATGCACAGTAAGACTACTTACAAGTCCACAATTTCTTAACCATAAATCTAAAGCTCAAAAAGCTCTGAAATCAGACCTTGTTCTTAAACTGGTTGTATTCATTTCTATTGCTACTATAACAAGTTCCCACAAACTCAGTGGCTTAAAACAATAAAAATTTTTTATCCTGCAAATGTGGGTCCCTGGACTAAAATCAAGGTGTCTACGGGCTGTGTTCCTTTCTGGAGACTCTAGAGAGGATTCATTTCATCACCTTTTCCATCTTTTAGAGGCTTCTGCTATTCTTTGGCTCAGGGCCCCCTTACATCTTCAAAGCCACCATTGGTGGACTGGGTCCCTCTCACATCGCATCACTCCAACCTCTGCTCCCATTGTCACATGTCCCTCTCTGACTCTCTTGCCTCATTCTTCCACATTTAAAAACCCTTGTGACTACATGGTATACATCTGGATAATCCAGGATAATTCTCCAACTTTAAAGTCAGCTGATTAACAACCTTAATTCCACCTGCTACCTTCATTCCCCCCATTTGCTATGTAAGGTAATTATTTACAGAGTCCAGGAATTAGGACATAGCTAGGAATTAGGGGAGCTATGATTTTGCCTGTCAAACTTGTGGCAAACTGATCTTGCAACAAAACCTAACTTGAACTGATATGACTATAGTCTTAATTTTCTTCACTAAATATGAATATTCATACATTTGATTTAGGATGCAGCACCAGACCCCATTGTGGTGCTGTGTAATATACAGTAGACCAACTGAATTACATTTCTAAAATCCAAAGAATTCTGAATTCTGAAATACCTGTGATCCCAAGGGTTTTAGATAAGAGACTATAAATTTATATTCTAATTATTATTATTAACATCATCTTCTTCTCTGAAAGGCAAGAGAAAATGGTCCATGGTTAACATGGTTGATAAATCATGTTCACAGAGCCAGTGCCCCCTTGAGCCTTGGAAGACCATGCTGGCCAGGCATGGTGGCTCATACCTATAATCTGAGCAATTTGGGAGGCCAAATTTGGCTGATCACTGGAGGCCAGGAGCTCAAGACCAGCCTGGCCATCATGGTGAAAACTCGTCTCTACTAAAAATACAAAAATTAGCCAGGCGTAATGGTGCATGCCTGTAATCCCAGCTTCTTGGAAGGCTGAGGCAGAAGAATCACTTGAACGCAGGAGACAGAGGTTGCAGTGAGCCGAGATCATGCCACTTCACTTCCTCCTGGGCATACAGCAAGACTCTGTCTAAAAATAAGATCCTGCTATGGTTTGAATGTATATGTCCCTCGAAAATTCATATGTTGGAACTTAAACCTCAATGTGATAGTATTAAGAGGCGGACTTTTGGGATGTGATTAAGTTATGAGGTTACAGCCCTCATGGATGGGATTAGCAACTTCATAAAAGGGCTGGAGTAAATTTGCTAGGCCCTTTTGCCCTCTGTTCCTTTGCCACATGAGGATGCAGCAACAAGGCACCATCTTGCAAGCAGATACTATGTCAATACCAGACATGGAACTTGCCTGTGCCTTGATCTTGGACTTCCCAGCCTCTAGAACTGTGAGAAACAAATTTCTATTGTTTATAAATTACCCAGTCTTGGGTATTTTGTTATAGCATCATGAAGGGGTATGACAGATCAGGAGTCAGACATTCCTCATGGCCAAACCTGATACCACTCCTTTCTTGCTGTGTACTCCTAACCTCTATCAGCCTCCCTGTCCTCATCACCCAGGGTTAGGGGTGAGGGTGTGAGTGTGTCCACAGAGTGGTCATGGGGATTAAATGAGATGAATCATACATAGCCCTTGGCACCCAACAATGGGATTGCTACTGCCAGTTATTTTGCTCCTCTACTTGGGTATTGCCTTCATGGCTGACACCCATGGCTTGCTTTCGGGAATGTGTGGCCTTCATCAAAAATGTGTTTATTTAGCGGGAAAAAAAAGGACTCTGAGATTTTTCATTTAATTTTCCCTATGTTTTCACCCTGCTCCATAACACAGCACTGATGATAATAAAAAGCTAACTCCTGGATCTAAGCTGCTAAGACCTTCACATGACTGGCAGCTTTGCTAACGTCGGTGTTCTGCAGAACAGGAAGTAACTCACCAGCCTACTATGTTCTCATGAGGCCAACCTTTGGGATTGTCCCACTGCCTCCACACTGCTTCTATTTTCACCAGACATCTCCTGATCCTAACTTGGTTTCTCAAGTAAACTTCTCCACTGCCACCAAGGGGAATGTCTTGTAGGAAGTTGCAGAATAAGAAGTCAAGGCCCGATGTGTGGATTTGAGAATCAGAAGCACTATTCCCTTTTTCCTTCCCTTTCTTCCCTCCTTCCCTCCATTTTTTTTCCTTCCTTTCTACTTCCTTCCCTCCTTTTATTTTCTTTCCTTCCTTCTTCCTTCCCTCCCTCCCTTCCTTCTGCAGTCAATCCACAAAGATTAACTGAACACCTACCAAGTACAAAGTACTATGCCAAAGGGCTGGCAATGCAGTCTTCAAGATAAGCCTGGGTCATGCTATGCAGAGTGTACAGATGATCCCACAAATCACGAGTTTATTACAGTTAATTTTACAAACCATTAATTACAAATTGAGGTGAGAATTAGGAAGAAAAATTGCAAGGTGTTAAAAAACTGTTTAAGATAGTCAGGGGATTCTAGAAATGTGTCCATGACCTAGTAATATCTAATCAAGGACCTGCCTGAAGAGTGATAAAATTACCCAGCTAAAGAGATAGAAGCGTATTCCAGGGGAGACATGAATAGACATGTGAAGACCCTGAACATCAGAATGTCAGGAAACTGAAAGAAGACCAGAATTGCCAAAATATGGGGAGGAGAGGCGGTATGGATACATGACTGGTTAGTTGGTGGTAGGTAGGAAGAAAGGAAGGAAAGGTGGGAGAAAAGAAAGGGGGAAAGAAGGAAAGGAGGGAAATAATTAAATGGAACCAAATCAAATCTGAAGCAGAAGCTGGCAAGCTCCAGCAGGACCAAATCTGGTCCCAGTCTATTTTTGTATGGCCCCCAGCTAAGAATGGTCTTTGTATTTTTAAGTAGTTGAAAAAAATGAAAAAGAAGAATACTATTTTATGATATGTTAAAATTATATCAAATTCAATTTTCTGTATCCATAAATAAAGCTATATTGGAACACAGCCACCCACACATTTACATATTATCTATGGCTGCTTTCATGCTACAGTGGCAGAGTTGAGGAGTTGCAACAGAGACCTTACGGTCCACAAGCTTAAAATATTTACTATCTATACCTTTACAGAAAAAAAGTGTTTGCCAAACCCTGATTTAGTGAGATTGGCAGAGGCCAGATCATATAATCTTTTCGGTCACATTAAAGATTTACGATCTTATCCCAAGACCAGGGGAACCCAATAAATTGTTTGAACAGGAGAACAGCATGACCCAGTAGTGCCCAAACCTATCTGCACATTAGACTAGAAAGCTTAAAAAAATATGGATACATGAGTCCCACTTCCAGATATTATGAATTAATTAGTCTTGGTATGGCCAGGGCTTTGGAATTTTGAGGAGATTCCTAAGTGACTTTAATATGCAGATGAGCTTGGGAACCATGGATATAATCACATTTTTATGTTTTAAAGATCAGTCCAGCTCAGGGGTTCTCCCTCTGGCTGCACATTAGAATCATCTGGGGGATATTTTCAAATATACTGATGTGACGCCCAGGCCCACCTGGCATCAATTAAATAAGAATCTCTAGGGGGTCTCCCCAAGCATTGGTATACAGTTGCCCAGGTGATTCTAACATGCAGCCAGGGTTGTGCACCCTGTATTAACAGGGGCCAAGTATGAAGACCCAGAGACCCCCGAGAGGCTAATGTGAGTGTCCAGCTGAAAGATGATAGGGACTGAAGTTGAGTTGTTCGGGATAGGGGGCTGTGTAGGGACAATCAGAAAGACTTGGTGATCAGTAAGTGAGAGTGGAAGGCTGAGGTGGAAAATTTCAAAAACGATACTCAAATGTCTAGCAAAGCAACTGGGTGCAAACTGATGGTGCTTATTGGGATGGGAACCTTGGACGAGAAACAAGGTACGGAAGTTACAGCATTATTTCTGTTCTGATGTAGTGTTGAAAAGGAGGGTGCCTTCGGAGAGTTGGCCAGATTAAAGCTATAAGGGACTGCATGATAAAGAGCCTTGAATGCTATCCTAACAATATCCTCCTCATACAGCAGGCAATGGCTACAATGATGTAGTGAAAGACGTATGACCTTTGGATTCAGACACTGTTCCAGTCACATACAATGTGTGTGAGCTTCCTCAGCTTCTTCACCTATAAGTGTTCATATATGTCTTGTTCATCTTTGGCCAGCAGAGTCACTCAATGACAGACACTCAAAAAGCACCCTCACAAGGATATTGTAAAGATTCGATGAGATGCCATGTGTAAAGTGTCTAGAAACTTAAGTAGCACAAAAGGCATTCATAAAATGGTAGTGTTATCCCTGAAGGGTTTCCAAAGAAGCATGACCCAGTGACACCCTCACACTGAAGTTTTAGAAACTGTATGTGACCCCATACATGCATGGAGTGGTCACCTCCATGCATCTGGAGACTTCCTGGTGCCGCATATGATGCCTGGCCGCCAAGAAGACCACCGCCTGCCTGGGATGGCCGCCCTTGGTGCCCAGAAGCCATGAGCTTTCCCCCTAGACCCTTCACTCTGTGATCTTCTGCCCAAGAATTTTGTTTCCATGATACCTCACCCTCTGTTCCGATGCCACCCAAGAGGCTGTGGCTGACCAGCGCTTCAGACACATTGTTCTCTTTTGCCTGTTCTCAAAATTGAATCATATGCCAAGGTGGGGAAAAAAAAGCTTATATGAACATCTGTGCGAAGGATGGGTGAATGAGAGGAGAAATGGTTGAGTATCCCTGATCCAAAATGCTTGGGACCTTTTTCATATTTTTTATATTTTGAAATATGTGCATATACATAATAAAATATCTTGAGCATGGGACCTAAGTCTAAATACAAAATTCATTTATGTTTTATATTTACCTTGTACCCATAGCCTAACAGTAATTTTATTCAATATTTTAAATAATTTTGTGTGCCCATCACATGAGGTCAGGTGTGAAATTTTCTACTTGTGGCATCATGTCAGTACTCAAAGATTCTAATCTTGGAGCATTTTGGGTTTCAGACTTTCAGATCAGGGATGCCCAATCTGTACTAGGTTTAGCTGCTGAAATTAAGTTCAGCTGCATGTGATAAACAACACAATGGTATTAATTCATCAATTAGCAAGAAGTCAAGGTTCCAGCAATTCTGTGGAGTTGACAGTCCTCCATGATCCAGGCTACCATTCCAGTATACTGCTCTTCTTTACCAAGCATGGCCATTTTTGTCCATCTTGACTAAGATGGTCAGAGCTCTAGCCACCATCTTCATATTCCAGGCAAGAAGATGGAGGAAAGGACAGAAAACAGGAAGAGGACACACACCAATTTTCTTGAAGGCAGTTTCTGGGAAACTGAAACATAATACTTCTACTAACATCTCTCAAGCCCAAATTTAGTAACATGGCCACATCTAGCTATAAGGGAGGCTAAGAAATGCAGTCTTTATTCTGGGCAGCCATATCCCCAGGTCAAAGCAGGAATTCCCATAACTGAGGAGGAAGGGGAGGATGGAGATTGGGGTAGGCAACCAGCAGTATCTACTGCAAGGGGTGAAGGGTTATTGACGGGCTTCTCCTATGCTGTTCCCTCACTCAGAATGCCTTTCTGCTCCCTCTCTGTGAGTTCACTCAAAGACTCATTCACTGCCTCTGTGTTCTTGGCATCTGCTGCTCCTTTGACTGGAATGTTCCATGTCTCCACTTTTATTATTTTCCTTAAATATATTTATACACATAGATATAAATAAATACACAATATTTGAACGGGCTTTGAACACAAGTTCCATCCATACAAACTGTATGTCCTTGGCAAGTCACTTCTACCCCCTGAGCCTTAATTTCCTCCTACATCAAGTGGGGATACTCATGCCCACCTCACAATGTTGTAGAGGGGATCAGTGGAGATTTCTGTATTTGGGAGTGGTCTATAAGGAATAAAGCATTAAACATCTATTAGCTATTATCATTTCTACCCTGAAGCATTACTTCCTGTTAGTTAATGTAAGAGGAAAAAAAAAGTAGTTGGTGGCTAAGTGCTACTACACAAAAGAACAGGGCAGAAGACCCATTTCATCTCCTTCTCACTTTCCCATAGCAAAGCCAGAAGAGGATTCCATCAATTCTTAAAATGTATCTACAAGCAGAAAATTAATTTTAGAGATGAGCAAGGATAACTTCCTTTGAAGTGAAAGGAGATCTGGAGAAGCCAGAATGCACCCTGCCCTGCTGATTGAAGCAGAATTAAAGCCAAAAGCAGAACTCAGATCATCAGAGGGAATGAGTCATAGTACCTGGCGAGGAAGCAAGGCTTCAGCCAGACACCAATCAGAGCTAAATATTACAGCTCTTGCAAATAAGGCAGATGAGTTCCTGTAACCATGAACAACCCAAAGGTGGCCCCTGCCCTCATACACAAAGCTAAAAATTAACGGTTGCTGACAGCATTAAAACAATAACTGTATCTGCTCAGATTAATCATATATCTGACTTAATCCAAATATACCTCACGAGATGTATCAAATACATACTTTTGCCCCTTTCATTATAATATGAAATACATATGCATGAAAGTGCCTAAAATATACACGGACACTTTAACAATAATTAAGCTAACCCTTTTGTAATTACCACTCCAGTCAAGAAAGAAAACACTATACCACCTTAGAAGCATGCCTCTCTGATCTCAGTTTTCTTCATCCCATCTAACCATCTAAAAGCAATCACTGTGTTTGTTCTTTCTTTTTTTTTTTTCTCTTTTTTTAGACAGGGTTTGCTTTTGCTGCCCAGGCCGGAGTGCAATGACGCGATCTCGGCTCACCGCAACCTCAGCCTCCCAGATTCAAGCGATTCTCTTGCCTCCCGAGTAGCAGGGATTACAGGCATGTGCCACCATGCCCAGCTAATTTTGTATTTTTAGTAGAGACAGGGTTTCTCCATGTTGGTCAGGCTGGTCTCTAACTCCCAACCTCAGGTGATCCACCCGCCTCAGCCTCCCAAAGTGCTGGGATTACAGGTGTGAGCCACTGTTCCTGGCCTCTTTGTTCTTATGAGATATATTTCCTTTCTTTTCCTTATAATATTACCACTTATGTACATCCCTAAAAATAGTTTTGTCTATTTAAAATTTTTATTTTAATTGAATCACATACGTATATACTTTATACTTTGCTGCTTCTGCTCAGCCTTACATTTGTAACCCCAAAATATTTATCAGTGAAATGATATGACATCTGAAATTTGATTTAAAATAATTGAATGAAGGAGGAGTTGCAAATTATATTTTTAATAAATTGACCATAAATTGATCACTGTTGAAAATGGATGATGGCTACATCAGACTTACAGTATACCTGACTTTAATATATGTTTCCAAATTTATATAACAAAAAATAGTTTAAATTACTTCATGAGATTCATTTGGTTGCTGTGTGTAGTTAGAATTTGTTCATTTTCATTGCTGTATAGCAATACTTCTCTAAGATCCCAAGACCAGAAGCATCAGAATCACTTGGGAATTTATGTGAAGTATTTTTTTTTTTTTTTTTTTTTTTGAGACTGAGTCTGGCTCTGTCGCCCAGGCTGGAGATGAAGTATAAATTCTTAGCCCCACCCCAGACTTTTGAAATCAGAAACTCTCACGGTAAGGTTTCTGATTTGGTAAGGTCTGGGGTGACGCCCAACAATTTGTGTTTTAATAAGTTCTCCAGGTAGTTCTGAGGCACATTCAAGTTTGATAAACACTCCTAAATGGCATTCTGTTATATGACTATACCATAATTTATTTATTCATTCTACTATTGACACATGTGTGTATTATTTCAAGTTTTAAGGTTTCAAGTTTGTGAATACCATAAATATTCTTATAGAAGACTTTTGGTGGACAAGCGTCTTTCTGATATATACCTGGTGATAAAACAACAAGGTCTTAGGGTGTATGTATTTTTAACATTACATGATAACATTAAACTATTTGCAAAGTGGTTCACCAATTTACAGTCCCACTAGTAATGTATGTAAATTCCCTTTGCTCCATATCTTTCCCAACACTTGGTAGTTTTTTGACATTTTAATTGTTGTCAATCTAGAGGGTTAAACACTTAAACTTTCCAACTTAGAATTTTTTTAAAAAACACACATATTAGAGAACAGAACTTCAGATGTAAAATCAGTTTCACAAATATATTAGTTGGTGAGTTTTCATGGAGTAAACCCGATGCAGGAAAGAATCTGGTACAATAGAGAAACTGAGAAAGGTCAATGTGACTGGAATGTGGCAAACAAGACAGAATGCAGTTCAAGATGTTGAGAAGTGAGGCAGGGACAAACCAAGGACCTCCTACATGTGCTAAAGAGTGAATTTTATTCCAGGTGAAATGAAAAGAAAATGAAAAATTTTAAGCAGGAAATTTACATAATTATGTTTCTATATTAGCATACATTTAAAATATTTCAGGCACATATCCACTTCTAGCTACAATGGGTTGTTTGATACTTCAGACCAATGCTTCTGCTGAAAGTCACTTTAAAAGCTGGATAAAGCACAAATACACACACACACACACACACACACACACACACACCTGCATGCTATGATGCCCAAAAGCATCAAGCAGTTGTTGAGACAACCAGGACTTCAGGGAACAAAATCCTAAAGAAGACAGAAGCACAGGGAGGTGAGCCAATATTGTGCAGCTGCTTTTTCCCTTGGGAATTTGTCAAAATTGGGTGAAGGGTAAGGGGCTAAGGATCCAGGTAAAGAGCCTCAGCAGAGAGTTGCTAATAAGGGGCAAAAACACCAGAAGAGCATTTGGCAGTCTCTTGGAGATAGAGAGGCAAAAGTCAGAGGCCTAAAAGGTAAAGATGCCAGTGAAACCTAAGCCTAGCACCTGTTTGATATTTCCCTCAAAACATTTGCTGAATTCTCAGACTGCATAAGGCAGGAGGCTAAGAAGCCATGCTTGACAGTTTCACAGTTTTGAGGAAAGAACATTTAAAGTTCTGAACTAGCCAGCGGGAGAAGTCATTGGGCTGAAATCCTAAGAAGGCTACATCCTAGAAAGCCATCTGCCAGTGGCAGAGCTCTATCAGAACTAAAATACAGCCTATGTTCAGTTCAGTCCCTAACTGGATTAAAATAATTAATTGTCCAATATGCCTGCCTAGCATTTTCTCTGGAACAAAATAACATCATCTACAGCATCTACATTTTTCATGCAATATGATGAATATTCAATCAACATTTGCCAGGCATGCCAAGACCAAAAACCCAGAGAAAAACACAGATCACACAAAGAAACCACAAGTGACTCAGATATTGGAGTCAGGAAACAAAGAGTCAAACTATGATTAATATACTAAAAAATATAACAAGATGAAGAAATTAGATGAAAAGGTAGAGAATTTCACCAAAAAAATCAGCATCAATTTAAAAAGCTTAAATGGAATTTCTAGAATTATAAAATACCACTATGGAAATTAACTCAATAGATAAGGTTGAACAACAGATTAGACATAGTAAAAGAGACAATTAACAAATTGGAAGGCTGGTCAAAATTTTTTCAAAACTCAAGCACAGAGGTAAAACATAAAATGGAAAATATAGAAAAGAGTAAGAAATGTGTGTGACAGTAAAAAGGTCTACAATACATATATCTGAAGACATAGAAAAATAAAGAATGGAACAATAGTAGTGTCTGACAAGATAACAGCAAACTGATTAAAGATATTAATACACAAATTTTAAAAATCATTAGGAACCCCAAACAGGGTTAACAGTAAATAAACAACAAAAATCAATACAGCCAGACCTAGTGACATCAAAGAAAAACTGAAAACTGATAAAAATTAAAGACAAAGACAAAACCCTAAAAATAGTCAGGGGAAAAAAGACACATTACCTTCCATGGAGTCATAATAATGTTGGCTAATGGCTGATTTTTCAACAGAAATGATGGAAGTCAGAAAACAATGGAACAATGTTTTAAAGTTCTGGGGAAAAAAAACTAGAAATATAAAATTCCATACTCAGTGAAAATATCATTCAAAAATGAAGCTGAGGCCAAATGCATTGGTTCACACCTGTGATCCCAGCACTTTGGGAGGCCGAGGTGGGTGGATCACAAGGTCAGGAGACTGAGACCATCCTGGCTAACATGGTGAAACCCTGTCTCTACTAAAAATACAAAAAATTAGCAGGGCGTGGTGGCAGACACCCGTAGTCCCAGCTACTCGGGAGGCTGAGGCAGGAGAATGGCGTGAATCCAGGAGGCGGAGCTTGCAGTGAGCTGAGATCACGCCACTACACTCCAGCCTGGGCAACAGAGTGAGACTCCGTCTAAAAAAAAAAAAAAAAAGAAAAGAAAGAAGCTGAAATGAAGACACTTTCAGACAAGTAAGAATTGAGAGGATTTGTCACTAGCAAACCCTCAGTAATATGGTTTGGCTGTGTCCCCACCCAAATCTCACCTTGAATTGTAATAATCCCCACATGTCAAGGGCAAGGCCATATGGAGATAATTGAATCATGGGGGCGGTTTCACCCATACTGTTCTCCTGGTAGTGAATAAGTCTCACGAGATCTGATGGTTTTATAAATGGGAGTTCCTGTGCACAAGCTCTCTCTTGCCTGCCGCTATGTAAGACGTGTCTTGCTTCCCCTTCACCTTCCCCCATGATTGTGAGGCCTCTCCAGCCATGTGGAAGTGTGAGTTAAACCTCTTTCCTTTATAAATTATCCAGTCTCAGGTATGTCTTTATTAGCAGCATGAGAACAGACTAATACATTCAGTAAAAAAATAATGCTGGGCAGGGCATGATGGCTCACATCTATAATCTCAGCACTTTGGGAGGCCAGGGTGGGAGAATTACTTGAGGCCAGGAGTTCAAGACCAACCTGAGCAACATAGCGAGACTCTCTCTATGTTAAAAAAAAAAAAAAAAAAAAAGTTTTTTAATTTAAAAAATAATAATGCTAACAGGCATCTAATTTGGCAGAAAATGATCCCAGATGAAAAGGCAGTAACGCAGAACAAAATAAAGAACACTGGAAAAGATAAACACGTAAGCAAAGAAGAATGAATACTGACTGTTACAACAATAAAAATAATATCTAATGGGTTTTAATAACCTGTAGACCTAAAATGAATGCCAATAATAACATAAAAGGTGTGAGGCGATAGATAAAATTAAAATGTTCCAAAGTACCTTATTACCTAGGATTGTATTTCCCCAAAATAAATTTAAACATGTCCACAAATGACTCACACACAAATGAATGTTCAGAGCAGCACTATTAGAGATAGCCAGAAACTGGAAAAAACTCAAATGTCCATCTACTGTGAATGGATAAGCAAATTATGGTATATTTATACAATGGAATACTACTTACCAATAAAAATGAATGAACCACTGATAGGCTAAAAACTACAGATGACTCTCACAGACATTATGTTGAGAAAAAGAAGCCAGATTCAAAAGAGTACATACTATACAATTCCATTTATATGAAGTTCTAGCCAAGCAAAACCCCAATGTGTGATGCTAAAGTCAGGACAATAGTTCTCTTTGCAGGCAATAGAAACTAGAAAGGGAGAGGAGGGGACCTCTGGGAGGTTGCCAGTATTCTATTTCTTAATATAGTTGTTTACATGGATGTGGAAATTCATCAAGCTTCATACTTAGAATTGTGCACATACATATACTTTTCTATATGAATTTCAAAAGGTTTAACAAATATTTCAGTCATACAAAAAGTTATACAAAGGATAAGAAGTCTATATTCACCACTGAGATTAAGAAACAAAACCTTACCAACGTAGGTGATATATATACTACTGATTATACCTCCACCCACGCCACCAGAGATAAACCACTGTCCTGAATTTGGTGTCAACCACTCCCCTGCACTATTTTATACTTTTACTCCTTCTACAAGCTTCCCTAAATGATATGTAAAACTATTTTCCATGTGTTAAAACTATACATAAAAAGTAATTTGATTTCTTTTTTTTTTTTTTTTTTAAGACAGTGCCTCACTCTATTGCCCAGGCTAGAGTGCAGTGGTGTAATCATGGCTCACTGCAGCCTCAACCTCCCAGGCCAAAGTGATCCTCCCACCTCAGCTTCCCAAGTAATTGAGACCACAAGCATTTGCCACCATGCCTGGCTCTTTTCTTTTCTTTCCTCTTCTTTCCTTTCTTTTCTTTTCTTCCTTTCCTTTCCTTTCTTTTCTTTTCTTTTCTTTTTTCTTTTTTTTTGTAGAGGTGGGAGTCTCCCTATGTTGCCCAGACTGGTCTTGAACTCCAGGGCTCCAGCAGTCCTCCAGCCTTGGCCTCCCACAGTGCTGGGATTACAGTTGTGAGCCACCACATCTGGCTGGTAATTTGATTTCTATTTTTAAAAGATCATTCTAAAATTAGCACAAAGGAATTTTCTTGGATGACAAGATATTGTATATCTTGATTAGAACATTGGTCACATAGGTATATATATATTTGTCAATATACGAATTGGATATTTAAGATCTGTGCATGTCATTATATGTAAATTATCTCACTTAAAAAAGTTTTCTAAATAGACCGTTCTTGCTTCTTCTCAGGGAATAGATCAGGGCTGGACAGAAGTGGAACCAAGAAAGTCAATTAGAATATTGCAGTAAACCTGATGAGCATCAAAGTCATCTATCTAAAGTGTAAGGAAGAAAAGATAACTTATGGATACAATTCTTTGAGCAGCTTAACTGTGAAGCAGGGCAGTAGCTGGAGGAAGAAGTGAGGCCAGAGGCCAAAAAAGGGTTTTAAAAGATACAAAACAGAACTTAACACTGTAGAAAGGAAAAGCTGAAGAAAGACCATCAATGAGCTGGGCATGGTGGCTCACGCCTGTAATCCCAGCACTTTGGGAGGCCGAGGTGGGCAGATCAGTTGCCAACATGGCAAAACCCCGTGTCTACTAAAATACAAAAATTAGCCAGGCATGGTGGCATGCACCTGTAATCGCAGGTACTTGTGGGGGCTGAGGCACAAGAATCACCTGAACCCAGGAGCCAGAGGTTGCAGTGAGCCGAGATTGTACCACTGTACTCCAGCCTGGGTAACGGAGTGAGATTCTGTCCCCTCCACACCCCCACACCCCCTAAAACAAACAGAACAACAACAACACAAAAGACCATCCATGAAGAAACAACGAACAAAGTCCTTGAGAAGGTGGGGAGACAGAATATAATGTCCAAGTAGTTTGGTATTTGCTGGCTCACAATGTCTTTTTGCTTTTTAACTGAAAGGAAGTTAAAAGAAGGGTACATATGCAGGACAGATTGTTTGGTGGTGAAAAGATAAAAGTTCTCATCTGATGGCTGCTACTTTTTCAATGAATACAAGTCATTTTCTGAAAAACACAGAGGATAGGAGCTCTGAAGCCTGTGAAAAACAGTATGGCATTACATTAGAAAAGCATCCCAGTGTGATGGGGAGTGGTTAAGAAAAATGAAAGGTTCCATTTTAGACAGGTTAAATGCCCAACAGATATCCAAACTCTCAAAGTACAGTATGAACATGAAAGCAACAATACTGTAATTAATCTTTGATTATGCTGCACAAAGCACAGTGTATCCTATATTAGGTACTCAAGAGGGAATGAACAAGGGAATGAATGAAGATAATTTTTTTTACATATTTTCACAGCACATTTAATATCATCTGTCATATTCTACAACGGAATTGCAGAAAATATTCTTTTCAGAAATAATATATTTTCCTTTTTTCTCATTTTTAGTTCTCAGTGTTCTTGGAAGAAAATCAGTCTGTGTCTTCCAATTTTATCAATTCTTCATTTTCTCTGAAGACATGATATGCTGGTCTTCTAAAATAACTTTTAAGCAGAATTCACCAATGGGGCAATTCTCACAGGTAAAAGGAGAATCTATATGCCTATGTGAACACAATTTGTGACAATCATGAGAATATAGTTAACACTAAAATTTTAAGCTCTTGCAAAGAAGGATTAATCTCTTCTCTGTATCCAGGACATGCCTGCCGATGCTAAATCACACATGCATGCTCAGTGAAGAATGCCTTTAGCTCATGTATAGGGATCACAAGATGATCTCAGCCAAACCTCAACGTAGCCCAGAAAAAGAGAAACACTGGCTGTCTTAGGAGACAAATTAGCACAAGGTACTATTTATGTATCATTTATCAACTGTGAAATTTTAAAAAATGGTTATAAATACAGTACTTGCAGCATAAACCGTTATTTGTTTTATTACACTAAGTTCCATTTAAAAGGACTCCATTCATGCAGGATGCTCTGTTTTGGTTGGCTGAGCAGTCAGATTTCTGTGCTTATAATTCATGTATATACTTACTATGTGTATTGAGTGTACTCTCTTAATTCCAGTTGCCACAGCCAGACTGTAAATGCATATGTTTTTGTCATTCTTAACTACTGTAATTCAGAACTTCAGCTGCCAAATTTGGTGCTAATATTCTCACATATGCAGTTCATGCTCTGCTCTTAAATAATTCCTTGTTTGCTGTCAGCACCTTCTACCATGATATATAAAATGGGAGAATCAATTTAAAGAAAAATAACCTAAATTGTTAACTAAATGGAGCTGCAATGTATTTTTCTTCTTGAAAATATTCCCTTTCCTATTATTTCCTTTATTTAGTAATTATAAACCCTGGTCAAGCAAAAAATGTATATAGCAGAACATTTTAAGTATCAGCAAACCACAAACAGCTGTGTTTTCAAGAAGAAAAAAAGGAAAATCTCAGTTTCATGCTAGACCATTTTTTGAGGCACTGTCATTTTAAGTGTGGAGGCATCAATTATTTCCCCTAGGCTGAAAGGTCTACACATATAAAGGTTCTATAGATCCACTAAGAAAATAAGCAACCATTTCTGTGTATCATTAAACACAACAGGATACTAGTCCTGAAACACCGGCAGAATTCTGAGTGTGAACATTAAGGTTTCATACATCAGTTTCAAGTGAAATAGTTGTTTTAGGCCAAAGACGTTTGAGACCATACTTCAGGTTGTCAACTGCATAATATTTCAAGGGTCAAAAACTAGCTCCATTTCAAAAGCCTGTAACCTTACAGTCTGAAGAAACCCTGTGGGTCTCCTAGTTCAACATGACACTCAAGGCAGGAATTTTTCCCCTAGCATCCCTGACAGATGGTCAGCCTCTGTTGCAATTACTCCAGTGGGGGAGTTCTCAACAGAAGGTTCCCAAGGGCTATGATGAAAGGCCAGAACCAGCCATTCAGACCTGGAGTAAGGCTCCAGTCAGTAAGCTCGCAAGATACAGACAGCATTACCAAACATTAAAACCAGACTTCCACAAGCAAGAATGCGATTCTGAATTGACCATCATAAGGATGCAATGTCTAAGACACGCAGACCCCAATTCTAGAACCATCAAAGGTCCTTTCACTGGCCTAGGGAGTAGCTCTCACAACTGGGGAAGCAAGGTGGCTTTTCTCCGATTTTTTTTTTTTTTTTAAATGACTCTTTAAGGCTCACAGCAAGGCTTGATCAAGTCAGGGAGCATCAAATCCCTTCCTTCCAAAAATCAAGGCAAGGGACCCCCTGGCGGAAATGCTAAAGCTTAAAATACTCTTAACTTTGGTCTTAAATTCGTCACTACAGTAAACCAGAACATTTCGGGTTTTTCTTTTAAAGATGTACATAGGCTATGCTATAACTGAAGTTTGGATGGTGTAGGGTAGATGGGGGGTGGGGGGCGAGCCGTGTTTTCAGCGCAGCCCTTCATCCCGCCTTGAAGTCTGGCTTGATTCTCCCTGGAAATCCAGGCGAGCGCGCGGGGCTGAGCTGCCTGCCGGTCCCCAGCCGGAGCCTGGGACGGGGCGGTCCGGCCCTTACCTGTCAATGCTGATCACGCACAGGGTCATGATCGAGGCCGTGCAGCACATGACGTCCATGGCGATGAAGACGTTACAGAAAAAGTGGCCAAAGATCCACTTGCCCCCGATGAGGTCGGTGACGCTGACGAAGGGCATGACCGCCACGGCCACTGAGAGGTCGGCCAGCGCCAGGGACACGATCAGGTAGTTGGAGGGCTGGCGGAGCTTCTTGACGAAGCACACGGAGATCACCACTAGGCAGTTGCCCGCGATCGTCAGCAGCGTGATGAGCGTCAGGATGGAGCCGATCACAACTTTCTCGGCTCTGCCGTAGTTGATCTGTTCCCCACAGCCGGAGGCATTGTCCGGGGGCGCGTCCCAGGTGGGCGCGGGGCTGGCTGTCACCTCGCTCAGCAGGTGCGGCGCCCAGGAGCCCGCGACCGGGTCGGCGCCACCGTCGGGGCTCAGGTCGGGCAGCCCGCGCCCCACCTCTGGCAGAAGGAAAGAGCGGAGGTGCCCGTAGAGGTCTGGGCGGCCGCTGCTGTTAACGTCCATCATCGCGCCGCCGTGTGCCGCTGCCCATGGAGCCGGCGCCCCCGCCACGCGCTCCGGCTGCCGGCCCCGGGGCTTCACCTCACCGGTTCCGCTCCGCCCGGCCCAGCCATGGGGCCCGCGCCGACCGCTGGGGGGCGCCCCGCTCGGTCTCGGAGCCCCGCACTCCCCGGACCCCCCGCCGCTGCGGATAACGCGGGAGCGCGGCCTCACGGGGACTCCCTGCGGGAGGCACCTCGGCCCCCGACGGACGCCCGGGACACGCGAAGTCGAGGGAGCTCGGGCCGGGCTCCGCCGGCAGCTCCACAGCTCGCAGCAGCCGCTCGGCTGGGCCGAGAGCGCCCGGGCGGCAGCGGCAGCGGCAGAAGTTGCGGAGTGCGCCCCGCCCCTCGCGCCCGCCGCCGCCGCCGCCGCCGCCGCTCCCCTGCGGCAGCCGCGCCGCGTCCCCGCCGCCGCCGCCTCCGGCCGCTGCCCGCGCCCTCGCGCTCCTGGGACGGGATACCCGGGCTGGGCAGGGACCGCCGCCTCTCCCGCGCCTCCCTACTGTGAGGGGGCGGCGCTGCACGCGCCTCCCGGGATCCCGGGATCCCAGGTCCCTTCGCCCGGGAAGCTGTCCTTGCCGCATGATAGATACTCAGAACCCCTCCAGCCGACCCCAGCCTCCGCACAGTAGTCAGCCACAGTTCAGTGGGGCATTTTTCTTTTGTTAAGAGGCCTAATGAGCCAGCGGATGTTCGGGCTCATTGCGAAATAAAGAACCTGGAGGGGGATTTTATTTTTCTTAATTAAACAAACAAACAAAAAAACCTCTCCGAGCACTACACTAAGCAACAAATAGGTACTTCCGTTTTCTATTTTGACCGCTTATGGAAAGAAGCGAAGATGGAAAAGAAGCAGCCGAATGGGGTGAGGGTGGGAGCTCCGAGAAGAGGAAGAAGGAAAAAAAGGAAGGGGGATTCCTTAAGCCCCTGGCACTTGAGAGATGGGGATGCTCTGGGGACGAGGCCTCCAAGGGGGTTAAACCCATTTAGACTAATCCTTCCTGGATGTCTAGAAACAGTCCTCTTCGCTCTGAAAATAGACCCTGATTGCCCTTATATTTCGACTTCAAAGCCTAATATATTGAAAAGAGAGTTAATTTTCCCGTAGCATTCTGGAAGTGTTACACATAAGCAAAGAAATGGCCGGTTATACTGTTCTATAGAGGAATCCACGAGGTGTATGTTGATTTAATACCTATTGGCTAAAATTCCCCTTAGTATCTAAACCCTGTCAGAGCGACTGATTTTTATTGTTTGTGAGACTTGCTTCATTCCATGTCGTTTAAAGGTTTCACTGGAAGCCAGCAGTGATTTCTTTAGTTTAAGACTCTAAAAATAATCAAATCTGTTTTCTTTTCTTGTTAGGCCCTAGCGGATTATAAATAAGAAGAAAAGGAATAAAAATCTCAAAGTATATTGATCAGAGTGCTGAATAGTACTTCCATTCTTCAAGGTGGGTATTAGCCCTGTTTTTCCAGATAAGGAAACTTATTTGCTCTTGCAATCAGCTAGTAAGAAATAGTTATGTTTCAAACCCAGGTTTATCTGATTACTATGCCCATATTTTTCCCTGTACGCATTCAAAGAAAGTTTAATGAAAAGAAAAAAAAAAAAGCCCTCATGGTTGGCCAATGTTCACAGCTCTCTCGCTGTGATCAACATTTCAGAGGCTCCTCTCTGCCTAGGATAAGCAAACCAATCCATTGAGTCAGAGGAAGAATGGAAGATAATATCTAGGCCACAAAGCAATATTATCTAATAGTTAAGAAGATGGATGAGGAAATTTCTTCAACCTTACTTATGTCAGTTATTCTCTGTTTCGCTTTTCTTGGTTTCAGTTATCTGTGGTGAACCATGGTCCGAAAATATTAAATGGAAAATTTCAGAAATAAACAATGTGTAAGTTGTTAATTGCACACTATTCTGAGTAGTGTGATGAAATCTCTGTCTTACCCAGGATATGAATCATCCCTTGTCCAACATATCCACACTGTATATACCACCCACCATTAGTCACTTAGTAGCCCTCTCTCTTATCAGATAGGGAAAAAAAAAACATAGTATATATAGGATTGAGTACTATCTGAGGTTTTAGGCATCCACTGGGGATCTTGGGAGATATCCCCTGAGGAAATCTCAGACAAAAGACAAATAGTTTGTTGCTGGAATACATCTAAGAAACCATTTGTTCACCCTTCAGTGCAGAGGAGGAAATAGAGGCTGGGAGAAATTTTATAACTTGTCCAAGATCATATGTGACTGCATTGAAATGTCTCCATTTTTTATTTTGAGGTGTAGAATTGTCTTAAGGTCTTTTAAAAATTCGTTCATGACATTTATTTCATTTTAACTTTTCAATTCGTTTTAACTTACTTTGACTTTTGTATTCTTCCACTTGAATACCCTAATCAGTTCAGCTTATGTATTCTGTCCTGGCTCTGTCAAATAATATTCCACAATAATTACCCACAGATTTTGAAAATTAATCGTTTTATTTGTATTTAAACCTCTAGTCAATATGATTTACCACCTACACTCTTACCAGCCCTCACATAGCCCATTTATATTTCACAACAGCTTCTAGTTTTTGCTTTTGTCTTGTTTTAGTCCCTTTGGGATGCCATAACAAAAATACCATAGCCTGGGTGACTTAACAACAAACATTTACCAAGATCAAGGCACCAGCAAATTCAGCATCTGGTGAGGGACAATATTCTGGCTTATAGACAGCCATCTTGCTGTGTCCTCACCTGGCAAAGGGGGTAAGAGAGCTCTCTGGGTCTCTCTCTGTTTTGTTTTTTTTTTTTTTTTGAGACAGAGTCTTGCTCTGTCACCCAGGCTGGAGTGCAGTGGTGCGATCCCAGCTCACTGCAACCTCCACCTCCCAGGTTCAAGCGATTCTCCTGCCTCAGCTTCCCAAGTAGCTGGGATTACAGGCACATGCCACCACACCTGGCTAATTTTTGTATTTTTTGTAGAAGAGACTGCGTTTCACCACCTTGGCCAGACTGGCCTCAAACTCCTGACCTCAAGTGATCCGCCTGTCTCAGCCTCCCAAAGTGCTGGGATTACAGGCATGAGCCACCATGCCTGGCCTGGGGTCCCTTTTATGAAGGTACTAATCCCATTTAGGAGGGTTCCACCCTCATGACTTAATCATCTCCCGAATCATCTTCCCTCTCCCATCTGACAAAGGCCTAATGTTCAGAATCTATAACTTAAATGAAGAAACAAGCAAGAAACAAATAACACCATTAAAAAGTGGGCAAAGAACATGAACAGACACTTCGCAAAAGAAGACATACAGGTGGCCAACAAACATGAAAAAATGCTCATCATCCCTAACCATCAGAGAAATGCAAATCAAAACCACAATGAGATGCTCTCTCACACCTGATACCATCACAATGGGGAGTAGGATTTCAACATACCAATTTTTCGGAGGAAACAAACGTTCATTCCATAACAACTTTTAAATTGTGTGACATATAAATACAGGAAATAATCATTAAAATACTACCTTTTAAATACTTCCTCTTTCCTTGTCAATATAGCGTCGAGTCCAAGCTCCCTTTTTTATAGAACAGTCACCTCTATTATATTATCCCTAGTGATGGCTGAGTGTATTTCCCAAGAGTTGCTAGGTTTTTAATTTATAAGCTGTCACAATGCATAAACATACTTATTGAAAATCTCGGCTTCTACAGCATTACTTTGCTTATGTTGAGTTTAAATTTCATCTATCATTGTGTTATTCCAAAATCCTGACAGAGCAATCTGGAATTCTTTCAGTTTCCCTTTAACCTTCACTAACAAATAATTATGTCCTCATAAAAATGCCAAAATCTAGTGTATACTTTTCCATAATTTTCTCACAAAGAAACGCTAAAGATATAGCTTCACAAAATATTCATAAAATATCTAAATATTCATCTTAATTTGTTGTTTGTTCTGCCCTTAGTTTTCTGGTGTTTAAAAGCCATATCAAGGTGTTGCTTCCTTCTTCCCTCCCACTGCCCGCCTACTCTTCAACAGTTATACCAGAGACAGTGAGTAAAGTGTTGGCATCTAAATCAAATCATGTCTTTCGTTTTTATCCCTTTTATTCCTTGCATTTAAAAAAAATTACTGCTTTTAAAAGTACCAACTCTTATCTAGACTCTTATTGGCTACAATAACATTCTCATAAGATTGTCAGTGAGGGCACCTGAGAATACAGCTTTTTGAGGTTTCCAACTGTCAATCTCCTGCTCTCAGAACTGCTCTGGGGGAGGGCAGAAGAGCTGTGGAGTCTTACAGCATAGTTACTGTCTTCTTATATGCCCTTCTTCCCTCTAGGTACTCATCTAGCTCATCTAAATGCATATGCGTAATCCCATCTATGAAAACCTACACATATCCCTCCATAGGACATAAGCTTAGGATAGTTTGTTTTGCCATAAACCGGCATACCCTGACAACCTAGATGTACTTTAAAAAGCACAAATAAAGCTTCCTAACCATAGGGTTCATTGGCAACTCACTAGTCAGTCAAGCATGCTGATATCATGTCTACTGGGGGTCTGATGGCCTCCCATGCCCAATGCAGTGGACTTCCACAGGGCCACTCTTTCATTTCCCCAAATTTTTCAGTCTCTCACATTTGTACCCCATTTTCTCACTCAACTAAACTAATTATCTGGGTGTCCTTTGCCCCCAGAATTGGGTGAGAAAAGACTAGGAAAACTAGAATGCTTAGACAGTGTAGCACTAAGAGTATTGTATATAAATATCCTGATACTACCCTGTGGCCATTATTGGGGCTACAGATCACTATCACAGAGACAGAACACATATGCTAGAGACAGGGACTCAAATCCATCAACACAGACATTTTTGAGGCCCAGTTAGGGTAAAAGCAGTTAGTCTGGGACACCTGAATGTCTCCTTCTCAGTGAGAGTACCCCTTGCCATAGTTAATGTCATTCTTTCTAGGGTTTTAAAGCACTTTTAAGTTATCTTTATTATAGTATATACTGTTGCATTATGCTTCATATTTCCATGACATCTTCCCCATTAGACTGTGAACTCACCAAAGGGATATTTCCTTACTCCTGCCATACACTAGGTGTCCAATAAACATTAGTCAGTTGAACTGAGTGTAGAATAATGCCTATAACCAAGAATCCGTCATGTTTCAAGGTAATTGTTCAGCTTAAAAATGAATTGTGAGTTTTGTTTTACTTTAGACAGACTAAAAAAAAGTACATTTTTTCTTTGATTTTTTCCATTTAGAAAATTTTCATTCTATTTACAAAGTAAATGTAACCTTTAAAAAGTTTCCACCAAACAAGATAAATGAAAAATCCAGACAACAGCTACATCCAAGAGCCCTTATTTATTTTATTAATTACTCAATTTTTCTTAACCAGGAGTTTTCAAAATATAAGTGATGCATGCATACCCCCTAGTGGGGAATCTATTCAGCAATGCAAATTCCACAAAGACACAGCTTTCATGGAAAGTTTTTATCGATGAACAAATTTGACATTGTCAGCTTCCAATCCTTCCTGAAAGATTTCTAATGAGAAGAAAATTTAAATTCCTCAATTAAAAAATTGATTAAAGTAGCAACAATTCATTGAGTCAACATTAATTAAGGAGTGTCTAATGCAAACCAGGTATTGTTTTAGGAGCTTTGTTTTAAAAGGACACATTAAGTTTGAGATACTATTGGATTATTCAAGTGGAGATGTCAGCTGTGCAAATACAATTTCAGGGGAAAATCTCCCAAGAGGAAAAGGAGTTACAGAAGAGTCCTGAGGATTTAACCGTGGGATGCACCAACATCCGGAGATCTTGGAGAGGAAAAGAAACCAACAAAGACTGAGAATGAGGGGGCAGTCAGGCAGGAGAAGAACTAAGAGAAATTGGATATTTAAAGTCAAGGGAAGAAAATGTTTCAAGGGGGTAGAAATTGACTGAATTAAGTGCAAAGTAAGGCAAGAACTGTTTCAGTGGAATGGTAGGGGTAAAGCAGATTGGAATGGATTCAAGAGATCAAAAGAGAGAACATGGCAATTCAGAAGGTGGACAACTTTTGGAGTAGTTTAACTCAAAAGGGCAACCAGTAATTTGGGCAAAATCTAGAGAGATTTGTGGCATTTCAAGATAATCAAAATAGAAGTAAGGCTTTCATTGAAGTAGTGATAGGATACATCTTATTCTATAGTTTCTTTAGAATTTTATGAATCCTTCTATATTCAACAAAATGATATCTTAATGTAAAATTACCATCACAGTCATATCCCATGTCTAGGAAAAACTATGCCTAATCCATTATTTTATTTTATTTGTTGAGACTTTTTTTTCTCGAGATGGAGTCTCACTCTGTTGCCCAGGCTGGAATACAGTGGCGCGATTTTGGCTCACTGAAACCTCTGCCTTCTGGGCTCAAGCACCTCCCCCTGCCTCTGCCTCTTGAGATGCTGGGATTACAGGCCCCTGCCACCACACCTGGCTAATTTTTGTATTTGTAAGTAGAGACTGGGTTTCGCCATGTTGGCCAGGCTGGTCTTGAACCACTGACCTCAGGTGATCCACCTGCCTTGACCTCCCAAAGTGTTGGTATTACAAGTGTGAGCCACCGCACCCAGCTTGATCCATTCTTCTAGTCATTCAATAAGCATGTCCTAGCTACATATTAATAGGCACTGTGCTAAGTGCTGGTGTCCATAAATAAGGCAGGTTCTCTGCTCTGCAGATGTTCATTGGTAGAAGAGACAGACAAGTAAATAATTACAGTACAATGTGAAAGTCTCCTAATATAGGTATGAAGCAAACGTATGAGAGCCCAGAGGAAAGAGATATTAGCTCTGCTTGGAAAGACCAAAGAATTCACAGAGCTAACATATCAGCTCAAGTAGAAAGTTCATTAGAAGACTGGAGGAAAGGAGAAGGCAATGCTGACAGGGTCCATAAACACATGGAAGACTTGCCATAGTGGTGGAAAATGGCAAGGGTAGACTTGTTGGGGCAGATCATAAAGAAACCTGTGTGCCGGCCAGGCGCGGTGGCTCAAGCCTGTAATCCCACCACTTTGGGAGGCCGAGACGGGCGGATCACGAGGTCAGGAGATCGAGACCATCCTGGCTAACACGGTGAAACCCCGTCTCTACCAAAAAACTACAAAAAAAGTAGCCAGGCGCCGTGGCGGGCGCCTGTAGTCCCAGCTACTCGGGAGGCTGAGGCAGTAGAATGGCGTAAACCCGGGAGGCGGAGCTTGCAGTGAGCTGAGATCCAGCCACTGCACTCTAGCCTGGGCGACAGAGTGAGACTCCGTCTCAAAAAAAAAAAAAAAGAAACCTGTGTGCCATGCAAAGTAGGTATGAGTTTTACTCTGTGCAAGAAGGGTCACATTATTTTTCTAAAATAAGTTGTTGACTGACACTTATTGCTCAATAACACATTTAAATGTTTCTTCAAATACTTAAAAATCTAAAAATGATTCTTAGCTTGCAAGGCATACAAAAACAGGTGGCAGACCAGATTTCACCCATGGACCATAGTTTGCTAATCTCCAATTTAGACTAACTACTGGCAAGATATTTGCAAAATTCTAGTGTTCCAATATTATCATTTTAAGTTCTCAATACAATGCACTGCTGTTCAAAAACTTCCTTTGTAATTTTTATTCACACTAGCAGTAGTAATTGAAAAAGGCAAATTAAGCAATATTATCATCAAGTCTAAGGGTTTAAATCAGAGTGTCTTTTTTGAATCACAGTCTTCAACTTCACAATTTGGTGCTGCAATATAGGGTTATTCCATAATTTTCATATCTGGAAACCAGTTTCAGTGCAAAAAATGGGCTAGATCATTCCTACCTAGATGAGCTGCCCAAAGATATAATTTTGTTACATATGAATAAATCTGTTTGTATGCTTTTTTTAACGGACAGGGGTTATACATCAATCACAAGAACCAAATCTTTGATTCAGCCATCACTGGTGAGCCAAGATGGATATTTTAACCTTGATGACATTAATAAGTAAATTTCTTTCAGCAGCTCAAAACTGAGTTCTCAACATCCACTATAGCTATTTGGGGCATGAACTGTGTGTGGCCCATGGTTAATGCCGTAGCTATTATTTGTATGGCTTTTAAATTTAGAGCTCAAAGTGGTTTCTTGTTAATGGTACAATAAATTGGCTTAAATTCTGTGTCTTGACAAAATCTTGTCACATCGTGCTTATATTTCATAAGTCTGATGGTAACACTGACCCCTACTGGAGTCCCATCTGTAGCCATGGTTACCAATTCTGAAAAGTGTACTTTAAAATTCTAAAAAAAACCTCTTCTCCATACACAAAAATAAGCCACTTCCTAATGTGCCTTTTTGAAGCACCATTTCCAAAAAAAATTTTTAGTCATTTCAAAATACTCTCCAACACAAATAGCTTTTAGGTTTCTATACACTTATCAGCTGCAATGAAAAAATGCCAGAAATAACTTAGGTTTTTTCATATAACTTGTCTTGCAAGCTCTAAGCCATATTTACAACTTACTGAGCAGTAAAAGCTACAGATATTACATTTGTAAATGTTAGTTTCTGGTTAGGACTTGTGCTTTCTTTTGCTTCCAATAAACTTTCTTTTTAAACTTGCCTTTTATGCAAAGTTTTTGTTGCCTGAGCAGTTGTTTTTTTTTTTTCCACTTAATATGCAACCATTTCTAGACAGCATCACTGTGAAAGTTAATTTTATGTTTCAACTTGACTGGGCCATGAGGTGCACAGATATTTGGTCAAACATTATTCTGGGTGTGTCTGTGAGCATGTGTTTCTGGAGGAGATTGACATTTGAATAGGTAGACTGAGAAAAGCAGATTGTCCTCCCTAATGTAGGTGGGCCTCATCCAATCAGTTGAAGGCCTGAACAGAAAGCTGACTGTCTCCTGAGAAAGGGAAGATTCCTTTTGCCTGACTACCTTTGATCTGGAACATCAGCTTTTCCCTGCCTTTGGACTCAAATTGAAATGTCAGCTCTTTCTTGAGCCAGCCTACCTGGAACTACACCATCAGCAATCCTGGTTCTCAGGCCTATAGACTCAGACCGAAACTACGCCGTCAGCTGCCTTGGATCTCCAGCTTGCTGACTGCAGATCTTGGGACTTGTCAGCCTCCATAATCACTTAAGTTAATTCCTTAAAATAAATCTCTCTTTCGTTGTCACTTTACATACACACACAAACACACGTTGATTCTTTTTCTCTGGAGAATCCTAATAGCATCATTTATTCTATTTGTATTTTCAAAATCCTGTTGAAATTTCAGTCCTCTTCTTTACATTTATTAAGTCTATCATCATGCATCTTTTCCCTATACCAGTCATAGTTCTTCCTTTGATTTCTTTCATAGTGGCTCCTGAAATTGTATTTTTTTAAAAATCAGGCACACTGTGCATCTTAAAGAGGTAGGACTACCTTTATTTTCACAATTGAGCATGTTCTTAGGCTAATTTTTGTAAATACAAGCCTACATCTGTCTCATTTTCCAATTTTTAATAGAAACATGGGTATAAAAAAATTTCACTTTCATTTAACTGCACTTAAAAACTAATATTGTGAGCAGGGGCAGATTACCCCAGCACAGAAAGACAAATTTTATGATATCAGGTCAGTAACGAGTTTCCGGGGGAAGGTAAGAAGATGAGGAAGGAATTACTGTGAGCTGTCAGCAGCTCCCTGGATGGATGATGTCCTATGGAATGCCATTAGAGTTCTAGGTTTAGCAGTTAACCCCTCTGATCTGCTTTATGAGGGCTTCTGGGAAAGGCTGGGCAGATGGTTCACTGCACAAACTTCCCAGATATGTGATGAATAGGACAACTGTATTGTCAGCCTGGAGTTAAGGCATCTTTTAATCTCCCAAGAGCTCCTATAAGTGTCCCATCATGTGAGACATAGAGGATGGTTCTGTTTCAGTTGCTGGTGTATCATACTAGTGCACCATGTGCACAGTTCAGTGAATTTCTGGCCATGTGATTAAATAATGCATCCAACAGTGCTATAATTCTGTTGATATGGGAACGAAGTCAAACAAGAGGCCATGAGTTCATTTATTCAATCAGTTACTTTTGGCTGAGTACCACCTACTTTATGCCAGCTCTGGATATACTCTCAACACCCTAGATCTCTGCCTCATGCATGTTCCTCTTCCACTTCATGTGTCAAAATTTAATTTAAGCATTACTTCCTCAAGGAAACTGCCCTTTTTCCTCTTAGGATCTCCCAAACTTACCCCCTCAATCTGGGAGATAAATCTCTGCTTTGTGCTCCCAGTACATCTGGCTAAATCATTTTATAATATGGATTTCTTGCCTGGCTCCTCCTCAGCCTTAAGCTGCAAGAGGACAGGTTTGGGTGGAGCATTTTTCAGTTCACTCAGGAGGGGTGAATGAAATAAAAGTAGGATAAGGCCAAAGTCTGATCAAGCACACACCCAAGCCCACACACAGCCCAAAAAAGAGAGCTCTTCTGGGAGGATGAGAAGGGCCCAATGATTGCGTTGGATGTGAAAACATCCTCTTTTTCTAGGCTTCCCGCAGAGGAAGAAATGACTCAAGAGCCATCCTATCTCAGCCCAGGACTTCTACTTGATATAATGGAAATAATGATATCTCTCTCATTGGCTATTGCAAGGATCAAATCAGATAACTGATGTAAAATGCTTATCATAATTATACAGTACTTTTTTTTTTTTTTTTTAAACAGAGTTTCCCTCTTGTTACCCAGGCTGAAGTGCAATGGTGCAATCTCTGCTCACTGCAGCCTCTGCATCCCAGGTTCAAGAAATTCTCCTGCCTCAGCCTCCCAAGCAGCTGGGATTTTTAAGAGACTGGTCTCATTCTGTCACCCACACCGGGGTGCAGTGGTGCAATCCATAGCTCATTGTATACTAACATCGAACTCCTGGGCTCAAGTGATCCTCCCACCTCAGCCTCCCACGTAGTTCGGACTTTAGGTGTGTGCCACCACTTCTGGCTAATTTTTTTATTTTTTTTATTTTTTGTAAAGACAGGGTCTCACTTTGTTGCCCACACTAGTCTTGAACTGGCTTTAAGCAATTCTCCTGCCTCAGCCTCCCAAAGTGCTGGGATTACAGGTGTGAGTCACTGCTCCCAGTCTTATACAGTACTATTATCTTCCAGTCATAAATGTCTATGGTCTTCTTCAAGCTGCAGATTCTTGCTGCCACAGCCATCCCTTCAGGTCAACTTCTGACCCCTCTTCCCTATTCATCTCCCCTATTCTGTCTTGTCCTTTTCTTCTTCCCACTTCTCTCTCTGCTCTTCCACTTCTTTCCTTTCCTTCCTTCTCCCTTCCTACTTCTCCTTTCCTCCACTCACCTTCTCTCCAGTCTCCCTTCTACTCACCTTCTCTCCAGTCTCCCTTCTCTTCTTTTCTCTTCTTCTCCTCCTCCCTCCCCAACAACTCTAGTCTCTGCTTGCTTTGCTCAGGAAGCAGTACACTAGGCAAGAACTGAAACAAATTGCCTCCATCCACATGTAGTTCTACCACTACTAATGCCTTAGATTTCTCAGATATAAAAATGAATATTGATTTTAAAAATAAAATAACAAAAAGTAAAAAACAGTACTTCTGCAAGTCTAGATCTGAAAACAGTAATAAAACAAAAATAAAAAACAGCACTTAACACACAGCTGCTTTGAAAATAAGATACATACATAAGTACTTAGCAAGTTTGCTGACCCTCAGTATAGTGCTAAATACTGATTGTTATCTATTCCTATTCTTTCTTACCTTTTCTATTCCTCTTCATCTAGGCTTAGGGTGCAGAGAAGAAAAGAGGTTTATATGATACAGTCCACAGCAAAAGTTCTGTGACTTTCAAAGAAGCCCACTTTAGTCTCATACTAGCATCAGATAATTAAACCGTCTCCTAGCTAAAGCAATTAGGCAATAAAAAGAAGTAAAAGGCATCCAAATTGGAAAGGAGGAACTCAAATCATTCCTGTTTGCAGACAACACGATCTTATACATGGAAAACCCTAAAGGCTCCACCAAAAAACTCCACCATTTAAAACTAGCGAGTAAATTCAGTGAAGTTGCATGATACAAAATTGACATACAAAAAATCAGTAGCATTCTGTATGCTAATAGCAAACTATCTTTAAAAATCAAGAAAACAATTCCATTTACAATAGCTACAAAAAAGATACCTAGGAATAAACTTAACCAAGAAGGTGAAAGATCTCTACAATAAAAACTATAAAATATTAAGGAAATAAAGATGACACAAATAAGTGGAAAGATATCCCATGTTCATGAACTGAAATAATTAATATTGTTGAAGTAGACATTCTATCCAGAATGATCTAGAGATTCCATGCAATCCCTATCAAAATACCAATGACATTCCTCACAGAAATATTTTTTAAAATCCTGAAGTTTGTGTGAAACCACAAAAGTCCTCAAACAGCAAGAGCAGCCCTGAGCAAAAAGAGCAAAACTGGGGACATCACAAAGCCTGAGTTAAAAATATGCTGCAAAGCTATAGTACCCAAAACAGCATGGTACTGGCAGAAAAACAGACACATAGACCAGTGATGTGACAGAATAGAGAGACCAGAAATAAATCACCTATAGCCAACTGATTTTTTTTAAAACAGATGCCCAAAACACACATTGGGGAATAGACAGTCTCTTTAATGAGTCATGCTGGGAAATTGGATATTCACATGCAGAAGAATGAAACTAGACCCCTATCCCTCATCATATTAAAAAATCAACTCCAAACAGATCAAAGACTTAAATGTAGGAACTGAAACTATAACACTACTATAAGAAAACAGAAGTGCTTCATGACAAGCATTGGGCTGGGCAAATATTTTTTAAATAACACTTCAAAAGCACAGTCAGCAAAAGCAAAAATAGACAAATGGGATTAAATCAAACTAAAAAGTCTCTGCACAACAAAGGAAAAACTTTAAAAGTGTGAACAGACATGAAGATATTTGGAAACTATGCATCTTACAAGGGCTTAATATCCAGAATATATAAGGAACTGAAATAATAACAACAAAAAAGCTAAAATAAATAACCCATTAAAAATGGGCAACTTGGCCAGGCACGATGGCTCACACCTGTAATATCAGCACTTCAGGAGGCTGAGGTGGGAGGATTACTTGAGGCCAGGAGTTTAAGACCTGTCTCATCTACATAGCAAGACTATTGCTATAAAAGGAAGTTTTAAAAACTATCTGGGCATGCATATAGCCAAGACAATCCTAAGAGAAAAAAGCAAAGCTAGAGACATCACTCTACCCAACCTCAAACTATACTACAAGGCTACAGTAACCAAAACAGCATGGTATTGGTACAAAAACAGACATGCAGACCAATAGAACAGAATAGAGATCTCAGAAATAAGACTGCACATCTACAACCATCTGATCTTCGAGAAACCTAACAAAAGCAAGCAATAGGGAAAGGATTCCCTATTTAATGAATAGTGCTGGGAAAACTGGCTAGCCATATGCAGAAAATTGAAACTGGATCCCTTCCTTACACCTCACACAAAAATTAACTTGCTTGTTTGTTTGTTTATTAAAATTAACTCATTTGGATTAAAGACTTAAATGTAAAAAGCAAAACTATAAAAACCCTAGAAGAAAATCTAGGCAATACCATTCAGGACATAGACACAGGCAAAGATTTCATGATGAAAACGTCAAAAGCAATTGCAACAAAAGCAAACATTGACAAATGGGATCTAATTAAACTAAAGAGTTTATGCACAGCAAAAGAAACTATTATCAGAGTGAACAGGCAACCTACAGAATGGGAGAAAATTTTTGCAGTCTATTCATCTGACAAAGGTCTGATACCCAGAATCCACAAGGAACTTAAAAAATTTATAAGAAAAAACCCCATTAAAAAGTGAGCAAAGGACATGAACAGACACTTCTCAATAGAAGACATTCATGCAGCCAACAAATGTATGGAAAAAAGTTCAACATCATGGATCATTAGAGAAATGCAAATCAAAACCACAGTGAGATACCATCTCATGACAGTCAGAATGGTAATTACTAAAAAGTCAGGAAACAACAGAGGCTGGTGAGGCTGAGGAGAAATAGGAAGGCTTTTACACTGTTGGTGGAGTGTAAATTAGTTCAACCATTGTGGAAGACAATGTGGCGATTCCTCAAAGACCTAGAAGCAGAAATACCATTTGACCCAGCAATCCCATTACTGGATATAAACCCAAAGGAATATAAATCATTCTGTTATAAAGATACATGCACACAAATGTTCATTGCAGCACTCTTCACAATAGCAAAGCCTGAAATCAACCCAAATGCCCATCAATGATAAACTGGATAAATAAAATGTGGTACATATACACCACAGGATACTATGCAGCCATAAAATGTAATGAGATCATGTTCTTTGCAGGGACATGGATGGAGCTGCAAGCCATTATCCTCAGCAAACTAACACAGGAACAGAAAACTAAATACTGTGTGTTCTCACTTATAAGTGGGAGCTAAGCAATGATAACACATGGACCAGGGAGGGAAACAACACACACTGGGACCTGTTGGGGTTGCAGGGGGAGGAAGAGCATCAGGATAAATAGCTAATGCATGCTGGGCTTAATACCTAAGTGATGGGTTGATAAGACTTTAATAGGCATTTCTCAAAAGAAGTCATACAAATGGCCAACAGGTATATGAAAAAATCAAAAAATCATCAGCCTCACTAATCATAAAGGAAATGCAAATCAAAACCACAATGAGATACCACCTCACTCCAGTTACAATGACTATTATCAAAACAATAAATGAAAATACGTGGTGGTGAGGATGTAGAGAAAAAGGAACACTTACTGTTGGTGGAAATGTAAACTAGTATAGCCATTATGAAAAACAGTAGATGTTCCTAAAAAAATTAAAAATAGAACTCTCATATAACCTGAAAGTTGCACTACTGGGTGTATAATCCAAAGAGAGTGAAATCAGTATGTCAAAGAGATATCTGCACTCCATGTTTACTGCAACGCTATTCACAATAGCCAATATTTGGAATCAACCTCCATGTCTGACAACGAACGAATGGATAAAGAAAATGTAGTATACACATAATGACATACTATTAAGCCATTTAAAAAGTATGAAATCCTGTCATTTGGGATAACATGGATGACACTATCTTCAGTGAAATAAGCTAGACACAGAAGGACAAATACTGTGTAATCCCACTCGTATGTGAAATCTGAAAAAAAATTAATTTGATAGAAGTCTAGAAAGTAAATAGTAGAACAATGGTTAACAGACTAGGGAGGGATTGGGGGAGGGAGGATGGGGAGAGGTTGCTCAACAGGTACAAAGGTAGATAGGACGAATAAGTTCTGATGTTGTATTGCACAGAAGGTGACAATGGTTAACAGTAAGGTATTGTTTATATATCACAAAACAGCTAGAAGATAGTTTTTTTAATGTTATCACCAAAAATACATGAGGTGATGACTATGCTAATTACCTTGATTTGTTCATTATACAACATATACATATATCAGAACATGAAATTGTACCCTATAAATACGTATAATTACAATGTGTCAACTAAAAATGAAAAAATAATTGAACTATCACCTTATTCACCTTCACCACACATTGGTCATATTTCTGACCAATCTAGATTGTTATGGTCATAGGTGAAGATGCCTGTGTGACCCTGCAAAATTAACATTCGACATTCTCATGAAAAACAAAGAGTTTGTTTCATATGACCTTATTCTATTTGCAGAAGTAATACTCTCTTCTACTCCTACTTAGGAAATATCAAGTACTGGAAAAGGCAAAATATCTCTTCTTTACAAAAGTTAACCAAGAGGAGAATTGCATGCTACTGCATGGAGCAGATCCCTCCTGCCTTCTGAGAACGACAAGAAAATCGCATAAAGGAGTACTAATTAAGGTGTGGTCCATAGACGAGAGACTGTCTGTGAACTGTCTGTGATCAATAAATAGAGAAATTGATGGGTGGGGCACGGGAGTGGGCGCGTGTGAATCACAGCTAGGAGAGAGGACTGCTTGCGTTAGAGTCCATCCTGGTCAATAACGAGGTGCTCTCTCTAAAAACAAAACAAAACAACGAAACGAAAACTCAGCAGGCCACCAACCGGGACACTCCCCAGGTCAAATGACCGAGCCTCTAATTCTGTGATTGTTGTTGCTGTGCTCACGTTATTAAAACAAACAAACAAAAAGTGAAGATGTTTAGAACGTTTACAGTACTTTGGCATTGTCCTGATATCCGAGCTCCTGATCAGCAGACTCTATTCAGCCAGGTATAGGGCAGTTCGAGTGCTGTCAAATTTGTGATTCCCATGAGGCCAGGCTGCTTACCGGTGATGCATAAAGGACCACATCCTGGTTCGTGAAGAATTTGGAGGTAGGGGAGAAGGAGGGAGAAACTGGTCCTTTATCACAGGTGGTTTGAGAGCACTGATGTAAACTATCGTCACACTTTTGTAGTATAATTTGCTATTAATCCTCAATAGATCATTTACACTAAGTCGGAAAAAAGTGGAAACATCAGATATGTGGGATATGCGTCACCTTGTACATTTCTCAGCTGGAAAAGTGTAAAACATCTCAATTTTGCACCTCCCTTTTCAAACGTGTCTTTGGCTAAATCAATGTTGGCTGTAACCGCTCGTCCTCGAGCGAGCCCTGCCATCTTGTGGTTGAAGGTGTTGACTGCAACAGAGATTAGCGGTCTTTGACATCAACAGTTCTGATTGGGTAAAAGTACCCTCGTCTTGGGGTAGTTCTCTTTTGATGTCCTAGAGTCAGTCATACACAAATGCCTTCTTCCCGGAAAGTCCATTGTAAACAACGGAATGGACTTTAGGGAAAGGAAAGGAAAACGTGTTCTTTAGGACTCTTTAAATAGCATTCACCTATTAGAAGAATTCTCTGATTCATGAGCAGCGCTAAATAGATACCGTGGGCGTGAATGTTGAACGAATTCATTTCTACACTATTTTATAGGAGTACTGAATAGTGGGGAATTGGAACCCCTCCAGGGGGAACCGAACATTGTCATTCAGAAGAAGACAAAGAGGGACTGAAATGAAGCTGTTGATTTCAACACACAAATTCTGGTGGTAGTTGAAGGCAAAGTAAGTTTCTCCGAATCCCTAGTCAACTGGAGGTAGAGACGGACTGCGCAGGTTAACTACAGCTCCCAGCATGCCTGAGGGGCGGGCTCAGCGGCTGCGCAGACTGGCGCGCGCGGGTGGTCATGGGACTTCAGCATGGCGGTGTTTGCAGACTTGGACGTGCGAGCGGGTTCTGACCTGAAGGCTCTGCGCGGACTTGTGGAGACAGCGGCTCACCGTGAGTTGCCCCGGCTTCGCAGGCCGCAGCGCCTGCCCAACCTCATGCCACCCTGACCATCGGGACCCTCTTGGGAGGAACTGTTTCCTGATGAGTCTCTGTCAGGTCTTCCAGAGTCTCTGGGATGTCCCTGGAATGTCCCTGGAGACTGATGCCCGCCGAGGTGTTGGTCTGATTCCTGGCGCGGAAAACTGAACAAGGTTGTTACCTTGTTCAGCTCCTTTCCTGCAATGAGGGAACGGAGACACCCAACGAGGGCGAGGGATTCGCGTAGGGACCTACAGCTGATAGATGACTGAAACCGGAGCTGGACTCCAAGTGTACAATCTTCTAAGCTTCTAAGTTACTATCAGCCCTTCCTGACTCTCACGACAGTATCTAAACAAATGCTGGAATTTGGGGCACGGACAGGAAGCGCCGTGGAGGCTCAGAGAAGGAGGAGGATGCGGGAGTGTTGGAACAATATTATCCAGACAGAGAGAGGGTAGGTGGGGACATACACGGTGGAGTGGAAGTGGAGGAGGACAGCATGGCCCGAATCGAAGGGAAGCGAAAGCCTTGAGAGACTAGAACCTGTTTTAACTATTGGAGTTAGTCGTGGGTTCTGTATTCCTTAGACTGTAAAGTGTGGGGATAGAGATATTAAAAAGAATCAAGAGGTTCGTGCAGTAACATCTGCTCCTCAGAGACAGTTTTCAGCTCATTGTGAGTTCTGATTACTGATACTGTTCAGAGGTGGTGCTAGAAATGACAACCACTTCTTGGCAAAATGAATCACACCATTTTTTAAATTGTCCTCTTTATGAAGTACCCTTGGCGAAATGACTTTGCCTTTCCACTGCTGCCACTAAATGAATGTTATCTCTGTGGTACTTTTCTCATCATCACGAAGAGGAAAGTAGACAAGATGATCTGGGCCATTTAGCGCTAATGTTCTTTGCTCCTGTAAAATAAATTTTCCTGGGTGTAGCTCGTCGCAATTATTACCTCCTCAATAGGCTTTTCCTGATGCCATCCCAATTTTAAATAAATCATGAGCTTCTTAAGAGAATTGCCATGTCTTATCCTTTTATTTACTGTGCTTAACATATTCACTTTGCAAGCACTAATGCATGGCAGTTACTCAGTTAATGCTTGTGGAATAAACTGAACACATTAAGAAAAATACAAAAAAGAAAAGTTATAATGATTTCTTTAGAGAATTTCCTCCAGTTTAAAATACACTTGAAAGAGATGTGGTAATTATGTACATTGTTAGTGGTTATTTTTTTATAAATTAAATGGAATTCATGGCATATGACAAAGTTGCCTCAACTTACAAGTCAGACAAAGGACTGCTATTTGATGAGTCTGGAAATAAATAGTGGACATTTTCAAAGAATAGGGAAGACAGAGCCCTGGTTCTTAGTTTCTGATGTGATATAAGAAACCAATAATAAGCTTCAGAAATACACTGCGTAAATTAAAATACCTTAAAGCCTGATTAGGGAAGTAAGTACTCCTAAGCTGCCAGATGAGGAGTAGTCTAGGAAAAAGTTTTGTGGAGAAACAGATCCTAGTTGACATTTCTGTAGAATGGTAGGGACATTGTTTAGTAGCCAAAAGGATATCCCAAATGGGTATAACAAGGAAGTTTAGAGCAGATTTGGGAGTGTGGTAAAGAAGAATAGGGAGAAGGTGTGACTGGTTGATTTGACTAACTGGGTGCAAGGTGAAGCCCAAGGTACAGGCATACATGTGATTTTTTTGTTTTTAAGGGTGACTTTCTCCAGGGAGGCTTTGTGACCCCTACACCAGGTTTCATTGTGCTATATACTTCCATAGAAAACTTACTTATAAAAAAATGTATTTATATACAATGACTCGCTTAATTGCCTTATTTGCCTTAGTTCTCCAACAGACTGGGCTGTAAATTTCTTGTGGAGAAGGATTGTATTATTTATCCTGTATGCTCAACACCAGTTTAGGGCTTGTCAAGTAATGGATGCTCAGTAAATACTTGAGGGAGGAAGGGAAGAAGGAAGTTGGACAAACTGTTGAGAGTTTGGCATTGATATGTATTTTAATATTAATATCCTTTCATCCCCATTGGTATTTTTAAAAATTAAAGATGAGAATCATGATTTTTAGATTTTTTTTGGTAGCCCAAAGGTCCAGAACAGTGCTAACTGATGAGGGTAATAAAGCAAGCCCTTGACCTCAAAGAGCTCCCAGTCTGTCGATGGTGTGCAGCTTCAAACGGGAAGTGGGCGGCAGTGGTGTGAGGGAGTTATCACTCCATTTCTCTCTAGGAAAAGAGTCTCTGAAGGAAGTAAAAGGACAAAAAGCAAAAGAATGAGAATAAAAGTGACAGTGATAAAGTAGGAACTTCATGGGATGAAAATGAATACAGGGACATGAAAGAGAATGACAGTTGAAAAGGAGAAGCACAAAGTTAAGAGTCTTTAGTAACTTTACATTAAGTAACTTGTAAGTGGTAGTGCGTAGACTTTAAATCAGGCAGACTGACACTAGAGTTCACATTCATAACCACTCCTTAAATGACCTCCTACTCTTGACATCTAGACTTAGGATGGACCTGTGTTACAGGAAGGAGAGGTTGTTATATTTAACAAAAGTGTTCAATTTTTCTTTTTCAGTTGGCTATTCAGTTGTTGCTATCAATCATATCGTTGACTTTAAGGAAAAGAAACAGGTAAAGTAATATTTCTGAAGTTAATAAGTTCATAAATAGGTATTTTTAATTCTGTTTATATTGGTAATTTGGAAGCTACAGATTAGAATATTTCTTAAGTGCACTCCTTTGTGCACTATTCCTTTTCTATTTTTATATGTTAACAGTTGAACTGATGCATATTTATATAAACAATGAAGATTTTTGTGAGATACTATGATATAGTGTTCAGGATTCCTAAAGTTGATTTGAAATTAAGTTACTTTCACTGTTCAAAAAGTGCATTGTTATTGGCTGGACTGTACTCAAAATATTTAGTCCTTTTTATTTTATTGTCATGGACTTATTAACTAATTTCTCTCTTAAACATTACTAGTAAGTATGTATATTTCTCTTCAGGCCAACAACTGTATCCTGTAGATTATTTCAGTCTAAAAATTAGTTTTCATTCTTCCTATTCACTGATGTTTACAGTTGCTTCTCTGTTTAGCTTTCTTTTTAAAAATAATTTTAAAAAGTCTTTTTGAATACCAGAAATCACCTTGCTTTCTTTTAAAAATAAATGCGTATTTTTTTTCTGAGAACCCCTCCTAATTTTTCCATTATGCCTTGTGCTATTGATGTATTCAATCTGCAGTAACTATTTATCATTTGTTGTAGGAAATTGAAAAACCAATAGCTGTTTCTGAACTCTTCACAACTTTACCGATTGTACAGGTAGGTGTTTTGTTGCTTAAGAAACATAGTATCTATTTATTCAGTTAAAAGTTACCTAATTATGTGTGTATTCGCTAACTTGAGCTGCACCTTACTCTGAGTACCAGTCTTACATTTTCCTCAAGGCTCAGCTCTTCAGGAAACATTCTTTTACTATCAGTTCAATACTGCTTTGATGATCTTCTTTCCTGAAGTCCTACAACTTTAAAATTATCTCATTATGTAGTTTAAGATACATACATCCCTTTCTGTGTCTGTATTGTAAATTCATAGAGAACAAGGACTGGGTTTTACTGATCTTCACTATCCCTTATAGCCAGTACCTTTTAATGAGTACTTTCCACTGGTAAACAGGAAAATCAATCGTTGTCTTTTGTGCTTTTTGACATCATGTTTTTTTTTAAATAGGGAAAATCAAGACCAATTAAAATTTTAACTAGATTGACAATTATTGTCTCGGATCCATCTCACTGCAATGTTTTGGTAAGTTAATTAATTTTCTTCTCTCCTTTTGGCCTTGTAAGTTGTATTGATTAATGTTGAACAATGTTGCACTTTGTCTTCCCCCTTTTACATTTTCCCTCGCCCCCCCTAAACCATGACACCTACCTGCTCTCCTTGTCCTCAGAATTCACACAGTGTAATATGTCTGTTCTATTTACTCATGGCACATATGTAGTGATACCACAATTAAAGAATCCCTTGGCAACTGTTATTCTGAACTCATGTGCACCAGACTTGAGGTGGGTGCTGGGGGGTATTGCCATGAATAATATGAGCACAATCCTTGAACTTAGAAAGCTTAGAGTTTACTTGGCAAGACAAGCACTGAACAAATAATAATTACAAATGTAAGGAATGTTCCAAGGTAAGGAAGTGGTAAATAAAGGATGCTCCGGGAGTATGTAACCTGAGTAAGTTGATATTCAAGCTGGGAGACGGAAGAGTAAGTAAATGTTATATAGGTGACAAGCAGGGAGCTGGTGTTCCCAGATAGGATGGATTATGCATAGGTCCTGAAGCTAAGGAAAACATGGTATTTTCTGGGAAGTGAAACCAAACAATAGGGCTAAGCCTAGCGAGCCAGTTACATGGGATGAGGTTAGAGATATAAACTTGGGTCAGGATTCCAAGAGCAGTTGGAAGCCCTTGAAGGTTTTAACTAAGGGAGTGAAATTATGAGGTTTGAATTACAGATAATGGATTAGAGAGAGTTAGGGAGGGGACTTAAGAGGCATCCAGGAGGGAGAACTGAAAGGATTTGTTGGTTAATTGGATGTAGGATGATTACTCCCTAGGCCTGAGGGAGTGGCCTGAGCAGCCAGGTAGGTAATAGTACCATTTCCTGAGATGGACCATACAAACAAGCAGGTTTGGGAGCATCCTGATGAGTTACTGTGAGAGTTTCAAAAGAGTCTGTCAAAAAAGATGTGCACGGTGGCTCACGCCCATAATCCCAACATTTTGGGAGGCCTAGGTGGGCAGATCACTTGAGGTCAGGAGTTAAAGACCAGCCTGGCGAACGTGGTGAAACCCCATCTCTACTAAAAATCCAAAAATTAGCAGGGCGTGGTGGTGGGCACCTACAATCCCAGCTACTCCAGAGTCTGAGGCAGGAGAATCGCTTGAGCCAGAGAGGCAGAGGTTGCAGTGAGATCACACCAGTGCACTCTAACCTGGGCAACAGAGCCAGACTTCGTTTCAAAAAAAAAGATGTGGCCTTCAGAAGAGTGATCCCAATTAAAGATGGTGCTTTGGAAGTGTTCACCTGCAGTGAGTAATTGAAATCATGGGAATGGATGAGACTTCCTGGCCAACGTGCATTGTGGGAAGAAGAAGTTTAGTACAGAGTCCTAAGGAACTTCACTATTTAATGGTATAAAAGAGGATGAGCTAGAATTGGAGACTGAGAAGAGACTGCCCTAGAAGTAGAAAGACAACAAGCAAAGGGAAAACAGAAAAGGAGGAATGAAAGGTCAGCAGGGTCAGTATACCTGTGTAGTCAAGCAGAAAGGCAAAAAAAAAAAAAAAAAGTCTGTCAGATTTATTGATATGACAGTCCTTTGCTGCCTTAGCAAAAAACATTTCAATGGATATGATAGAGATGTGAGAAAATGCAGACTCTGCTGCTGACTTTGCTTAAGAAATTTGACTCCATAGGAGAATGGGAGGCATAGGGTGGTTGGTGGATAAGAATCTGCTACATAAAGAGATTTTGTTTCTTAAATGAGAGAGGTTTGGGTATGCCTGCTATCAGGGGAGAGAGAAAGTGAGATTTCCTGAGAAGGTGAACTGTTTTATCTTTAGCTGGGATAGACATCTCCATCATAGAATAGAAGTAATTAAGGAAAGACCCCCTTTATAATAGTTACTGTTGCCAAAGAAATTGTGAAAAACCAACTTTTGGTGTCTTATACACCTGCAAGGCAGCATTCTGGTTCCTTAGGCCCAGGTAGACATAAATGGAGCTGACTTTTGATAGATGTAAAGACTTTCATTTACTCTTGTTACCATGAACATCTTGGTTCATGTTCCCTTTTGTATCCTTCACAAGTGGGAGTGGGCAGGTGAAGGAGAGCAAATCCCAGATCCTGGCTATTTCTGAGACCTGGACCCTGCCCTATCTCAGCACAGGTCTGCCTAGCAGGCCCTCTTACCTGCTCAAGCACAGCACCTGCTGCTTCTCTTATACCCTCCTAACTTTTATTATACTTTTTACAAAATAAGAGATTGCAAAATTTTAGAAGATGCCAACAAGCAGAGAAGAAATATGACACTTTATTCCCTAATTCAGAGATTATATGTTTGTGTAGAAATATATATTTTTTTTCTAGTCTTTTCATATACAGACTCACACAATTTAGGTTTGAAATGAGATTTTCTTCTTTTTTTTTTTTTTTTTTTGAGACAGGGTCTCACTTTGTTGTCCAGGCTTGAGTGCAGTGGCATGAATGTGGCTCACTGCAGCCTTAACCTATGGGACTCAAGTGACCCTTCTGCCTCAGGCCCCCCAAGTATCTAGGACATAAGTGCCTACCACCACACCCAGCTAATTTTGTAATTTTTTTGTAATGATGGGTTCTCACAATGTTTCCCAGGCTAGTCTCAAACTCCTGGGCTCAAGCAGTCCTCCCACGTCGGCCTCCCAAAGTGCTGGGTTTACAGGCATAAGCCATCATGCCTAGCCTAATTTGATTTTTACATCTCAAACACAATGTTTGGTACGTGGTTAAAGTATAACCAATGTAGGAAGGAAGGAGGAGAATGATTAGTGAGATGGATATATGTATCTAAATTCTCATGTGCTTAGGTCTTTTCTGCCAACATACACAGCAAAGCAGAAATGTCAGTAGTATATTAGAAGTGTTCCATGATTGAAATATAAGTGTGAGTCAGTCACTAGACAGAATTTCATGTGTACAGATTTTGTTATTGTATGATAACATTCTTTTTGTATTCCTAGAGAGCAACTTCTTCAAGGGCCCGGCTCTATGATGTTGTTGCAGTTTTTCCAAAGACAGAAAAGCTTTTTCATGTGAGTAACGGATAAGTAAAAGAAAGTAGTATTTATGTGTTATGTAAGAAGTCTGATGTTCTGCTTTTGTAGATGACCTGTTTTGACTCATCTGGAAACTTTTAGGATTTGTTATTTATACTTGGAGTTTCTAGAACCCCATAAGGGTATATATAACTGGCATTTGTGTTTTTTGTTTTGTTTTGTTTTATTCATCCTGCTATCATATGATGGGCTCAGTTTGAAAGAGCCCGTTTTCTTCTGTTTCTTTATCTGCTTCATTCATTCAAAACTTCTCTTAGGTAAGTGTTTCTAAAATCACTTGTTTCTGCCCTTCTTACCATTTGCTGCTCCTTGGGAGGGAAAGGAGCAAGGTTCTATTATGTAGCATAAAAGTTTCCACCTCTGTTTCAGATTCCTCCTTTGCATGCTCTGAGGTATAGCCCATATGCCAGCATGATTGTCTCAGCTTTTAGTCTTTCAGAAATTCTTCAAAATCAGCCATTTGCTAGTATAATCCCTCTTCTCATCTTGAGAGCCTTTATGAATTGAATTTCTTTTGTACTTTTAAAATTGCCATTTCATTGCCTTTGTAGAAGGGAAAGGAGCTTACCATGTATGCTTGTTTGTCACCTTGAGACAGAACACCCTGGGCATTTTAAATGATTACAGTAGGGAAAAAACATCAACTGTAATGCATTTTACTGTGTAAAATGAGGTATAGCTACTTTTAGAAAGTTTGAAAGTTGCCTTTATCTGGGTTCACAAAAGTGTCCATCTGCCAAAAGTATAAAATGAGGTATAGCTACTTTTAGAAACTTCTGAAAGTTGCCTTTTTCTAGGTTCACTAAAGTGTCCATTGCCGAAAATATAACCACCAAAGGTACTACTCTTTGATTTTTTTTTTAAAGACTAATCAAGTGCCCTATTAAGAAGAGGAGAAAGAGTAGAACAGGGAATTCAATTTGTAACTGACTGTGAATAGTCAAGATAACTGACTGTGAACAGTCAATTAAGATAACTGACTACCTTCAGACCAGCCTGGTCTTTGAGATTTTAATGTTACTTCAGTTTTTTTTTTTTTAAGCAAAATTCGTTCTAAAATTGCAGAAAGATGTTTTTGCTAGATGTATCCAGTAGATGGAGCTATTAACTAAGGATGCTAATGTGTGTGGTAAACATTAATAGTTTTCAAGACATGCTATCAATTCTTAATTATTTATATTAACAGAGGGAAACAGCACAAATTATTTATGAATGCCTACTCTTTTTTTTGTTGTTGTTGTTACTTCCTTTAAAAAATGCAACTGTAGCCCGGGCACAGTGGCTCATGCCTGTGATCCTAGCACTTTAGGAGGCCAAGGTGGGTGGATCACTTGAGGTCAGGAGTTCAAGACCAGCCTGGCCAATATGGTGAAACCCCGTCTCTACTAAAAATACAAAAATTATCCAGGCATGGTGGCACGTGCCTGTAATCCCAGTTACTTGGGAGACTGAAGAACAAGAATTGCTTGAACCCAGGAGGCAGAGGTTGCACTGAGCTGAGACTGCACCACTGCACTCCAGCCTGGGCAGAGTAAGACTCTGTCTCAAAAAAAATTTTTTTAATGCAATTATAGATATTCTCAAGAATTTTGTTTTAGTTAAAGGGGTAAGTAGAAGCAAGTGGTTTTTAGTCATAAAATACACCTGTAGAAATTTTTAAAATCAGGCACATTAGTCTTCACCACTGGAGACTCTGGTCCAATAGATTTGGGGTTGATTCTGGGTATTTGTTTTTTCATGTTCTGTAAGAAAGTATAATTCAGTGCTGAAACCACTAGTGTTTAATATAAGGCAGACCATGGTCATTTCCAAATTTGTTAAACAACCAGCAGCAACTTAGTTTTGTTATTAAATAATGGCAACTCAGTTGTGATTTGGAATAAAAGTTGCTGATGTACCAAGCATTTTGTTGTCCATTTGATTTCTGGATTAATTTTGAAGATCGTGCAACTTACATTTCCATATCCCTTTACTGATGATTAGAGAAACAAAAGAAGGTACACATTTGTAAAACCTTTCAAAAGCTTTTACATATTTATTTCCTTTAACTTTTACAACAGTCCTGTAGGATAATTGGGACAGATATTTATTACTATCCCCATTTTATAGAGGAGAAAACTGAGACTCAGGCTGAGTGATTTGCTCTAAATCTCCCAGCAAGTATGTTCTAAAGATAGGACTTTGGGTTTTAGACTATATTGTAATTTCATATAATAGTTTTATTTGTTTATCTTACTGTTTTTCTCAGACTTAAAGTTTGAATTTGCTGAACACATGCTTGATGATAGTAGATGGGCCTGTCAAAAATACTTTGGAAGATGGAAGAAAGCACAAAGTATTGACTTTACACATATACTCAAAAAGTTATATGAAAATGCAGTTTTAAAAATTGGAACATCTTCCTCTTCCCTATCCAAATATTACCCATTCCTTAAGATTAAATTGAAATTAGAGTTCTCCCTGTTTTCTATAGGAAATCAATTTTAACAGACATCTCTTTTAAAGCTTTTATAAGTATATTGTGGTTTGGAATCAGGTCAAATGCCAGCAGTTTGTTTCTTAAGTTACATTCTATAAGTCATTTTATTTGTTTTATTTGTAAGTTGATTATCTAGAATTCTAACAGCTATCTATCTTTATAGGTATGGTATTCTAAAACTAAGTTAGGTCTCCAAGATGAGTCATCAAGCATACACACACACAGACACACATTTATGTCAATAGTATAAAATCTAACCACATTAAATAGCATCATTTCCATAGGACATAACATAGCATTATATTTTCTACTCAGAGTATCTGGAAGATTTCTCACAGAAACTCCCTCCCCATAACTACTTAAGGAGATAAGGCAGAGGTTAAAGATTTTGAGGGTGTCCATTGGTTAGGGCTCCTTGGACTGTGGGACAGTTGTGGAATATGACACAGAGAGTTGCATAGAAGCTTCAGGAGCATCTGGACCAGTTATTCCCATTTAGGATTTAAAGCAGCTGAGCAGGTTGAGGAGAATTCAGGTTATTTAGTCCAGTGGTCTCTAACCTGCTTTGATTGTGCACCCTATCAGTTTAAAAATTTTTTGAGCCTGCTTCCAAATATATATATGTTTTTTATAAATTATTTGCATCTCTCATTGTACTGGTGTGCCTTACAAAAACTACATAAACACAAAACAAATCTTAAGATAGTGAATTAAAAATTTAGTAAATGGGCCAGGCATGGTGGCTCGCGCCTGTAATCCCACCACTTTGGGAGGCCGAGGCAGGCAGATCATCAGGTCAGGAGATTGAGGCCATCCTGGCTAACACGGTGAAACCCCGTCTCCACTAAAAATACAAAAAGTTAGCCAGGCATGGTGGCGGGCGCCTGTAGTCCCAGCTACTCAGGAGGCTGAGACCGGAGAATGATGTGAACCCGGGAGGCGAAGCTTGCAGTGAGCCGAGACTGCGCCACTGCACTCCAACCTGGGCGACAGAGCGAGACTCTGTCTCAAAAAAAAAAAAAGCAAATGGAGGCTGGATCCAGTGCCTTGTGCCTGTAATCCCAGCACTTTGGGAGGCTGAGGCAGGATGACCACTTAGACCAGGAGTTCCCAGACCAGCCTGGGCAACATAGTGAGACCCTGTCTCTATTTTTAAAAAATAAAAGTAAATGGAAATAAAAGTTTTATTTTCTTCCTGCTCCTGAAATTCATGCCTTTCCTTTGCAGAGCACTGTTGTAGAGTATCTTGAGGAAGGGAGTGTCCTGGTGTTTCTTGGAGTATGGTCTGGCTCCACTGGCTTTAGAATTACCTGGGATATGTATTAAAATGCAGATCATTAGGCCATACTTAATGAATCAATGGAGGTAGGGCATGGTTGTCTCCTTCTTTATACATTCTTTAGGGAAGTTTTATACACACTAAAGTTGAGCGCCACTGTTAATGGGCATCTCTCTTTTTCCTTGGTAAGCCTGATTGTCTCTTCACAATTTATCAACCTGATATCTTTGAAAGGGATTCAGGGAGGAATATGAACCCCTGCAGTCCTATTCCTTTTGTGCCATAGAGGCAAAGATGTGTATATACGTGTGCATGTTTATGGGAATACGTTTTCTTTAAATTGTCATGGGAGTCGCTGGCCAAAAAAAAAAAATGGTTTGGACAACTGATGTAAATTCATATGTAACCTACTAGTTTTCAGAGAAAACCATGATAAGATTCTTAACCCCAAGGCTCTATTGGGCATAATGTAATCTTTTATTTATTTTTTATTTTTTTTATTTTTTTTTTTTGAGACGGAGTCTCGCTCTGCCGCCCAGGCTGGAGTGCAGTGGCCGGATCTCAGCTCACTGCAAGCTCCACCTCCCGGGTTCCCGCCATTCTCCTGCCTCAGCCTCCCCAGTAGCTGGGACTACAGGCGCCCGCCACCTCGCCCGGCTAGTTTTTTTATTTTTTTTTTTAGTAGAGACGGGGTTTCACCATGTTAGCCAGGATGGTCTCGATCTCCCGACCTCGTGATCCGCCCGTCTCGGCCTCCCAAAGTGCTGGGATTACAGGCTTGAGCCACCGCGCCCGGCCTAATGTAATCTTTTAAAATGATATAGAAAGCATTTCATTGTAGTGTGAACATTAACTCTTATTTTGTGGTTATCTAAAAGTATCAATTAGACATTTTGGTTAATAGAAAACTAAATAACAAAATAATTCAGTTTGGGGCATTCTAAGGTTGAAGTGTCAGAGGGAGCCATGTAGAGCTGTCCCTTGTAATTAAGTTTATGTTAGTTCATGTATTTGCACATACTTAAACCAACATAGAGCCATTGTTTAATTGGCCACTCTTATATAGGAGAAGGGAAGAAAGGAACAATATGTATGAAAAAAGTATGTATGAAGCTAAACCTAATTTAGCTTCATTCTGGGGAGAATGTTTAACAGGCTTTTAAAGAATTAATCAGCTTTTTAAACTGAAGAAATAATTTATATTCATGATGACTAATTTAAACATTACAGAGGTACTGAAAAGTACCCCTTACTTCCACCTAAAACTCCCTCCCCATTTTTTCCAGAAGCAACCACTCGTAATAGTTTTTGTGTATCTTTTTAGAAATATTATTTACCTCATCTTTTTTTCCTTTGTTCTCCCCCTTTCTCCTTTCCTCTTTCCTTCCTGCCTAACACCATGCTTCTTTTACCTTACAGTTTCTTAGAGGTTGTTCCATAATATCCACTCGTCATTCCCTTTAACGAGTTGGCATATTCTGTCATATAAAGGGATCATAATTTATTTAAGTAAAATTGAGGGATATTTAATTGTGTCTAGTGTTTCATGATTGGTATTGCAATGACTGTCATTGTACTAATGTCCCCTGAGCCTTTGTAGGGTATATAGCTACATAATATATTTCTAGAGCCTCTACACTTATAGAGACTTCTCTATAGGAGACTTCACTTATACCTACTACATACCTATAAGTAGAATTGCTGGTGTGCGCGTTTAAAATTTTGGTAGCCATTGCTAAAATGTTTTTCAAGACCTTATACTGATTTAAAGACCTTGTGAGTGCCTGTTTATTCATTCTCATGTCAGCAAGGTAGTACTAAACTCTTTTATCTTTGCCGGTATGATAGATAAAACATGGTGAACAGAACTGAATTTGTTTCAGCTATCATTCAGAGCTTTCCTTCATCCACTCTTATTAAATTTTCAATGACTTTTATGAGTTGGACAGCTGTGGCAGTTGGGATGGGGCAGATTCTTTATGAGCCAATTATTTCTACCAAAACAATATTGCTTCCCAGGCTTACTAAGTTACTATGACTGTTTTAAAGCTAGCCAGCCTCTGATCTCTACTTGCTTCCTAAAGCCCTGGGGTTGGCGTAGGAGTGACTGAAGTGGGGATTCTGAAGAAAAAGGGCAAGATACGGTATTCCTGTCATTGCTGAAGGTTGACACCAATCCTACAGGTCATTATTGCTCCCTCTTCTCTGCTCTTCCTTACTCTGCCCTTTCCCCTGGTACGTGCCACTGATGTTGTTTTGTCAGCATAGCCATCCTGGAAGTTTGAATTTGTCTGTCAAGCCTGTACACACTAGCATTGTCAGTAAGCTTTATTTTTAATGTAATGTATAACAGCCAAATATTTTATCACTATAAATCAAATAATGGCAGAATCAGAGCCAGGTATATTTCTTCCAGCAGTGTCTTCTGGCTTGCCCTCTACGCTAGTAACCTTTTCCCAGCTTTATTTTTCTTCCCTGATTTTCCATTTATCCTGATTTTCTTATCTGTTTATTTTATCTTGTATGTGGTTTTTATAAGCAGTTTCCAGTCTCTTTGAGAAGAAAATGCAGAGTATTACTCAGCAAGTCATAGCAAAAATTAAAACAACGGAAAAGGAAATTAAAAGTTGAGAAAATGCATTCATTATCATTTGACTTGTAATAGCTCTGCTTTAACTATTTATGTAGATTCCTTCTATTAGTTTTTGAACAAATGTCATGAGGTGCTGTGTTCATACTTCTTTAGCTGCTCATTAGACTTGATAGGAGCCGCAGCTCTGGGACAATTCTTGGCACAGAGTTGTTCAATAAATAGTTTGTGGGATAAATGGACCATGCATACATTCCATTTGGCTTATTTTTTCCTTGGATTTAGAATAGTCAGTTTCTTCTTTCTGGAACAGTCTGAAGTAATCTTCCAGAAACTGAGCCTCACTCCACAAACCATCCTTATGTAGCAGACCATATGAGTTAGAGAGTCTCTAGGCTCCATCTTTTGAGAAAGTCTGTGGACATAATCCGCTTTTGCTAGATGACAGTTAAACCATTTAAACCCAACCTAAAAGAGTAGCAAAACAGTTGACTTTGTAAAAGGTCAGATGTATTTCAACACAGAACCATCAAAACACCTATGGAGTGAACCATACTTATATTTCATTATATCGGGTTTGACCCTATCTCCCGTTCTTACTTGTGCCAATTTTCCTTTTGGCCTTACCTATTTTTTTTCTTCTTTATAGATTGCTTGTACACATTTAGATGTGGATTTAGTCTGCATAACTGTAACAGAGAAACTACCATTTTACTTCAAAAGACCTCCTATTAATGTGGTAAGTGTTATACTTTCCATTCTGTATTTGAATCTTAGAAACTTACATAGCAAATTGGAAGCAGAAGAAACCAGTATTCTTAGAAGGAAAAACAAAGGCTAGGGAATAGGAGGCGGTTTTAGAAAAGAGAATTTTAGTTTTGAAAGCTGAACAAAGGGAGAAAGAAAGTTTAAAATTTAAAATATCCAGTTAATTATTAAGATGTTTTTAAAAGGCTGTAGAACCCAAAATTTATGAAGGATATTTCTTGAGAGGATAGCTAATAATCATGGGTACTTATAACTTGAACATTGATTATTAAGGGAACAGAGCAGTCAAAAAAGAAGGGGAAGGGGAAAAGTAAAAAGCAGAGGATCCTTGAGGCACCAGCAAGCTAAAGAGAGTGAAGAGGGAACAGAGCATGGCATCACATAGACGTGGTCTATGCAAAATTAAAATGTGTGTTGAAGCATGCTTATTCACCAAGAGCCTAGAGTTATATTAACCTAATAGGATGGCCATGTGTTCAGAGAACTTTTTTGTTTCTCCCTCTGCTATAGAATTTTTCTCATTCCCCTTCTACATAGTTTTCTCTTGTTTTCCCATACCCTTCATCTTCCATCTGCCATGCCTTCTTCTAAGTCTTAATTTCCTCCCATTTCCATCATAAGGTACTATTATTTCACACCAGTAACTATTTTAGTAGCATAAGGTCAGCACAACTGTTAACTATTTGCTTTGCCAATCAGATCCTAGGAAGAGTTGAGATGCTATTTTAGAATAGTGGCTTCCAAAACCCTACTTAGTCTCCTGTTCTCAAAAACTGGTATCCAGGGAGAAAAAAAGAGTTTAGCAAATACAGTCCAAATTACGTATCCAATCCTATCAGAGTCAGAAGATTAATTTTTGTAAGAAGTTTTTCAAAGCAGGATAATTCCCCTGCTCTTTTGCCTCTGTAGAATCGTAACTTTCTGAATTTTAATTCTCTTTGGTGCTAAGGCATTGGCTTGAGAATCGGGGGAGACAATAGGAGGAGAAAATGGAAAATTGGTATGGGAAAATTCAATGTGGCAAAAATAATAATTTATTATAATAAATTATATATAAAATTTATATATATACATTATATATATAAATAATAATAAATTATTATTATTATTATTATTATTAGATACAGGGTCTTACTCTGTTGCCCAGGCTAGAGTGCAGTGGCATGATCATAGCTCACTGCAGCCTCAACCTCCTGGGGTCAAGTGATCCTCCTACCTCAGCCTCCTGAGTAATTGGGACTACAGGTGCATGCCACCACACCTGGCTAACTTTTTTATGTTTTGTAAAGTTGGGGTCTCACCGTGTTTCCCAGGCTGGTCTTGAACTCCTGGGCTCGAGCGATCCTCCCACCTCAGCCTCCCAAAGTGCTGAGCTTACAGGCATGAGCCACCACGCCTTACCCACCCAATGTGGAAAAATTTAAGTTAGCTTATGTTCTACCCCTAAAAATATGCTACTCAAACTGAAAATATGTAATCATATATTTCAAGGGACAAACATGAAAGCTCTTGTTGGGTAAATTTTTTTTTGATACAGGGTCTTGCTCTGTCACCCAGGCTAGAGTACAGTGACACAATCTTGGCTCACTGCAACCTCCGCCTCCCGGGTTCAAGCAATTCTCCTGCCCCAGCCTCCCAAGTAGCTGGGATTACAGGTGCATGCCACCATGTCCGGCTAATTTTTGTATTTTTTTTTTTTTTAGTAGAGATGGGGTTTCACCATGTTGGCCAGGCTGGTCTCAAATTCCTAACCTTATGATCTGCCCGCCTCAGCCTCCCCAAATGCTGGTATTACAGGCATGAGCCACCATGCCTGGCCTAGGGTAAATATTGACAGTACTAGTGAACATAACAATATAGGCTAAGCTCAAATCATTGGTTCCTTGTGTTGTTGCCAGTACTTATAAATAAGTAAACAGTGAAAAACCCCTGAATCACCACATTTTCGACTTGGAAATCTATGTTGTGCAGCAGCTCATTTGTCAAATGTGGGGAAATGAAAAACTGCAAGAAGTCATTCAGCTCTTTAGTCACACAGGATTAGGAAAGTTGTGATTGGTTGTCTGTCAGGATCTCTGATGTGCCCCAGGTACCTATGATAAAAGTCACAAATTAATACAGTGTTCAAGGTTATGACAATCTTGTTGGCCTCACATATTGTTTCTCTCCAGAGGTAGCAATCTCTGTCTTTAGAAGTTTCCCTAACCTTTTTACAAGCCTCAAACTGCCAATACAGTTTCTATGGAAGTAGCACCCCCAGAGTTGGGCAATATAGCCACTCAGCAAATTGCTAGTGAACTTACAGCTTTTTCACCTTTGTCTTCACCTTAATGAACTAGGAAGGTCATTTTCTAGACGGCTTTGCCTGAATAAGCCCACATACGATACTGTGACCTTGGTTGGGAGGAGCTAGCATGTGATGCTAAGCCAAGTCCATGGATTGGACAGCAGTGCACAGCACATAATTCCTCATGTCTCACGACAATGGTAAGATTCCCAGTGGCTACTTCGGTGAGAGCTTTTAATTGGGGTTCTTAGGAACTTGTATTATTGTTTAAACCAGAGTGTGAGCTTCTAGAGAGCACTAGCTGTGTCATGGTCCTTTTTTAAGTACTCCACTGTCTTGCCCATAATGAGTCCTCCTTACAGTTTGTTGAGTGAATAAGTACATGTTGAGCTTAGCATCTCAGGGTACAGCATAGGGGATGTGACCAAATTCTCGTTGTTGGTCGCTAGCTGGATGTCCGCATTCAGCAGGAAGTATATACAGTGAGAGAAATGGGGCAGCAGGGCAACATGAGGAGGACAGTGGCATTCAAGACAATGACACCAGGACACCCCACCCCCGATTCCATTGGGAAGTTCAGGAAAGCTACTTTTGTTTGATGGGCATTTTTGGCTTAATTCCTACATTTTTCAATTTAAGAATTCTGAAAAGTAAAAAATTTTGTCAAGTTAGAGGGATACGCAGTTTAACACAGTGTCTGCTTTTAAAAAAATCTGGTGTGAACATTTTACATATGTTGTTTAATAAAAACTAGATGATGGAGTGGAAAGAAAGGCTGCACAAGATTATTTTTAGTCTTCATCTAGTAGAGGAGTAGGCTGCACTGTGAATTGGTCAAGAAGCAGAAGCGTCCCTGTTAATTTATTCACCTATTTTTTATTAAAGAGAGAAAGTTGGAAACATACAGGGTCCAGCTTGTTGGATAATAGTTGTGGTATAGGTATGTGTGTATTATTTATAACATAATATCCAATCTGGCTGTGGAGCTATTTGTCTACACAAAGGGTGGAAATGTATACATTGTGAGAGCACAGAACATGTAGTAAGTAGGTGTGGATAATAGTTCAGTCTTCAGTCTTGGTCCTTGCGTGTTCCCTTGGCTTTGAGGATAAACCTGTTTTTGGCCTTGAGAAGTTCATAGATTGGCTTTAAAAGGATCACTTTATAAGGATTACTTTTTTTGGTTTTTTGTTTTTTTTTTTTGGAGACGGAGTCTTGCTCTGTCACCCAGGATGGAGTGCAGTAGTGTGATCTCGGCTCACTACAGCCTCCGCCTCCTCAGTTCAAGCGATTCTCCTGTCTCAGCCTCCCAAGTATCTGGGATTACAGACGTCTGCCACCATACCTGACTAATTTTTTTGTATTTTTAGTAAAGATGGGGTTTCATCATATTGGCCAGGCTGGTTCTGAACTTCTGACCTCAAGTGATCCACCTGCCTTAGCCAGGGTTACTTTAAATTAAGCACAGATCTTAATTTTGTTACAATTTGGGCCCTTTTCTTTGGTTGTGGTGAAAAGCAGTATTAAGAAAGGTAAGTCGTTCATATTTTACCAATAGGCCAGACGCCATGTGAGGATCTTCAGCTTGGAAAGTTGGGATTGTGAAGGAGGGCCCAGGAGCTCTAGAGCATACCAGACACTCCATTTGTGTACTTTGCAGCTCATCTCCCCTTTGTCATCTTCACTGCATACTTAGGGCACCATGATTTCAATTATGCAATTTCCTCTAAAATCTCCCACAAACCTCTTCTGGAGTCTAAGTAACTTGTCATTTTAACTCTATCATGTGATAGATGTGTTTCTAAAAAATTGGATTCCACTCCTCTTCTTGGATAATCACATGACTTCAGATTATTTAGCATTTTATGACGAGCAGTTTGATACCTGCTGTGGCCCAGCAGCTTTGGGATGGGGTAGATATTAATTATCTCCATATGCAGGTAATACAGTCTTTCTCAGGTAGTTCATGGTTCACACAGTTAAATGACTCTCTCAAGGGGTTGACTAGGGTTTTGTACTCAAGCTTTGATTCCAAATCTGTCATTTCCTACTGGGAAATGCTATTTAAAGTTACTTTACAGCAGTACTCTTTGTTAAGCAGAGTCATTTCATATTTTAAAACATGAGCTTTATGAATTCAGGTTGTGAGAAGAAGGATGTTCTTAAAGCCGCATGTATCTCTTTACTTTCCCTTTGATTTTTTTACAATGTTATTTCCATTTCAATGTTATTGTCATTTAACAGTGACTTCAAGCTTATTGAGTTATTTTAAGGGATCTTATATGTTTTACACTCTGATGTTTTCCCCTCAGCCCTTCCTTTAACCCTAATCCATTTCTGTCTTTGTGGTCCAATTACTCCCCACTGAGAGATGTTTAGTAAGTAGTATCTAAAGCAGTGAGGTAGTTCCATGAATCCTGCTATAAATACTTGATTTGGATGTGAGTGTTCTGTAAACTTTGTTTTATCACACATGAATCTAATGTGTTAAGTACTGTGTCCATTCAGTGCCAGTATTAAAAATTTTTGTGGCAAAAACAACAACAACAGCAAACAACTCCAGAAACAAAGTTAAAAGACAGATGACAAACTGACGGAAAATTTTCACTCATGTCATAGACAAAAAGCTTACTTCCTTAACACAGAAAGACCAAAGAGTGCTTAGAAATTAATAAGTTAAAAAAAAAAAGATGAACAATACAAAAAAATGGATTAAGAATATGAAAAAGGCATTTCACATTAAAGGAAATGCAAACAGGCCTTAGACATATGAAAAGATGATTAAATTTATCATAGTAAGAGATTTCACATTAAAATCACCTGTGTGATTAGAGATACACTCTGTTGTAAGGCTGCAGGAAAGCAGTCATTCTCATACTTTGCTTGTAACAGTGTAAATTGGAACAATCCCTACGTGGAGGGCGTGTAATTTGGCAACAACTCTTCAAATTACAAATACATTTACTGATTTAAACAACAATTTTAAACTGTATGATCTCACAGTTCTGAAGCCTGGAAGTCTGAAATCAAGGTGTCAGCATGGACTTGTTCCCTCTGAAATCTGTGGGACCGCCTTCTTTGCCTCTTTTTAGCTTTTGGTGATTTTCTGGCAATCTTTGGTAATCCTGGGCTTGCAGCTACATAACTCCAATCTCTGCCTTTGTCTTCAGTGTGTTCTCCCTGTTTGTCTCTGTGTCTTCACATGGCCATCATCTTACAAGAACACCAGTCATATTGGGTTAGGGGCCTACCCTATTCCATTCTGACTTCATCTTAACTCATTACATCTACAGTGACCCTATTTCCAAATATAAGATTACATTCTGAGGTACTGAGGTTTAGGGCTTCAACATATCTTTTGTGGATGAGGACATGATTCAACCCATTATGACTAGCAATCCCACTTTAGTGTTATTCTACAGATACACTGAAACCACCCAAAGGCTATCAGTAGAGATTTGGTTAAATACATGATACACCTCTACAATATAATACTGTGCAACTGTAAAACAGAGAAAGTTATGAGCTGACTTGGAAAAGCTTTCATGTCAGGACAAGAATGTAGCAGACTACCTTTTGTATAAGAAAGAAAAATAGTATCCATATTTGCTTATAGTTGTATGAAGAAACTCTGGAAGAAGACACAAGAAATTAATAAAAGTGATTATTGGAGTAAGGGATAGGGCAGATAGGATCGGAGATGCAAGTAGTACTTTTTATTGTTTTCTTATGTTGCTTTGTGAGTCATGTGGACAGATTACCTATCTTAAACACTGAAAGGGTGTCATTCATTTGAATGAATAAAGAACTAATTTTTATGACATTAACAGGGAATCAGTATATTGTCCCAGTAATCAGCTCCTTATTTTCTTCTGTCTTTCTCTAAGGCTTTGCTTAATACTTGGAATTTTAGTGCCAGTGTGTCTTGATTCAACTGTCACACACCTGTCCTTAGTAGCATCTTTATAACCATTATTTCTCATTAGTAAAAAAATCTGATCACCCACCCATGCCAGAACCTTTGGTCAGACATGAGAACAAAAGCTAATCAGGCAGGCACTGTTAAGAAGAGGCTGTTATGAACAATCATTTGATGAGCTTTAGTCAATTTGCATTAAAATGATCTTACAGCAAGATCCCAGGTAATGAGTCTGTATTTTATCCATCTAAAAATTTAAAATGAGATATTGTGAAAGAAATATTCACAACCTTCAATAGCGCATTATTTTTAATTTTTCTTTTTCAAGAATTCCTATAGCAGTTTTAAAGTAAACTTGATTCATGTACCAAGATGAAAATCAGAACTTTTTTCTTAAAAAATAATTGCGCTGATAATATCCTTTTTTTCTCCCCTTCCCCCTACAAAAGTTGTTTTTATTTTGATTTGGTCCCCACAAGGGTCTAGAAATTTAGATTCAGTCAATTAGGAATATTTTGAGATCTAGCCATCCAACTCTATGTATCATTCATCTCTTTCATTTGTTTCCCCTCTTCATCATCCTATTGCCTTGTATTATAGTTCCACAACTAGAAGGATAAGGAAAAGAAATACAGGTCAGCCTCTTCAGCTAATTAATAGTTTTGGTAAAATATATAGCCAAGGAGATGGCTGATAATATGGCTAAAAGGGATGTTTCTGTTTATCTGTGGCTTTTGGTTAGCCAGGTGCATCGAGGTTCCTTTGATGATGGATCGTCTATAATGAACAACGTTATTACAGGACATCTTCTCCATAAGCTACTATTTATTCACTCAAAATATAAATACACACTTTTTATGTAAAAGGCAGTCTAGCTCTCAAGAAGTGTACAAGCTTGGCAGAGAAAATGAGATACACGTTCAACTATGACAGAAATATTATCTTAACAAATGTCATTCCTAGAAATAATCAACACAGGTAAAGAATTAGAGATGGGGAAAAGTCAAAAAATGAGAGAGGGGAAGGTTGCAGTGTGGAAAATAGCATTTAAATTCTAACCAAACTAGAATCAGACAGACAGGAAAATCTAAAATAAAATCTGGGAGCCTTGAAGCCAGAGGAAGAATTAAGGAAATCTGTGTTCAGGAAGGAAAAGTAGAAGGGGCCTTGAAGTGCAAGTGAATTAAATCAAGAGAGACTGCCAGTTCTAGAAAAAGGCAAGTTTCTCCATTCCCTGTAAATGCTCAGGAGTAAACCCTAGGAGTCACAGCTGGGCCAGTCTCAACTCGTACTCTGGGCAATCGAAACTCATTTGCCAAGCAGAGACTTGGATCATACTGCCTAGAACATGCCTACCATTCTTTATTCATTGGAAAGAGTACTGCCACCCAAGTGACTTTTGCAATTGGATAAGAAAGAAAAATAGTATCTATTCATATTTGCTTATAGTTGTATGAAGAAACTCTGGAAGAAGACACAAGAAATTAATAAAAGTGATTATTGGAGGAGGGGATAGGGCAGATAGGATCAGAGATGCAAACAGTACTTTTTATTGTTTTCTTATGTTGCTTTGTGAGTCATGTGGACAAATTACTATCTTAAACACTGAAAGGGTGAGAATCTGATTATCCTCTCTATGCTGAAAATCCTTCAGATGTTTTCTTCATTAGGAATAATCCTCGTCATCAGCTCTAAAGGCCTGCACAGTTGGCCTTTCCCGTCCTCTTTAGCTTGTCTTCCTCATTATTTTTCTCCAGCATTTGACCTTCCCTACATACTGCCATGCTGCAACCTTGGAGACTTTGCCAATGCAAAAGTCTGACCTCCCTATGAAAATGCACCTTCCTCTGCTAATTAACTACTTAATTTCTTCCTTACCCCCATCCAATCTTCTCCTTGATAGCACTTAACACGGTTGAAGTTTTATATTTTTGTGTGGTTATTGATCGTCTGTCTCCCCCACTAAAATGTGAACTTTTAGAAGGGAGGAACCATCTCAGCTTTTGCATGTAGTGGGCTTAAAACATATCTTCTGTGAATGGATGAAGACATTTAGGTGCTCATTAGGAAAGCTGAATAGTATGGTGGTTAATTTCAATCTCATTTCCACTCATCTACTTACCTATGGATCCCTGTGTAGTAAGAGTACATTAAATAAAGAAGTTTCTTTTTCTCATGAAAAAAGCCAGGCTTGTATGGTGAGCTGGGCAAAATCTTCACGGGCACTTCCTTCTTTTTTGTTGTGCAGCTATAAGCCCAGTGAAAAACCAGGGCCTTTATTACTAAAGAAAAAGGAGAGGACAGATATCCGGGCAATTAGCAGTCTTTGCAGTAATGCTTTATAAAGATATTATAGTAAGGATTAAATGTTACATACAAGACTCTCTTAGCATATAGTCAGCACTCAATTAACTATGGCTGTTATTCTCTCTTCAACATATAGGTAATAAATTACTTACCTGAAAGACCCACCCACCCTTGGTTCTTTGGGCGTTTTTCAGCTCTTCATTTCTTTGTCTCTTTGTGCATTCGTAGGTCAGATTACTTGGTTTACTATGTTTGCATACAGTTTACTCTAAATGTAGGGAGTACATTTCTGTTTTCCTTTTGATAGTGCATAGAGTAATAGCCCCTCTCTCACCCCATTGGGACTTTGTTCTTCTTAGCCTCTTCGTAATTCCTGTTTATGTAAAGTCAGCTTCCCCACAGCCAAGATAAACTCTTTTGATCAAGTAGAGCCACAGATTTATTTTCTTCTCCTTGTGGGTGGTGCCATTTGAGTGTTAATCTGTCTTTCATAAAGCTGTACCTTGACATGTAAGGGGTGAGTGGTAGGGAGTGAGGAAGGAGGTGAAGAGAGAATCTGTGAAAATGAAGTAGGCCAGTGCATGTTTATCTCTGACAGTTTTCTTTATTTCCTGTGAAGGCAATTGACCGAGGCCTGGCTTTTGAACTTGTCTATAGCCCTGCTATCAAAGACTCCACAATGAGAAGGTATACAATTTCCAATGCTCTCAATTTGATGCAAATCTGCAAAGGAAAGGTATGGTTCTATAATTAATTTTAGGATGTTTTTCGCATCTGGCAGTTTATTATTAGTGGTACACTGGAATTGTCAAACTGACTCCTTTTCCTTAATGCAGAATGTTCTCAAAGCATAGGAACAAATTCTCCCATTTCAGTGAGCTCTGCTAGTTTTAAAGGAAAGAAAAATACCAAGGGAAGAATAATATAAGGGAGAAAAAGATGTGTTGGAAGCCATATCTTTTGATAAAAATTTGCAGTTTACATACTGTGAAAGAAAAGTCTAGAATAACAATTGTCCTCACTGAGTTGAATTAAGATTATGTGACCTTTTCATCTTGTTTTTTAAACTTAATTCATCTGTACTAAGATCTGTTAGGAAAACATATTTTGTTTTTTATTACAGATTGCCTTTAGTTTGAAATGAAATCTTTCATTTTTTTCACCTTAATCATTTACCTTATCTTTAAAAGAAGATGGTATTTGAGCCTTAAATGTTAAAATGTGATTACTGGCTATTTATATTATGAAACTCTCCTTTTTTTTTTTGCATTTATCTAAGATTAATATTAATCACTTTCTATTTTGTAGAATGTAATTATATCTAGTGCTGCAGAAAGGGTAAGTCTACCATGAAGTACTTTATTTTCATCTTTCAGGTTATAAAACTTTGCAGTTTCTAGGAGATAAATTAAAATAGTAAATGAATATTTGTTGCATTTTTTTCTGTTTTAACTGCATTTGCTCATTGTAATTGCTAAACAGTAAAATTTATCCCCATTTTCTTTAGGCTTCAACTTTTGTTTATATAATTAGTTTTTCTTTTATACTTTTACAGAATGCTTTTCAAGCTTCTCTTATATTTTCAAAAACTATAAAACCCATCAATATTATAAGGACTTAAATTTATGTAATTTTTTATTTTTGGATACTTAAATATTCTATTAATTTGCTATAAGTTATTGAAATGTTATAAATAATTTTCTCATATCTACTCTTTGTTCATTTTATTTCAGCCTTTAGAAATAAGAGGGCCATATGACGTGGCAAACCTGTATCCTTTTCTGAGTAAAAGTGGTTGACATTGTCTTCAGGAAATTTTGAATTCAAAGCTGTATTATAGTTGAACGTGGTATTTTTTTCAACCTTTTACTGTAAGTTTACCAATTAATAACTTCAAAAATAAATTGTATAACCTTATAGAGATCTTTATGTTTGTTTTTTAATTAATCCTGAGATAGAAAAGAGGAAACGGGGGACTTCATATGATAAAAGCTTAGAGTTAAATGAGTCTTTTCTCAGATGCATGTTCCAGTTGGACTAAGAACTGCTGTCGAATTAATTAACCTCTCAACACGACCAGGTTAGCTGGCACTTTCTGTTATGTTTGTGTTAGTCTCGTGTCCTTGGCTGACTCCGGGTTGAAATCTTTAATGCTCCCCCAAGAGGCTTGCTGTTTGGGCTCTCTGAAAGTGATGCCAAGGCTGCGGTATCCACCAACTGCCGAGCAGCACTTCTCCACGGAGGTAAGCAAGTTCTTCCAGTACAAACTGAATGGTCATGTTAGAAGCAAGTCATTTTTACAGCCATACCTATTTTTATTGCCCTATCCTCCTGAGTTCCTTTGGGGTCATCTTTTCTCAACCTGTTCTAACCATAGCCATCAGTGTTTTCTCACCCTCACTTCAGGCTTTACTTTCTAAAGTTTGTAGAATGAGTATAGTTTTCATTACAGAAAGAGTATTGAATAGTTCCTCCAGCTATACATGTGTGCTCCTGCCCACATTTTGATAGACTTCTAATCTCCCTTCTTCTCACTCACCAGAGGGCCATGCTTTCCCTGTTGAAAATCTGTTTTAGAGAACTGATATATTAAAAATATACATTAAACTATTTATTAGGAAAACAAAAACAGCAAATACATTTTAAAAATCCAACTAACAAAACATAGACTGTAACTTTTACATTTATTATAACTCAGAATGTTTCTTTTCCCATGTTTGCTTACCATGGTCAAGTTGTGTCCAGACTGTACTGTTTTGTTGTTGTTGTTGTTGTTGTTTTCTGTTTTTAAATAGAGACAGGGTCTCACTATGTTAGCCAGGCTGATCTTGAACTCCTGGGCTCAAGCAATCCTCCTGCCTCAGCCTCCCAAAGTGTAGGATTACAGATATGAGCTACCATGCCTGGCCAGACTGTACATTTTTTACTTACGTTTTGTATACGTACCTTTTCACTGACTGAATTTCCTATTCATCAGATGTTAAAAATTGAAAGTATGCTGAAACTTTGGAAAATGAAAATGAAATTTTATTAAAACAACTTAAGCTTTTGATCACTGTTTTGTCTTCATTATCTTTATAATCCTTAGGACTAGTTGTAGTGGTTAAGAAGCAATTTCATTGATATCACCCAAATGAATTTTAAACTTTAAAGTAGATCGCTACATATAGACTAAGTTATTTGTCATATGAATAGCTAGGTTATTGAGGGCTTGTGTGTTGGGCTTTATTGATCTGATTTCCACTTGAGAGAACTGCTTACTGTATTGGCTTGCCATAAATTAGATGATTTTTGCTTTTAGTTTCAACATTTTTAGTTTGAGATTTTTGTGTTATGTAGCCTAAAACTCATCACATAAGCTTTAGGAGTGATCAAATTAATTGAGATTTTTTATGATGATTTTCTTGAAATTAGGGAACAGTTGGTTCACACTTTCGTAGTTCTGTCATTATTTTGATCTATTTTAAATAAACAATCATCAAGATTTTGAGTAACAGGGTTCCAAAATGGACTAAACAAGAAACAGTAACTAAAATACAAATACATATATAATTTTATATATAGGAAAATAGGAAGTCCTGCATTTGACTTTAAGAACTCAACTGTTCAGCATACAATATATAATATGTAATGTATTTTTTTTTTAGAATTTCTTTTTGTGGGTACATAATATGTGTATATATTTATGGGGTACTGAGATATTTTGATATAGGCATGCAATGCATAATAATCACATCATGGAAAATGGGGTGTCCATCCCCTCAAACATTTGTCTTGTGTTATAAAAATCCAATTATGCTTTTTAAATTATTTTTAAATATACAATTAAGTTACATTGACAATGGTCACCCTATTGTGCTGTCATATACTAGGTCTTGTTCATTCTATTTTTTTTGTACACATTAACCATCTTCACCTCCCCCTCAGCCCCCCACTACCCTTCCCAGCCTCTGGCAACCATCCTTCTACTTTCTGTCTCTAGGAGTTCAGTTGCTTTGTTTTTTAGATTCCACGAACGAGTGAGAACATGTGATGTTTGTCTTTCTGTGTCTAAAATCAGGCTTTTATAGGAGCTAAACTTAAAGAAGACTTGTGAACTTCAGGTGGCATTACCATTCACCCCAGTGTACCCAGGACAGTTCTAGTTTATGCCTGCTGTTTCTGTGACCTTATTAGCACTTCTATTCCCTGAAGAGTGTCCTAAATAGATGATAAAATATGGTTACCCTGGTTTTCGTTGCCATTGGGATCAGTATGAGACGGTAGTGTGATGTGTTCTTAAGATTGCTAATTCAGCTTAGGTAATATTAGAAATAAAGGATTCTGAGGCAAGGAAATGCAAAGCCTCATTATTATACTCTTACTTATGAAATCTCAGCCAGCATCTGTATCATTCTGAGTGCCACATTTAAGAAGGACAGCAGTGCACTGAAACACTATTGGAAAATGTCTACTCGGTCCTTAAAGGGTGTGGAAACCTCATGATGAGAGGAATCATGACAGTGGTGCAGGCATGGATACCTGGCAAGCAGAAGACTTTGGACACATAGTAGTTGGCTTTCAACTTGGAAGGCTTGCCACAGGAAATCAGAATTAGGTTCCTTGGGGGTCCAGAAATCCAGAAACTAATGAATAGCAATTCTGAGGAGGTTGCATGGAAAGGATAGAGGAAAGAGGCCCAAGGTCAGAGTCTTTGGCCTGTGATTGACAAAGTTCATGCTGTCAGTCAGCCCCTGGACCAAAATGAACCTGTTGGGGACACCTGCCTTAGCCCCTTGTGAACAAAATTATTCACTTGTAAATAATCCTTTAGCTTTTCCTTGGCAAGATGATTAAAGGAAATACTATATGTGAAAACATTTTGTAAACTAAAGCATACCCACATGTAACTTCTCGCTGTTACAGAAATGCATTTATTTTTAAAAGACACTAAAGAAATTAATGCATTTTGTTTAAAAGTGCTGATTTTCACAATGTTTTATTTCAGGTGATTTTTAGACTAGACTATATGGGTAGAGAATCAGTGATATAAATTAATAGCTATTAAGTGTGACCTTTTTCATTTGGTGAAATGGAAATAATTGACAGTTTTTATTTTGAGGTTCTCATTATATTGACATTTTAATGACCTTGAGAGCAGTTTTATCCCTTTTATAAATAAAAGTGTTTTAAAATAATTGGCAAAGCAGATTTACTAAGTTAATCTTGATAAATGGGAAAATAATGCTTAACACTTTATAGTTGACTTTATTTTTATTACTTGAAATAAGAAATAATTCATAGCTAAATTTCTGGTCAAGTTGTTTTGATTCTGCCACCTTTGTAGCTAATGGGTATCTCTGTCCTTCTCCATAATCCCTTTCCCTTTCTAAGAACAGAGTTGGAGTCTATTTTCATGACACTATGGCCTTTCATAAGCTACCCTTCTGGCCTCGTTTTCTCCTAATTTTTTCATATTCCTCCTTCACATCAGCCATATATTGTCCTCTAAACTGTCTTACCTAGGTTCTTCTTACCTTTCTCTCCATGGCTTTGTAAAGGAATACTTCTCTTTTTCTTATTCCATTTACCCTATTCAGAGTAGTGTCACCTTTATATAATACCTCATTGCTTTATCCAGCAGTTAATTCTTGTGGATGCCTCCACTCCTATTATATTTGCTCTTATTGTGCCTCTCACATGCATGTATTATGGGGAAAAGCACCGACTGTTAGGCATCTTAATACCCTCTGTATATGGACACAGTGCCTAGCCTATTAGTAGGTTTCTAGGAGAAATTGGTTAAATTTAAGTTGAACTCTGCTGCCAACCTAATCTAAGCATTTAATAATTTCTATTAATTCTTTGTTCATTGTCACCAGTTAAAGAGATCAATAAATTTATGAGTTTGATTTTATTCATTAACTCAACTAGTATTTATTGAACACATTTTGCATAGCCAAGCCATTGTTGAGTGTTGGCAATATAATACAATTGATTCTTCAGAGGTACCTTGATGTTCTAATGAGAGAGATAGGGTACATGCTGTAAAATGAGGTACACATGTGCTCCACTTGGGAGCTGTACACTCGATTGCTGTGTTTGCTCTCTTGATTTGTCTGTCTCTCATATATAAAGTATCTGCTACACCAATGTCTATGACGAGGTTCTGGCTACATAAGATGCCATGGACAGACCACTGGAGATAACACTGTCCTGCAGTTTTACCCATGAGGTAATCTTCAGGAATGAATTAGATGTTAATAATATACTGATATTTGTGTATGTTGGGAAAAAAGATAATGACAGTAAATGGCACTAGCACCCGTAGCAGTTCATTATGGCTTATCATTTACTAGTGCTGTAAGCCAAAGTAATATGTTAAACCACCTCATTTTAAATTATGTCTTAACTTCAAGCACAATGGTTTCCCTGTTTGTTTTATAGAAACTAGAAAGACTGCTTTTGGAATTATTTCTACAGTGAAGAAACCTCGCCCATCAGAAGGGGATGAAGATTGTCTTCCAGCTTCTAAGAAAGCCAAGTGTGAGAGCTGAAAAGAATGCCCCAGTCTCTGTCAGCACTCCCTCTTCCCTTTTATAGTTCATCAGCCACAACAGAAATAAAACCTTTGTGTGATTTACTGTTTTCATTTGGAGCTAGAAATCAATAGCCTATAAAAACAGTTTTACTTCCAATCCATTAAAACAACAAATGAAACCTAGTGAAGCATTTTTTTAATAGGCTGCCAGCTTAATGAATTTAGATGTACTTTAAGAGAGAAAGACTATTTATTTCTCCTTTGTGTAAGTGATAAATAACAGCAGATATACTTGAATAGGATGTTTCAGGTATTTTTGTTTTGTTTTGTTTTTGAGATAGGGTCTTGCTTTGTTGCTCAGGCTGGAGTACAGTGGCATAATCACAGCTCACTGCAACCTCAATCCTGGGCTCAAGCAATCCTCCCACTTCAGCCTCTCAAGCAGCTGGAACTACAGGTGTGCACTACCAGGCCTGGCTATTTTTGTTGTTTTTTTTTCCCTTGTAGAGACATGGTCTCACTATGTTGCCGAGGCTGGTCTCAAACTTCCAGGATCAAGCCATTCTCCTGCTTTGGCCTCCTCAAGTGCTGGGATTACATGAGCCACCACATGCAGCCAGATGTTTGAATATTTTAAGAGCTTCTTTCGAAAGTTTCTTGTTCATACTCAAATAGTAGTTATTTTGAAGGTATTCAAACTTACATTGAAGAAGTGACTTAGTTGATCTTGTTTTAAGCTTCTTCCATGTATTCATCAAATCAGCATTTTTTTCTAAAAGAATTGCTATAGAATTTGTGGAACGAGAGAGGATACACATGTGAAATTACACCTGGCCTCTTCCTTCACTGCTTCATACCTATGGGAGGTCTTTGAAATAGGATTCCTTACTTTTAGTTAGAAACCCCTAAAAACCTAATATTGATTTTCCTAATAGCTGTATTAAAAATAGCAAAGCATCGGACTCAGCCAATTTTGGAAATTATTTATTTTTATAATGGGATCATATTAAGTAGAAGTAGCTTTTTACGCAAATATGTACATTTATGCAATATTAATGTAAGGGCTCTAAAACACGATGGAGTGGAGCCAGAGGTATAACAAAATAAGAATTTTTTTTTAAAAAAGAAAACTGTTCTATGGGTTGGATAAAATACAGTTTTAAAAAGAGAAAGCTTTATAACCTCACCAATGAATATAAATGTTTAAATAAAATATTGATTTAAAAAAACCATTAAAACAAAGTACATCATGACCAGGTGAAATTTATTCTTTTTTTTTTTTTTTTTGGGGGGGACAGGGTCTCATTCTGTTGCCCAAGCTGGATTGCAGTGGCACAATCTCAGCTCACTGCAGCCTTTGCCTCTTGGGCTCAAGCCATCCTCCCACCTCAGCCTCCCGAGTAAGTAGGACCACAAGCCTGCACCACCACATCCCGGCTAATTTTTGTATTTTTTTTGTAGAGATGGTGTTTCGCCATGTCCAGGCTGGTTTCAAACTCCTGGATTCAAGCAGTCTGTTCGCCTCAGCCTCCCAAAGTGCTGGGATTACAGGCACAGGCATGAGCCACCATACCCGGCCTTCCAGTTCTTTTTAATGCAGTATCCTTTATCATATTCATAGGTCAAAGAGAAAAATCAGAATATTTTTAACAGATGCCAAAAAGACATTTAATAAAGTTTAAAATCTCCTGATTTTTAAAATGACAACAATAAAAACCCATGGCAAAATTAAAGTAGACAAATATTTTATGCGTACATATATATGTTCATATGTGTCTATTTTTTGTGTATATTAAACATGATGGCTCCAAAAGCATTTTTGACTACCACTTGGCCAATTTGATGGATTAACCTACCCATTCCTTCTGTAAAACAGGCCAGTGCTGCTGAGCCCACACACCAAAAGTCTGCCACTTCCTTCTGTGCAGTTTGCTTTTGTCTTCACCCCACTTAAGTTTAGTCAGCTGTGTTTATTCACAAATCTGTTTATGCCAGCTGTATTTAGCATTTTATGTAAATTAATTTTTTAAATATGAAAATTGATGAACTATTGGGGGGCAAATGAAGAATTCCCAGGAAAACTAAGTCAACACTTTGGAAAAGTTTGGAAAAGAGTCACTACAAAGAACTGCTGTCAAATTAGGTGTGAGAAAGATAACAAATTTGGGGGTGATCAGTAAAAACATTGGATTGCTTCGCTAATGTCAAGTTCGTTTTCTGCTTTAAAGGGACTAGAATTCAAAAAAGATAACTTTGGATCTCTCGTCAATGTATCCATACTCCCAAGAACAGGCTTTGACCCTTCTTTAAAATTGGTACCCAAGTATACATTTATCTATTTTAAACTCAAAATGCTTAACAGGATGTATGTTCAATTTTTTGCGATGTCCCACCTTAATTTATGAATTAGTGACATACCAGCTACAGTTACCAGATACAGTAAGATTTTCATGTTACAGAAAGGAGGTAAAATTATTTGCAGATATGACTGTCTTGGAAAACTTGTGAAGTAAATGGGAAAAAAATAGAAATAAGGTGCCTTTCAGCTTATGTCCATGTACTACACATTTGTGTAGTATGTGTTTGCAGTTGTGCCTGCTTTCTATTCATACACGTTTATGCCATTGTTCACAATAGTAGGGCATGATGGCTGATCACCAGTGAATAGCAGAGGCAGGTTTCCTTCTAATATTTACTTTTGTTAAAATGAACCACTGATTTAATTGCTGCAAGATGACAATACCTCTGCCAAACCAAGATGAAGTTTGGCAGAGTGGCCAATTATGTATAAATACGCAAAAAACAGTTTTGATTAGTAACCTGTTATATAATTTTAAAAGATGACACTATTCACAAAGATGTAAATTACCAAGAAATGTGTAGGGCCTCTATAAAGAAAACTTAATGAAAGTAATAATAAAGGGAAAATAAAGAATACATGGAGAGAGACATTCTGTTTTCTTGAATGAGACAAATTGCAAATCAAATTCTCCCCCAAATTATGCATTTAACAAAATTTAAAATCAAAATGCCTATAAGTATTTTTTGTTTTCTTGTTTATGTATTTGGTCTTTGGACTTGGTATTCTGAAAGAGTAAATATGAGAACTGGAAATTTCAGAGAAAAATCTAATGGGAGGGACTTACAATGCTGAATATTACAGAGTATAACAAAACTAGTACTGTAATTAGAACTAATTGGTGCAGAAATTCAGAACAGTGAAAAGAGCAGGAAGTCCAAGATCACACTTAAGATATAAGAAGAAATGATGGATTGATTGTTCAGTTAGTGATACTGAAATGATTGGTTATCTATTTGGGAGAGGCAGTACAGCATACCAGTTAAGTGCATAGGGGAAAGAAAAACTAAATTCATTAAAAACCCAACTTGCTAGTACTCATTAGCTATGACCTTGGGCAAATTATGTAACCTCTCTGTGCCCCACTTCATCTGTTCTCCCTACCTGTGACATTATTGCAAAGATTAAATAGGTTAATATTTGTAGAAGGCTTACTTTGGACAGGGCCTATCATATAAAATGTACCAACTACGGCCAGGTGCCATGGCTTACCCTTGTAATCCCAGCCCTTCGGGAGGCCAAAGAGGGCAGATCACTTGAGGTCAAGAGTTCAAAACCAGCCTGGCCAACGTGACAAAACCTCGTCTCTACTAAAAATATAAAATTAGCCAGGTGTGGTGGCACACACCTGTAATTCCTGGTACTTGGGAGGCTGAGGCAGGAAAATTGCTTGAGCCGGGGAAGTGGAGGTTGCAGTGAGCCTAGATCGTGCCACTGCACTCCAGCCTGGGCGACAGAGTGAGACTCTGTCTAAAAAAGAGAAAGTATCAACTATTTTATTATTTATTACTTGGTTATATGAATTTAAATATTGAAGTGTCAGCTATTATTTAGGAAAAAACTAAGTCAAATCTCTATCTCACACCCAATACATACCCATAGTGAATCCAGGTAGATTAAAATTTTAAATTCTTTTAAAAACTTGTAAAATACTAGAGGAAAATATAAGTTAATTAAAAAAATGATAATCTTGGTTTGGAATAGACCTGCTAAGCATGGTCATCAAAGCCAGAAAACAAAGTTTGATTGATTTATCTCTACATAACAACAACTGGGAAAGTACATTTACAATGCATATTCCAGGAATGTTTAATATGCTTAGCTTTTAAGAATTTTTTTTTTTTTTTAAATACCCGGCATGACATGCTGTTAGCATCCACACAGATCCCCGTTCCCAGGGTGGTGTACCTATTTTGCTGGTGCTTCAGACATTGGATACTAATGACTTCTCTTCACCCTTTTCCAGAGGATTGTCCTGGGCTGATGAGAGTCACTTTACCTGGAGATACCTGGGAAGTTTTGTCTCCTCTGAGGTTGGCCCATGGCCAGTGACTGATGCAGGGCATTACAGCCCAGCCCACTGGCCTCGGTGGTGGTACAATTTATGCTCCTGAGCACCCCATGGGATTACGCTGAGTGTGGATTTCTCCTGAAACCACATATTTGCCTCTTTTGCCCTGTTCTGTTTTTTCTCATTCCCTTGCAGAGGACTCTCAGTAAGTCACTTGCACAAGAATCCTAATTTGAAACACTGCTTCCGGGAGACTTGACTTTAGAAAATTGGACAAATAAAGTTGATTTTTTTTTAATGTCCAGTAACATGACGATGCTGAACTTTCCTAGTCATTTAAGGGAAAATCACCACAAATATATCTGGCTGATCAGGTTGAAAGTTAAAAGAAGATTTATAAAGTGGGTATTTTCAAGGTTGAGGGGAAAGGCAATAACATTGTGGAGGGAGATATAATTTGATGCAAGTCTTATACTTTTTATGTCAATTTATTCTTCAGAAATAAATGGTTAATTATAAAGGGTGGATGGATAAGGATATTCACTGCAACAATGTCTAAAATAATGTGAAAATGGAAACAACCTAAATACCCAATAATAACAGGATTAAATAATCCATTGTACATTAAAACAAAAGAATACTGTCTATAAAGACGTCTAGAATAAGTTGTTCGGTTGAAAAAGATGTAAAGCTAAATACACAATACCCATAATGTGCACAGAAATAATCAGAATGTCATGAAACCAGGATTATTGGTGATGTGTTGCTTCCTTTGTTGTTCATTTCTGTATTGGCATAATCAGTATTGGGTGTTCAAGAGTAGAGGGAAGGCAGTATGACAGATGTTATGACATGGGGAAAAAGCAAAGTACAACCAGAAGACACCTAGGGGAAACTAATAGAATCTAAGGACGCAAGGTTGGCTTCCTGGAGGAAATACAGCTAGACCAAAGGGGAGGAATGAGGAGAAGTGATGTGATGGGGCGGAGTGGGCTGTAGTGGGAAGAAGAGACTTCCAGGGAGCTGGCACAGTATGTGAAAACAGTAAAGCAAGTGCCTGGATTTTTTAAGGAACTGAAAATTTAGTTGAGTTGAAATTTAGAGTTTGGCTAGGAAAGTAATGAGAGATAAGAATAAAGAGTTAACAGCAGCCAGATTTTAAGGATTTTATAAGACATTTTTAGGAGTTTTTATTTCATCCTGAGGGAAATGTGAAGCCATCGAAGGGTTGAAAGAGGAGAGTGAGTTGATCAGCATTGCATTTTAGAAAAATCACTCTGGCTGCAACTTGAAAAACGTTCTGGAGGTAAGCAAGCCTGGAGGCCAGGAGCTTGGGAGGACTGTTTGAGTGATCCAGATGAGAAGTAATGGTGACCTGAACTAGGGCAGAGGCACCTAGGATTGGAAGACACAGACAGATCACAGCACTACTTACGTAGTATACTTGGTAAGACCTGGTGGTTGATTGAAAGAGAATGGTGAGGGAAAGAAGGTCAAAAACAACTAGGACTCTCCATTGGCCAATGTGATGTGCCCTTCACTGGAGAGCAAACACAAAATGAAAGATTGTGGACAAAGAAAGAGTTGAGTCAGTGGGAAGGCAAGGAGAGAACCTTAATTTAAAAAGAAAAAACGACTGTGATTAAAAACGTGAATATTTCCCCCAACGTCTTTATCTTTTCCATTAGCAGAGATAACTAAGAGTTGGTCTTACTCTAATGGGATTTATTCCGTATTGTCCCTCATGCCCTCTAACTAGTTATTAGTGCAAATAGTTATATGTGGCAACACAAAAAAATAACTCTTTATTCTCTTCTCTCATGTACCTTCCATGAGGTACTCCTTAGCGGAGTGGATTTGAGGCAGATACCATAAAGAAAAGTTGGTCACATGGTGGTAACACATTGAAGTTATGCCACATCAGCACTAGCAGGAGAAATGTCTGTATTGTAGGTGCTTCACTTGGAAGAAATTGGAGGACCTTGAGCCTTAAAAGTCTGACAAACTTAAGCCAGGACCCCTGTGGGGAAGGTAGATGGGTGGACAAACAGGATTGGGAGTCAAAGAGATAACAATGAAATCCCCACTGCCTGCGGGAGGTGGACTCCCTGGATTGGTAAAACACTAGATAGAAAAGTCACAAAAATATTTCAAACCATTCTCACAACTCTGTATGTGTCTATGACCGGACACCTGAAAGACCTTCTGGTTATGGACTGTGCATATACACTCTTCCAGATGGTTAGAGGCATATCTAAGAGGTTAACATATATGATCTTGTCCAAAATGGGTCTCTTGGTTCTAGTGTTTCACATCAGACTTCATTGGCTTTCATGTATTTCCACAAGGGCCAAACATTTCTCATATATTTGCTGTATTCCAGAAAGCCGTGTTCCTGCTACCTGGAACACTTGTTGCTTGAATAACTTCTGTTTATCTTTCAGACAAACCCTAAAGGTTACCACCTCAAAGAAGTCTTTATGGAAGCCTCATCATCTTATTGACAGTCACAGCACTCTGTATTGTTTCCTTCATCGTATTTACTACAGATGGATACTATGCACTTATGCCTCACTTAACAACAGGGATACATTCTGAAAGGTGCATTATTAGATGGTTTTGTTGTGTGAACATCACAGAGTGTTACTTACAGAAGTCTAAATGATACGGCCTACTACATACCTAGGCTATATGAGCAATACAGCCTATTGCCCCTAGGCTACAAACTTGTACAACACGTGACTGTACTGAATACTGTAGGCAACTATAACACAATGGCAAGTGTTTTGTGTCTCTAAACAAACAGAAAAGGTAATGCAGTGTACTATGATGTTACAGCAGCTAGGATGTCGCTATCAATAGAAATTTTTCAGCTTCATTTTAATTTTATGGGACCACCCTTGTATATGTGGTCCATTGTTGACGAAACATCATTCTGTGTCACATGACTATATATTTATTCCTTATTATTCCTTTAATATTAATCTCTTCCAGGAGGGCATGTCAGGGACAATCTCTTTTTCTCACCACAGGTCTTAGGACCTGGCCTAGCACCTGGCCAAGAACTACTGGCATACTTTCTTTTATTGTGCTTCAATTTATTGTGCTTTGCAAATATCGAATTTTTTACAAATTGAAGATTTGTGCCACCTCTGTAAACAGCAAGTCTATTGGTGCCATTTTTTCAGTCACGTGCCTGTTTTCTGTCTCTCTCATGTTGCATTTTGGTAATTTTCACAATATTAAAAACTTTATTATTATATGTGTTTTGTTGGTTAGTGTTCTTTGATTTTACTATTATAACTTTTAGGTAGCCACAAATTGCACTCATATCGGACAGTGAACTTAATCCATGAATGTTGTGCGTGTTCTGACTCCTCCACCGACCAGCTTTCCCCATTTCCCTCCCTCTCTCCAGGCCTCCCCATTCCTTGAAACAAGGCAATATTGAAATTAGGCCAATTAATAACCCTACAATGGCCTCTAAGTGTTCAAGTGAAAGAAGAGCCACACATCTCTCACTCTCAATCAAAAGCTAGAAATGATTAACCTTATTGAGAAAAGCATGTAGAAAGCCAAGATAGGCTGAAAACTATGTCTCTCAAGTTGTGAATGCAAAGGAAAAGTTCTTGAAGGAAATTAAAGCTGCTACTCCAGTGAACACCCAAATGATAACAAAGCAAAACAGCCCTATTGCTGAATGGAGAAAGTTTTTGTGGTCTGGATAGAACACCAAACCAGTTATAATAATGCCTTAATCCAAAGCCTAATCCAGAGCAAGGCCCTAACTCTTCAATGCTATGAACGCTGAGAAGTGAGGAAGCTGCTGAAAAACAGTTGGAGAACTGCAGTGGAAGTTGGTTCATGAGATTTGAGGAAAGAAGTCATTTCTGTAACATAAAAGTGCAAGGTGAAGCACAAGTGCTGATAGAGAAGCCACAGCAAATTATCCAGAAGATCTAGCTAAAATAACTGATTAACATGGCTACACTAAGCAACAGATTTTCAATGTAGATGAAACAGCCTTCTATGGGAAGACGCCCTATAGGACTTTGATAGCTACAGAGGAGAAGTCAGTGCCTGGCTTCAAAGCTTCAGAGCTTTGACTCCCTTGTTAGTGGGTGATTTTAAGTTGAAACCAATGCTTATTGACCATTCTGAAAATCCTAGGATTGTTAAGAATTATGCTAAATCTACTTTGCCTGTGCTCTATAAATTGGACCACAAAGCCTTGGTGATAGCACATCTTTTTACATCATGATTTATTGAGTATTTTAAGCCCATCATTGAAACCTACTGTTCAGGAAAAAAAAAAATATTGCTTTCACAACATTACTGCTCATTGAAAATGCACCTGGTCACCCACGATTTCTGATGGAGATGTGCATCTGATGAGGATGTACAAGGAGATGAATGTTATTCTCATACCTGCTTACACAACATCCATTCTGTAGCCCATGGATCAAGGAGTCATTTTGAATCAAGTCTTATTAAGAAACACATTTCATAAGGCTGTATGCCATAGATAACGATTCCTTTGATGGATCTGGTCAAAGTAAATTCAAAACTTTCTGGAAAGGATTCACCATGCTAGATGCCACTAAGAACATTCGTGGGTCATTGGAGGAAGTAAAAATATCATTAACTGGAATTTGGAAGAAGTTAATTCCAAACTGTGTGGATGACTTGGAGGAGTTCAAGACTTCAGTGGAGTAAGTAACTGTCGATGTGGTGGAAATAGCAAGAAAACTAGAAATGGAGCCTGAACATGTGACTGAATTGTTGCAATCTTGTGATAAAACTTGAACAGCTGAGGAGTTGCTTCCTATGGAAGAGCAAAGAAAGTGGTTTCTTGAGATAGAATCTACTCCTAGTGAAGATGCTGTCAACATTGTTGAAATGACCAAAAAAAAGGATTTTGAATATTACATCAACTTAGTTGATAAAGCAGTAACAGGGTTTGAGAAGATGTACTCAATTTTGAAAGATGTTCTATTGATAGTAACATGCTATCAAATAGCATCAGATGCTACAGATAAATCTTTTATGAAAGAGTTAATTGATGTGGTAAGCTCATTGTTGTCTTCTTTTAATAAATTGACGCAGCCACCCGAATCTTCATCAACTACCACCCTCATCAGTCAGCAGCCATCTACATGGAGGGAAGACCCTCCACCAGTAAAAAGATTATGACTCACTGAAGGCTCGGATGATCGATAGCATTTTTTTTAGCAATAAAGTATTTTTAAGTTAAGGTATGTGCAATGTTTTTTAGATATCGTGCTATAGCACAATTATTAAATCACAGAATAAAGTAAACATGACTTTTGTATGCACTAGAAAACCAGAAAAATTGTGACTCACTTTATTGTGATATTAGTTTTATTGTGGTGGTCTGCAGGTCAAAAATCATGGACCTGCATGTTCTCTCCTGGGAGGTCTTTGACATTGCCAGCCCCTGTCCACAAGAATTGTTAAATCTCTAGTTAATTTGCATTTTTCTAATGATCAGTGATCTTGAGCTTTCTTCTCCAGATGTTTGTTGGCCGCATGAATGTCTTCTTTTGAGAAGTGTCTGTTCATGTCCTTTGCCCACTTTTTTGATGGGGTTGTTTTTTCTTGTAAATTTAAGTTCCTTGTAGATTCTGGATATTAAAGCTACGTCAGATGGATAGAGTCTGAATGGCAATTATTAAAAAGTCAAGAAATAACAGATGCTGGCAAGATTACAGAAAAATAGGAACACTTTTATACTGTTGATGGGAATGTAAATTAGTTCATCCATTGTGGAAAATGGTGTGGTGATTCCTCAAAGATCTAGAACCAGAAATACCATTTGACCTAGCAATCCCATTATTGGGTATATAACCAAAGGAATATAAATAATTCTATTACAAAGATACATGCATGCATATGTTTATTGCAGCACTATTCACAATTGCAAAGACATGGAACCAACCCAAATGCCCATCAATAATAGACTGCATAAAGAAAATGTGGTAGATATACACCTTGGAATACTATGCAGCCATAAAAAGAATGAGATCATGTCCTTTGCAGGGACATGGATGGAGCTAGAGGCCATTATTCTTAGCAAATTAACACAGGAGCAGAAAACCAAACACCACATGTTCTCACTTATAAGTGGGAGCTGAACAATGAGAACACATGGACACAGGGAGGGGAACAAAACACACTGGGACCTGTAGAGGGGTGGGGTGGGAGGAGGGAGAGCATTAGGGAAAATAGCTAATGCATGCTGCGCTTAATACCTAAGTGACGGGTTGATAGGTGCAGCAAACCACCTTGGCACACGTTTACCTATATAACACCCCTGCACATACTGCACATGTACCCCAGAACTTAAAATTTAAATTTAAAAAAAAATCACTCGTTAAGCCCTGATGGGAACTTCTTAAGGAGTGCGGGTTTACCATGCAGAAATCATTCTGACCACCAGGGGTCTCTTTCTACACATGACTGGGACTGAAGGCTCGCTAGAATTCCTTTGTGTCTTTACAGCTCTCAGCCTAGTTGCTGAGTGTGGTGGTGCCATTTCGTGGCCTGTCACCTGGGAGCTTATCAGAAAAGCAGAATCTCAGGCCCCACCTGAGACCAACTGAATCAGAAATCTGCATTTTAACCAGATCCCCAGGTGATCTGTATACATATTAAATACTGGGAGTGCTGTTGTATGGGACATTTCTAATCCACAAAACTTGGAAAACAATGGGAGAAAACCCCTCCTATAGAGCTTGTTTTTCACATAGGACATTTCCACCACACTTATAGACAGATTTAGAGGTTTAGAGTTTGCTTGCTTTTATTATGAATATAAAATGTACATACAATACAATATACATTTACACATTTACAGTTTGCATTTCCTTTCATCTTTTTTGAGCAAATTCAATTTTGCATGTCCCAGTTTGCCGCTCCTTCCACTGCCTTGCACTTACACTCATGACGTTCTCTTCACCTGGGTACTCTGTGTACTTGGTTAAAAAAAAAAAAAAAAAAAAAAAAAAGTCCTGCCTGGGGGTAAAATAGCTGGCTTCACTGTCCTTTTCACAGAATCACTTTCCTTCCATTGTTTCCTTTCCTGTCCCTACATGCCTTCCCTTGCTTCATTCAAACTTCTGCATTAAAAATTCAGGAGAAAAGAGGGCTGCAATAATCAGCCCTCTCTTAAAAACTCTTACATAAGCGAATGACACGTAAGTAGGCACTTGAACTTTGCTCTTTCACCTGGTTTAAGAACTACCTATGGGAGGGCTCTGAAAGTGTTATATACAAATGAAGCTCTGGTCACCAAATGGATTATCATGAAGGTCTGAATATCAGTAGCGTGGTAGTAAATAAATAAACAGAAATACATAAAAATAAACAGAGTTTCACTAAAGGAAATTTAAACACATATAACCCTGTGCTTTCTCAAAACTTCATTAGGTACATCTTCACAACACGTTGATAAATAGAAACTAGATTTTATGGCTAGTGTCTCTTCTCTTGGGCCATGCCTTCAAAATACCAGTAAACATTTACTGATCAAAGAGTCTGTCGTTTCCCTCAGAATGTAGCTATGCGAGAGGTCTTGTAGGAGTTCTCTTTGAGGCTATCGAATATTGCTTTGGTTCCATTCTGCCAGTGTAGCACCAGATCCATTGGCGTCTTCCCAGCCTAATCAAATGAGACAAGGAAACTTGACTTTCAGGTGGGTGACATCTGTAAATTCACATTCTCTGTGTGTGTTTCATGAGGTAAGGATTAGGTATATAACAGTGTTTTACAGTTTCCACTAGTGATCTGCAGTTTGTACTCAAACCAACCCTTCACTGTTTCTCAGAGGGATGCTTTTCCCATTTTAAGAGTAGAAATCTTTTTCACGTGGGACCATTCCAGGTATTGGTAAAATCCATTGTCCCTAGATACTAAGTGTCAAGAGCACCTCAAGTCATTTTGAAATTCATAAAATGCCTCCATACATCTTCCAGTATCCTGTGGAATGGGTTCCCAGAGGTGGCAGCATCCCTCTTGGACCAAGAATCAATGCCTATCCATTTGAACGATAGTTCTTTGATTGATAAGAAATGGTAGTAAATGAGCTGCATCAATAACTTGGCTTAAGTACTCAGGTACTGCTTGGGTACTATTACTGTTCCTGGGAGCAGATTTTTCAGAACTTGTCAGAATTTTCAATGAACTCTCCCAGGAAATTTGTTTTTCTTGGAGTTGATGGCAATGACATGTGTGAACAAATCATTTTTGAGACGAAATTTTGATTTCCCTTATGCACATGTCTCAAGATTTAAAAATATTAAAACCATATCATCTCTCAATTCTTATCTATAGATCTGAGAAGTCCTAATTTTTTCCATCTCTATTCATTGAGAAGTTTCTTTTTAACCCAGTGACTGCAAATTGGCAGCTTTGAGATGCAAACCAGAATAGAGACTTGTTTTGTTTTGACCCAAAGAGAACTTAGATTTTTGTTAAGATTAGTATGAATTGGCAACAATTGGAAACCAAGAGATTTCCCAACTGGATTTGTGACTTCTATGAAAAAATCAGAAGAGTTAACAACATGGTACCCATGGTTCTACAGAGCAACATAGACTGGGTTGGGGAAGGGCCACCTTTAAAAGAGTTATGTGCACAGAGCCTGACAACCACACATTGAAGTCACTTATGCCATTTGCCCGGCACAGTGAGGTCAGCCTGCAGTCAGATTACGCGATCTGTAGGTATTTAAATTAGTGGCCCTATAACTTTCATTTTGGAACTTCCCCACCTTTGTAGTGTCTTTCTCTAGGAACAGTCATCAGTAGACATGAATATAGAGTTTTGGATAATGAGAAAATATTGTATGCTGCTCCCGATCTCCTTTACATGGTATCAATAGGTTATTGATCTTTGGGGAAAACATCAATCCATTGGGTCAATGACATTAATAGTTCCATAAACCTGATGCTAAGATCTAACTGATAATTCAGAGCCCTATTTGTATATTCTGGGCTACTCTTCCAAAAATTCCTTGCACTTCTCTCCATTGAAATTTATATCGTGATTTTTCTGGCTACTTACACAGTCTCCCTAAAGCTGTATGCTGCCATTTGTCTCTGCTGGTAGTGTCTGACTGCCTGAAAAAAACTCTTCACATTTTCTGCAGCTTTCAAGATTTCATTGAACCTGCTCTTTTTCTGATAGTTTTAAAAAATTACTAGATAAGATCAATTCCAATATCTAGACTGAGGGAGCCCTACTGTTAACACTTTCCCACTCCAAGCAATCTTCATTTATCACCATTCTTTGTTCCTGTCACCAAGCCAGATTTTTTTTAAACGGTAAAATATTCTTCTCAGTCTTTGCAACACAAATAAGGGGAGAAAATTATTTGCATTTATATGATGACTGAGTTTCCCTCCCCACCCCCTCCTCTTTTTTGTAAAGTGATTCTTCAAAAGCTTCTTTAAATTTATTTCTTCAGAAATTTATACCTGTTCCTCTGGGCAATATTTTTTAAGCTTATATTAGATGGTGTTTGTCTGGAAATTGAGACCATGAGGAAAAGTTGGTTATGTTCCCTGCTTACAGATGAAGTTAAATTAATATGTACTTATACAAGAATTTTCAGGACCTAAATATAGGAAATTATTTTGAGAGATGCGAAGACAAATCCAAGTGGAGAATGGATAGAAATTATCTGAAAAAAATACAGGCAAAAGCACAGCTACCCCTGGAAGAAAATGATGACATTTCACATTGCTGTAAGGAGGAAAGGGACTTTCTGAATTACTCAGATTGGATATTGATTAACCTTAGTTCACTGCCTGCACTGACCCTTGTGGAATTTTAGGACATTTTGGAAATGGTGGATGCCTTTATTTCTAACTTCCTCAGCCCTTGCACAGACAGAAATGGCAAAGGCAGATTGGACTTCTAGGTGTTTGTGGGGATGAGCAAATTTTGACTATCTTTCATTTCCAAGACCAAATTGTAAAAGAATTATTATGCACTGTATCAGGCACTGAGGTCACTGAGGTCATAGAAGTATCTATGGCTTCCCCCATCTCTGGCCGTGTGACCTGAGTCCTAACCAAGATAAACACCATCCTTGGGGAAATGGGCAGGGGCATTTAGACCATCGAAGACCCCTCAAATGCTGCCACTGTGGGAGTCGTTTCACCTATTTAAGAAATGCTCCTGGAAATTGGAAAGCTTGCAAGCGGTGTTTCTTGTTTCCAGTACTTACACAGTTCTTGATGTTGAGATCCGCGCCATACATAATCAGGAGTCTGATCATCTTATAGCGGTTCAGTCTCACGGCATCATGCAATGGGGTATCTCCTTCCTAGAGAAGCAGAGTCAACAGGTTCAAGCTGGGTCTGAGGCCAGGAAGTGGGTCCTGCAAGGGCACCCAGGCTTGGGAGAGTGATTCCAAATACAAAAGCAGTGAAGCTTTGGGAAACCCGAGCGTGTCCAGCTACTCACTCTGTCTTTGGCGTTGAGGTCTGCCTCACAGGCGATAAGATGCTCCGCGCACTCATAGTGGCCAGTCCTCACCGCCACATGCAGCGCTGTGCTGAGCAACTGGAAAATTGGAAAACGCTGCTGATTCGCTAGGAATGAGGACAGAGGCTGTCCCAGACCCCAAGACATGTGCGAGGGGGAGAAGTGGTCACTAGGGTGCCTGCGCACAGCATGGGCCTCCAGATGACTTTAATGGAGAGGCAAGGTTAGGAGATGAAGGAGTAGGGGAGGAGGACGGGCGAGTAGGGGAGAGGGAGGCGGGGGGAAGAATGTGAGAAGTGGAGAAGGGGAGGCAGGGAGGGGGAAGGGATGAATGAAGGGAGAAGAAGAAGAAATACCTTATCTCGGGCGCTAATTTTTGCTCCTTTGTTCAGCAACAATTTTAAAACATCCAGGTTTCCTCCACGGCTTGCCCAGTGGATGGCTGTGGATTCAAGCTACACCGGGACGGAAAAAGACCCAACAATGTGAAGGAGAATGTGGTCTGGGGAATTAGAATCTGGTTGCTAGGGCATCCGTGATAATACTGAGTTGTCCCCATCTAGATCGCCAATTCTAACTGGAGTCAAAGGTTCTTACCAAATGTGTTAGCTAAATTACGTGTGTGTGTGTGCGCATATGTGTGTCTTATTAGGAGGCTCTTAATAAATCTAATAATGTTTTAAAAGAATAAGAGCGACCATTTATTGAGACAGTTCTCATGCCAACATGGTGCTACACTCTAGACACCTTGATTCTTCCAGCAACATTTTGAGGTAGATGTTACTATGCACATTTTGCAGATAAGAAAAACCAGGTTCCAAAATGTTCAAGTTTCTAGCCCAAGGAAACACAATTAATAAGAGGCAGAATACATAGTCTAACCCCCATCTGCCTGGAACTTCTAACTACTTTTGTCAAATGTACTCAAAAGTTCTAAACACATGTATTTAAAAATTCTAGCAGAATAAAAGTTGTCCCTTCCAAAATATTTTAATCTGAATCTGTCACCTCATCTAGGGTCCCTGTCGCTCTTTCTCTATCTCTGTGGGTTTTCTGCTCTCATTTTTGCTAGCACAGCCTCTGTACCTCAACTATAGTCACTTGTGTCTACAGTTGTAACGTGTATAGTTACACCTGGGAGACCCTCTCCTCACTGATCTATGTGGTTGATATGCCCCTGGCCTTAATCCCACACTCAAGATTTTTAGTTTCCATGCAAACTTCATATTTTGTTTCTTTATTTTTTTTTTCAATGTGTTTATGTTTTGGATTGAATTTTGGCCAAGTCCTTTGGATTTCTTTGATATCCCGTTTCTGCTTTGCTATAAAGTCAGAATGAGCTGCATTTAAGTACATAAAGAATTTTCCCAGCTCAATCTGCAGTTCATAAATTATGCTGCATACTGGTCTTTGTAGAAATCACAGTGATTGAATTATTGAGGTCTGAATATCAGCTACTTTCCATAGATGCAATTCATTTCATATTCAGTCTAGCCCTAAATCTCATTGGTAACAATTGGCATCTATAATATAAAGTGTACAGCTAGAGAATTCATATATGTTGCTGGCAGCCAAGGGACCATGAGCAGGCTGCCCTGTGAACAATGGAGGGACAAGGCTGTTGAAAGGCAAGTGTCGAAAATGAATGACTAACTCACTGATGAGGATATTGAATTCAGTTGAACAGCTTTCACTTCCTTCTTTTCCCTAAAATATTCCTCTATTTTCAGTATGTATGGAAAATATTTTCACATGACCTACTCTCATCTCCCAACTTTTCTTTATTTGGAGAAATGAGCTTTTGCCTAGTTCTCTCAGATCAATTTTCAGTCCAATCAGTCCGGTTTTGCATTGGAGGTTTTCCGGAGCTTCATATAGTCTACTTCTTTTGGCTCATTCCCAAGCAAAGAAATATATTTACCATATCACGGAATTCGATCTGGGCTCCAGCTTCCATTAACTTCTCCACAATTGCCAAATGTCCTTCCAAGCATGCTCTATGAAGAGCTGTCCGTTTATACTGTCAGAACAGAGATTTTAAAAAGAGATAGCAATAAATATAAAAATGTGCATAAACCCTTTTAAGAGCTATGAAGCTGGAGATTCTGATGACCTAACTGATAGAAACTCAAGTGCTTCTTTATGAATAGAAATGTCAAAGTTAACTAAAGTTGCAGAATCAGAACAATTATCCTGCAACTAATATTTGAGCTTCCTTCAACATACATTTCTAAGGGCTCAAAGGCCTACGTTGAGGAATGTGAACTTAAAGGCTCAAAACTGTCTAAATGCTGACGTCTCCCTTTCTTGTATCTTGCACCTTCCTTGTTCATGTAACATTACCATGCAGATCAGACAGTTTTCTTGTATCTAGGACTGTTGCTAGACTGACTATCAAAAAGTTTCCATTCATTTTTAGGAGAATGGGAGACACGTTTTTAGTTCAACTTCAGAAGCGATCCCCAATTTCAATTCATGGGGGAAAGAATACAAAAGGATTAGTGATTTCTGATAAATTGGCTTTATCTGAATGGGCGAATGGACTATTAGAGCTGGAACAACTTTAGGCATTATTTCACTCCAATGCCCCATGTTTACAGATAAGGAAACCACAGCCCAGAGGATGCAAATTAGCTGCTCAAAACCAAATAGCCAAGTAGTGGTACAACTGGCCCCTGAACTCCAGTCTCCAGATTTCCTATCTAGTGTTGACATGTTTGGTTTTAATCCAAGATGATGCTAATTATCTCTCTCTAAAGGTGACTCTTTGGCCCACATTAAAATCTTATCACAAGGATCTAAGAAGTTAAAAAAAAACTGAAAAATCAGCCAGATGTATATGAGTGCAAAAGACAATACAATCCGTAGCACTGATCCAATATCTATTTATTTTTTGGACCACTGAACTCTCCTATTAGGCTCCTGGCACACACAGCAACAGCTGGGGAAACTGTTTCAGGTGGAAGGACTTTGGCATTATATTAGCAAGACTGCAGTAAAGCATAAGAAACATAAAATTAATGTGCTGGATTTTGCAGTGCTTTGCATGAGTCTTACCTCATCACAAACATCTGGGTTGTTCTTGTCTGACAAGAATTTTTCTACTACTGGCAGTTTATTCTCCAGAGCAGCCTTCAGAAACGTAGGCACATCCACAGGTTCCTTCTAAAGCCAAAAAATATAGATATATATACATAGCATGAGAGTTACCGTGAGCTTGCCAACATTCAATCAAACCCTCCACAGATATTTGCTCCCCTGTAGCACAATACTGGACACGTATTACTGAAAACCAAAAAAAGTCCTTACAATGATTTCAGGTTCTGGCTCCTTTACAATGGGAACTTTAGTTTTCCTGTATTTTTTCCTTTTCTTCAGTTGAATGATTATTTCAAGGTCTTCTAAATTTTCAAGCTTTGATCTTTGTTCTAGTTTTTTCTTTTTGAGCTAAAAAGAAATTCGTATTTCAAAAATATGGTGAGTTCTACTGACAAGCATTCTGGTTGTGTCTAAACTAAATCTGCAAGGTCTGAGATAAACATGTGAACAGTTTGAGCAAAAACATTTTTTAAAAATTATATAAATCTTTGACTTCATTTTAGGGATTTCTTATTCAGATATTTATCTGGGAGTCTAATTTTCAGCTAATTGCCATCATCTTTACTTCTGTTGCTTGTAGAATCAGCCCTTGCCTAACTGAGGACACAATCTGGTCTCTAAGTGATGACTTTGTAATTAATGCCGTAAACAAGCTCTAGATTTTTGAAGGATTTTAAAAATTATGCTCAAAACTTGGTTTAATTTTTGAACATGATAAAAAAGAATCTAACAATAAATGTTAAGCTCTGAAATATCAATGTCATTCTCTTTCACTAGGCAGAGCCTTCTAAAACAGATTGTCCAGGTACCACAGCTAACTAAAGCAACTTTTATCTGTGTTAGTAATTAAGGAAAATTCACCCAGAAACACAGATTGTGTCAACACAGACAGCAGACAGTTAAACAATGATCCAAGGACCACAGACCATGTTATTGAGAAAAAGAGATCTCCCTTGCTTGGGATTAACTACATGGTGTGTAACATCAGGAATTCACTGGACATGTGTATCTTTCAATCAAAACATGGTCACAGCACATTTATTCATTGATTCAGAATTCAGAGGTCATAGTCTTGTCAAAGAATTATTCCCAAAACCTGTTCCATACAAGTTGCCTCTTTATGGGTTAGAATCTGGTAAAGAAACATCTTAATGATTGGGTTTGCTTCTCTCTTCTCCTTCCCTGGCATTTCCAATCCCTGCTCCAGCCCCAACATCCTACTAGTGGATTCCACAGATGGCTCTCACCTCTGCCTCTCGTTGTTTCTCGCTTTTCCACTGTTGCTCCCCCAGGGTCACAGGGTGGGCTGGAAGTGTCTTCAGATCCTCCTGCTTCTCTAAAGTAACAGCAGCCTCATACTCTCCATCTCTGAAATCCTCAGGAAGGAATTCCCCTGCCTCCCCGTTGCCATTCTTCTTCCCAGTGACCTATGAGGGAAGAAGATGGCAGCGTCAGAAGCAGCAGCCTTGTCCTAGGTCCTTCTTCACAGACAATGCTGCAGGAGGCTCTGGGTCCTTCTTCCCTGGGAACAGCCACCTTTGAGCAGTGCACTCTCAGATCTCAAGCTGCGACACACGCACGCTGCTACAAATGTCTCAGAATTAACTTCAGGTGCTTGTCCTACTCTCTTGGTTAAATCAAAGCTTGGGTTAGGTTGACATATTTACATCTACTTTTAATCTGCTTAATCACATTTCTTTTAGGAAAGTCACAAACCTTCTCTACTTAATTAAAACTCAACTTTAAGTACTTTTGTTGACGCTTCACCTTGTTGTAAAGTTTCCAGACTTACATTCTTGCAAGAAAACTTCTTGCCTAAGACATTTTGATAACTACATGTGATTCCACACCGTAGTAATAAAACCAAAGGAGAAGATATTAAATAGGAAATATGCAGAGAATTCATTGCTGGTAGCTCCATTTTTTTTTTTTTCCAATTTTACTTGTTTCATCACGTCAACCTTTTTCCACATATGACATTTTCAGAGTTCCCTTGCATTATGCCTGAAAGCAAAGGGCATTTCCATTTTCAAACAAAAACCAAGATGAACCAGTTGTCAATTTATTAAATTAATGTATCTTACATACCAGTTCCTCTACTTTCAGTACCATCATGTTGGCTGAAGGAGTCTTGTATGTTTTTCTGTCGTGGAAGGAATCCCTGGAGTTGGCCCTGCTGGGCCCCTCCACACCGGTCAGCTTATATAGCTGGGGCCGGGTGAGATAATCTTCCAACCTGGGAACCCTAGTAACACCCCCGCCCCTACTAGGAGCCAACTCAGAGGCAGGTGAATTTTCATTCCAGACTCAGTGTCTGGGAAGCTGAAGAGGGAGGGGAGGACAAGCTAACCCCGCTGAATATGTGAATCAGGAAGAAATGTGAGAGGGCCATTCCTTTGGTGGTGATCACACCGCTCAGCAATGCAAGTCATCCTATTTGTCAAGAGGCAGGGGACAGCTGTCTGTTGACATTGCACCACATCACTGCCCTTTTTTTTCTTTGTCAGCTTTCATATGACTACCTATCAAGAAAATGTAGATGCCCTACATATCACACCCCAGTAATATCTTTCTGATAAGCAGACTTATCAACACTTCACTTAGGGGAAACTTGCCTCAGGACATCCTATTCCCTGGGTAAACAGCCTAAGGGGAAGGGATCTGGGCCCTAAGGGCACTTGTCTATATCTGTTTGGAATTCTTTGGAGTGATGTCTGGGGCTAAATAGGCCCCATGACATGCCACCTTACCATCATTATAAGAAATTGAAAGCATTCAGTAATGCACTTGTCTTTTATGATGTCACTGGCCATAATTAGCACATGACATGCTTACCGTGTTCTTAAACAGCATAATAATTGCAGCATTTTTTCTTCAAAATGGATCAGAGAGGTCAAGAAATAGAGTATATGAAACCAGCTATTGGCCAGGCACAGTGGCTCACACCTGTTATCCCAACACTTTGGGAGGCAGAGACAGGCAGATCGCTTGAGCTTAGGAGTTCAGTACTAGCCTGGGCAACATGGCAAAATTCCATCTCTACTAAAAATACTACATATATATATATATGCACACACATACACACATACACACACACGCACACACACACATATGTGAAAAAAAAAGGGACCATTTATTAGCAATGGCAGGACTCTGATTAGGTCATTGGGCTGAAGTTCTCAAATGCTATGGGGAAAGGAATCACCTGTGGGAGCTTGTCAGAAATACAGATCCCTGGGCCCCACTCCAGGGAATTCTGAGTCCATTTATGGTATTTATGGTAACTTGCAGGAATCATCTTGAATTCCAAAGCACCCAGATGATTCTGATGCATCAAGATTTGAGACATGTGGCCAGAGGGATGATGCACTTTGCTTCAGGAAGGGTTGAAAAAGGTCTCTATTTCTGGTTTCTAATCTTTGAGGTATAAATTATGTAAAAATACTGGGGTCTTTTTATAGTTTCAGGAAAAACTGGGTTTACTATCCTTAAGTTGTTTAAAATCTTACCTGTTTTGTTTTTTTCAGTAAAAGAAAGAAGAATGGGAGAAGGGAATTGTGAATGGAGAGGAGGGTTAATTAGGAAGTTATGTTTGATCTTTGTGTGTCTATTTCTCCCCAGACTCATCCAATCAACAAATGTGGCTGCCATTCTCCTCTTCCCTCTTGAATGCTCAGCCAGTTGATGGTGTTTCTGGAACTTTCAGAAGACATCGACTCCCCACCCCAAGACAAAACACTGACAAAGAGGGACCCACCCCCCCAGTACCTTCTGCATCATATGTTCTGGTCTCCTAATGTTCTATCTTAAAAGGGGGTTAATTAAAGGAAATCTCCTGGGCTTTTCTTTGAGAGGGACACAGCTATCACTATTTTCTTTTTAATTTTTTTCTTTTTTCTTTATTATTTATTTATTTTTAATATATGGAATGTTTCACAAATTTGTGTGTCATTCTTGCACAGGGGCCATGCTAATCTTTGTATAGCTCTTATTTTAGTATATGCCCTGCTGAAGCAAGCAGAGTCATTACTATTTTCATTGGTCTCTTCATCTAAGTCAGAAGTAGTCATGGACACTTTTTCTACCATTTCTTATGCCTTTTTGTTCCAGGCCTGACCCAGACTGGGGGAAGTATTAGGAGGAGAAGTCTTTAGGGGAAGGACTGTGGGATGTTTAAGGTTCTTGGATATGAAATCCTAGAGCTGTCCGTGCCCTCAAAGTTGGAGCAAGACTAATGCTCTCATTTTACAGAGAGGATGCTGAGGCACAGAAACGTTAAGTAACTTGCTGCAGATGCATAGCTAGTTGGTGAATGCTAGGTTGAAGACTTTTTATTCCATGGAACGAAGCACACAATCATTGAGCCCAACAGATTTCCAAGGGCAAGTCTCACTTAGACCCACTCAGGATGCAACCAAAACTGATAAAAAGGCTCTTTACTGTTTCAATCACCTCAAAGAATGCAAGTGAAAGTGGGCAGGGAGGCTTACCAAGCCCTTTTCTTTCTCCAGTCATTTAATTATCCCTTGAAACCTAGCTGATTCTATAGAGCGGCTCCAGGAAGTCTTGAAGAAAACTTCGCACAGGATGACACTTGAAGATGACTTGACGGAATGAGCTGAACTTAAAGGAGCACGCTGGTGGATGCAAGGATGTCAGGGCTGGTGAAATCACTGCCAGTTCAACCTTTTCCCATGTTGATTCAGTTTGTCATAAAACATGAGAGGTACAGCTTGAGGGGGGGGGGGGGGGGGGGGGGGGGGGGGGGGGGGGGGGGGGGGGGGGGGGGGGGGGGGGGGGGGGGGGGGGGGGGGGGGGGGGGGGGGGGGGGGGGGGGGGGGGGGGGGGGGGGGGGGGGGGGGGGGGGGGGGGGGGGGGGGGGGGGGGGGGGGGGGGGGGGGGGGGGGGGGGGGGGGGGGGGGGGGGGGGGGGGGGGGGGGGGGGGGGGGGGGGGGGGGGGGGGGGGGGGGGGGGGGGGGGGGGGGGGGGGGGGGGGGGGGGGGGGGGGGGGGGGGGGGGGGGGGGGGGGGGGGGGGGGGGGGGGGGGGGGGGGGGGGGGGGGGGGGGGGGGGGGGGGGGGGGGGGGGGGGGGGGGGGGGGGGGGGGGGGGGGGGGGGGGGGGGGGGGGGGGGGGGGGGGGGGGGGGGGGGGGGGGGGGGGGGGGGGGGGGGGGGGGGGGGGGGGGGGGGGGGGGGGGGGGGGGGGGGGGGGGGGGGGGGGGGGGGGGGGGGGGGGGGGGGGGGGGGGGGGGGGGGGGGGGGGGGGGGGGGGGGGGGGGGGGGGGGGGGGGGGGGGGGGGGGGGGGGGGGGGGGGGGGGGGGGGGGGGGGGGGGGGGGGGGGGGGGGGGGGGGGGGGGGGGGGGGGGGGGGGGGGGGGGGGGGGGGGGGGGGGGGGGGGGGGGGGGGGGGGGGGGGGGGGGGGGGGGGGGGGGGGGGGGGGGGGGGGGGGGGGGGGGGGGGGGGGGGGGGGGGGGGGGGGGGGGGGGGGGGGGGGGGGGGGGGGGGGGGGGGGGGGGGGGGGGGGGGGGGGGGGGGGGGGGGGGGGGGGGGGGGGGGGGGGGGGGGGGGGGGGGGGGGGGGGGGGGGGGGGGGGGGGGGGGGGGGGGGGGGGGGGGGGGGGGGGGGGGGGGGGGGGGGGGGGGGGGGGGGGGGGGGGGGGGGGGGGGGGGGGGGGGGGGGGGGGGGGGGGGGGGGGGGGGGGGGGGGGGGGGGGGGGGGGGGGGGGGGGGGGGGGGGGGGGGGGGGGGGGGGGGGGGGGGGGGGGGGGGGGGGGGGGGGGGGGGGGGGGGGGGGGGGGGGGGGGGGGGGGGGGGGGGGGGGGGGGGGGGGGGGGGGGGGGGGGGGGGGGGGGGGGGGGGGGGGGGGGGGGGGGGGGGGGGGGGGGGGGGGGGGGGGGGGGGGGGGGGGGGGGGGGGGGGGGGGGGGGGGGGGGGGGGGGGGGGGGGGATAAGTGGACAGAAGATATAAAAAGAATATGACAACAAATAAAGAAAAAAACATGAGAGAATCTGCTTTTTGAAAAGAGATTCTGGGCACCTTTAGCTCTCTAACAAAACAAAAACAACAACCATTGTATTTTCAAATCATTCGTATTTATCAAAGTGGAGAACAAAATTCCCCTGCCGGAGAGTTTTCTGTCATTTGTTTTTCAGGAGTATCCTTCCCATAAAAGTTCACCCAGTGGTGTAAATTCTGACATTTGTGTATTTGGCTTTATCATAGCCTCGATCCGGACATCATCTATCCTTACTCAGATGAATTAAAACAATAAAGGTCCTAGTCAGTTCTACAATCATGAAGCAACTTGGCATCATCCATCTCCAACCAGAAAGAGGAAAGAAAGCACCCCTGAGCTTCTCCAGTGTCACCCCATGAGCCTTTTCCCACTCCCCTCGGGATCACGTGGGTGAAATGACATGTGACTAGACTATGACCATGGTTATAGTTGGAGAAAGTGAGAAGCAGAGAAGTAGCACCTAAAGTGCTTACTGCTGTCACCTAGGGATTAAAAGAGGTGCTTCGACCCCACCCAGATCCATGTGCCATAGCTCAGCTCCAAGTCCAAGGGCAGTTTTATCTTTCTGTATAAAATATGAAGTTCAAGACATTCTACTTCTACTCCAACTTTTCATTCTTATATTTTAACTATATAATAGACACATTATTGTTAAAAATAGCACAGAGAATGTTACCTAGTTGAGATCTCACTGTTGATTTGATACTTGATTATTTTTCACCCAGTAACCGTGTCTTGGAGATTGTCTCCTATCAGCACAAACAAATCTATCTTTGCTATTTTAAACAACTGCATGAATTTCCATGTATGGACGTACCATTTCTTATTTAACCACTTTCTTATTTGTGGACATGTGGGCTGTTTTTTTATAATGGGCATTTTTATTTTTTAAAAAGGCATTTTATAGCACATAAAACTGTATTGTTATTAACACTCCTTGTCCTTAGAACACCCACCTTGATACTAAAAGGAAGTGCTCCAAGGGCTGTAGCCAGATTCTGACTTGGAAACCTCCTTGTTCTACTGTTGTACTTACAATTGCTCATTTTGCCATCCCTTTTAATAGCCTTCCCAGACCCAGCTGTTACTCACCTTCCTTGGCCCAGAGAAGTGGCTGACTTAGCCTGACCGGCAAGCCATGGCTCAGTTACATGTTTGAAAATGCCAAAGGAAGGTCACAAAAGTGAAGCAAATAAGGTTCAGTGTTGGAATGGAATAACCTGTATTTGAAAAGCAGAAAAGTACTGGAGACATTTTCAACAGGATTGTGGCACCTGCCTTCATCTCCTCTGGAAAGGCAAAGTCAAGACTAAAGTCCTTCTGCCCAGGACTCTGGATAAAAAGAGCACAAACTGCCCTAACACAGTTGGGCTGCCCACAGTAGGTTACTTTTTGCGGATATCGGTGGCCTCCTAACGTTAGAGGTAGGTGAAGGCTGTAGGTCTCACCTCCACACCTTACAGCATGTGCCTTGTTACAGTAAATAACGTATCTCAGTGCAAATTCTGCCGCACATAAGAACTCACGTCAGCCAACAGGCACAAAAGGCCACATAGACTATTCAGTAAACTCATGAAGCCCAACCCTTTGTCCATTTAGGCCCTTGGACAATGTCCAGCACAAAAGATTCACTTGGCTAGGCACAGTGGCTCATGCTTGTAACCTCAGCACTTTGGGAGGCCAAGGCAGGAGGATCACTTGACCCTAGGAGTTTGAGACCAGCCTGGGCAACATAGCGAGATCCTGGCTGTATGTTTTTTATTTGAAAAAAGAAAAGAAAAAGTTTCACTTGAAGCAAATGAAACCACCACCACATTCTAGCAGCATATTTCAGCTAATTTTCTAGTCTACTCAAGATGACTACAGACTCCTCCACATACCGCCTACCACAAAATATGGACTCCTAGCACTCACTGTAGGCCTAGGACTCCAAGGACATAGAAAAGTGCCTGACACATAATGGGGCTAAATAAATATTTACCTGAGACCCAGCAGGACTCATATTCTTTTCTAACCAAACCACATATTTCAAATTCTCCTTTCAATGAGAAATAATTGGTAACATTTCTAATGCTAATTAACCATTAATCCTTCAATACTACTCAAAGGTAAAGATAGGTAAAGTGCTTGGGATTACCTCCACTGGAGTGGGAGCAGCTCATTAGCGTCTTTCAAATGCTAACTAACCCCAACAGTTGTAATCACAGAGTTAAGGCTTCTCAGGTGTGAACTAACATTTCTTGGAGCAGTGGTTCTCTAAGCTGGGTGCATCTTAGAATCCTCTGTGAAGCTTTTTAAAAAATGCTGATGCTCAGGCACATGAAATCCAAATCTCTGCTCTAGGGTCCAAGGAATTGGTATTTTTTAAAGTTTTCCAGCTGATTCTAATTTCCACCCAGCGTTGAGAATACTGCTCGAGGGTGTAGAATTAAACGAATATGTATCTAAATACACTTGTATTTTCTCGAAGTTGTAGTGGACAGTCAAGCTATTGTTATTCTGGCCTCAGAATTTTGATGGCTGAAGACTCTGCCTATGCTAAGACCATGGGAAACACACACATACAATTTACCCATTTAGTATTCATTTTTATTTTATTTCATTTATTTGAGACAGAGTCTTGCTCTGTTGTCCAGGCTGGAGTGCAGTGGCACGATCTCGGCTCACTGCAACCTCTGTCTCACGGGTTCAAGCAATTCTCCTGCCTCAGCCTCCTGAGCAGCTGGGACTATAAGCGCATGCCACCGTGCCCAGCTAATTTTTGTATTTTTAGTAGAGATGTGGTTTTGCCATGTTGGCCAGGCTGGTCTTGAACTCCTGGCCTCAAGTGATCCTCCCGCCATGGCCTCCCAAAGTGCTGGGATTACAGGCATGAGTCACTGTGCCTGGACTACTCATTTAATACGTATTTAGCTCTACTTTGTGTCAGGCACTTTTCCAGAGCTGAGGTATACTTATGCTCTCAAGAGACAAATGCCTCTGCCCTCATGGCATGCACACAGTTTTACTGAAGTATTTAACAAAAACTACAGACAATATAACATGCTGCTTCTGCCACAAACCAAGAAGAGTAAGGTGAGCCAGTAGTTTTGTGGGTCTGGTGGACATGAGATGAGGAATCGGGAGGCTTGCCTCTAAATCCTGGCTTTGCCCTGTGTTCCCTTGAGCAAGTCCTCTCACCTCTTACCATTTCAAATCCTGAAGTTATAAAAGGAGAGCTGTGAACAAAATGATTTCTAGGGCCCTAAAGTTTTACTGAGGTCTCAAAATCACTGAATCAAAAGGTAGAAATAAACATTCATAACTGCAGCATCACTGCAGACAGTGAAGTTGATTCTCCAATGCCTCTAAAAGAGGAAATGGTCCATAAAGCTTTCGCTAGCCCAGAGTATTTCCACTATCTTTAAGACATTCTCCCATTTGATAAACATAAAAATTTCACACTCTCTGTTACATGGATAGAAATTTCAAGAAGATCAACTTGGGGTCAAAATGAAATAAAAGTAATGGCAATTTTGATTATGCCTCTTCAAACCTTCCAAGACCACAGAGATTTTTATAAGGCCTCGTCCCCTTTCTTCCCCTTCTGAGAATCCCTGCCCAGGCTCTTGCCTAGGCTGGCATCTGTCCCCATAGAAAAGGTAGTGATAAGTGGCCAGGAAGGGTTGTCAGTGACTTTCTATCACATTCTTTTTTTTTTTGAGACGGAGTCTCACTTTGTCGCCCAGGCTGGAGTGCAGTGGCCGGATCTCAGCTCACTGCAAGCTCTGCCTCCCGGGTTTACGCCATTCTCCTGCCTCAGCCTCCCCAGTAGCTGGGACTACAGGCGCCCACTACCTCGCCCGGCTAGTTTTTTGTATTTTTAGTAGAGACGGGGTTTCACCATATTAGCCAGGATGGTCTCGATCTCCTGACCTCGTGATCCGCACGTTCTATCACATTCTTATTTCCCCAAATAATGGGTTCTTGTTTAGGCCCCTTACACTGATTCCCAGAACATTAGGAAGGCAGAGCCTCTAACAATCAACATTCTGGGACTGTGATAAGGACAACTGGCCCGTCTATTACAACCTCAAGAAGAATGGGTGTGGGTGGGAGAATCAGTTAAAATATGAATGCATAATGGTTCCCCTCCCACCCCTCAACTTTCTGAAAAGCCAAATTTACTTCATGAGATTAAATTTCACTCAATGGACGGTGGGTTGATGGAGAGTTTGCATTGAGATGATTTTTTAAAAGGAAGTTTGATTGTCATAGTAACGCTCTGAAAAGATTTTGATGTAACTTTGGAATGACTTCACACCCAATTACATAGGACATCTACTTGGAATGAGAGATAAGTACTTCTGTGACTGCAAACGTAGAAAGAAAATCCATTAACCTTTTTAGCCATTTATTAAAGCAGACGAAAATTATTTTAAAAATGCAATTTCTGACTTCAAGAAGAAGTACTGAAAAAAATATTTTCTTGGTTTAGTTTGGAGTTTCCTAATAAAAGGAAAATGCCACAGAACATCTTAACTATGGATTCTTTGAGAATCAGAGAAATTTAGGGCCAATAACACACTGAGTGGTCATTGAGTCCATTCCCTGACCAGGAAGGGCCAGAGTTAGGCAGGTAGAACCCTATTACTTTAAAAACTAAAACCTCCCTTGGTCATTATCCTCATATTTAAAATCTTACTGTAATACAGTTTCTTGTGGTTTGCTTAAAGCTGGGCAGTTTAGTCTGTTTGTCTCATTCTAGTTTCAGGAATGATCATCACCAAAAACACGTATTGAGCATTTTTTATGATGACTTTTGCTAGTTAAAGGGAAAAAAGCTAAAAGGTGAAATTACTGCCACTGAAATCTTACTTGAACTACCTTCATCCACTGGATCAAAACCCTTTTCATAACTGGCTATTGTTAAGCTCTCCAAAACATAGGCTTTTGGACCATTAAAAGGGTTTTCACATTGTCTAGTCCAGATCTGTAATTGTACACATTGGAGCAAATGACACCTGAAGAGGTTCTATACATATGTATTATCTTACTCATTCAACACATTTGTTTAGTCTGTTCCTGTGGGACAACCGGACATTATCCATTTCCTGAAGTGCTGCAACAAGAAATACCATACACACCATCGCTTATGTTCTTATCCAAAATTTTACCCTGAATCCAATTTCAGACAAATCCAGAATGTAGGACATTCAACAAGGCAACTATTTTGGGCTCTTCAAAAAGGTGAACGACTAGAAAAACAAAACAAAAAGAGAAGTGAGGAATTGTTCTCACTTCGATTAAAAGAGACGAAAGAGCATGAACCTTGGTGGGATCCTGTAGTTCAAAACACAAAAGCTGTAAAATATGTTTTTGAAGACAACTGGAGGACTATGGAAGGTATTTTAGACAATATTATTAACTGAGTGATGGTTTTCTTATGCATGATGATGGTTTTGTGATAAGGTAGCAGAATGTCCTTATTGTTAGGGGATGTATTCTGAAGTATTTAGGAATGACCTATGATGCTTTCAAATGATGCAGCAAAAGAAGTTGAATGTGTGTAGAAAGAAAGACAAGAGAGAGAGAGAAAGAGAGTACAACTATAAAATATTAGCAATTGGTTAAGCTAGGTGACAGTGCTCATTCTACTATTCATTCAACTTTCTGTATATCTCAAAATTTAAATGTGAATAAACCATTTTAGTAAAACAGATACCCTAGCATGTAAGTTCCACGAAGCAAGAGATGTTTGTCTCTCCCACTGATGTACACCAAGTGCTGAGAGCAGTCCCCAGCACATAGTAGGCACTCAATAAATATGTGTTTACATGGAAAACAAAAAAGGAGGTGGCCCCAGCATGGGGTCAGAGGGAGAGAGGGGATAGAAGCCAAGGAGTGGGCAAACCTGCTGGCACACCACCCTGACATCAGCGTTTTTTCAGAGGCTTCCCGAGAGCCACAGGAATGCTACAGAATAAGGCTCCTGTGGACAGCGCCCTCTCAGCTGCACCTGCTTTTGGTGCAGGCAGCTGGGCAGAAGATTAGGTAGAGAAGACTCACTCAGCCAGAATGTCTTACCCATGTTCCCCCCACACCACGATCAATCTGGAAATGGCATGGGGATGTTTCTGATCAGAGTGTAAAAATGTAGGCATCCGTCAGCTCGCACTGGTCCAGTCATCCCATGTATACAAGGGAAAGCTTGAATATATGTCAAACCTCAGGGATCGTGAGATCCACTAGAACCCACTTAATATTATGATGCAAATGGTGAAATTGAAGGTCTTACAATTAGGCAAGAACTGGCTTCTTTCTTCATTTGATTTTCTTTAATGGCATCATAATAATATACTGTTTTTAAAAAGATGAGTTTTCTAAGATTCTACTAGTTGATGATTTATTATCACATTTCCAAATTCCAGGGTTAAGGAAACATGTATATTAAGAAATGGCTAAAATATGAATAAAGCACAAATGCTCTGGGAGGCTGATGGAGGAGGAGGAGGGTACCATGGTGGCTGTGCGAGGTCATGGTCCAGCTGAAGGTCGATGAACTGAAAGTTTCCTTCTTTCCTCCTCTTTTTCTTTTTATCTTTCTTGTCTCATTTTCTTTCAAGGTCTCTTTTCTTCTTTCCTCCCTCTTTGCTTCCTCCCGCCCTTCTTTCTTCTCTTCCTCTCTTCCTTTCCTTCCCTCCTTCCTTCATTCCATTCTCCCATTTTAAAAACCACAGTGACTGAAACTAAAGAGCTGGCCTCCGCACCTCAGGGCTGAGGGCTGGTTAGCACTCCTTGCCTCCTGGCAACCATGCCCCTTCTAATAGTGACTGGTTGAGAAAGAGGCTCAGATTATTTTAACTAGACGAATCCCCCCAGGCATGTCATCTCTTTCCTGTGCAGACCTGCAAGGGAGGTGATCTTACTTCTCTCACTGAGAAGAAGCCTGGCAGTGCTTCTAAACTGAATTCTTATAAGAAAGGGAAGAGCCTGTTTGCAAAAACATACTCTTTTGCTGCCAACACAAGCAGATATTTTAGGGAGGAGGGGAACTGTAACCCCTCCAAGATCTTTGCTCTCCTTCAGCGCCAAGGCTCTCAGGTTTCACAAAGGAATTTATAGAGCAGACTGACGCCTCTGGGGTTGGAATCAGCTCACGACTAAGTGGAGAACGAGGAGAGGGACAGACACCCCTCTCTGCTCTGTGCAGGCTGGGGATTGTTTACCAGGGGATGAAAAGGTCCTCTCCCTGAAAAGGAATGTTTGGCAAGGAAATGACTTCTGGAGGCACAACTGAATGGCTCCCCAGGGAGTCAGTTTGGGTTAGTTACAGATCAGACCCACCACCCTGGACAAATCTCACTGGGCAAGGGCGGCGGGGCTGTGATCACGAGAACTTGGGGATGTTTAGAGCAACTCCTGCCTTTAAAAGACAGCTGTCCTCTTTTCCAGATAAATTCTGTATGGTAAAAGAAGGAAAAGGAAAAAAAATAGAGGTTAGAAATCATATTGAAAACTTAAAGGAATGTTTGATTTGTCCATAAGAATTTCTTGACTGTGCCACTTTGCTCAGCGCTTGTCCTAGGTCCTTCCAATATCACATTTAGTGGGTAGTGAGAAGGCATGGAGTAAGTGACTCTGGTTGCTGACATTCACACTTGGATGAAGTGGAGAAAGATGATGTCCTTCCTTATTTGGTGGCTCTGGAAGCCACATTCCCTTCTCATCTGCCTTCCCAAAAGAACCTCGTGGCTGGCCAGCGGAAGCCCACGCTATTCAGCAGCCCCCACCCTTGGCATTTCCTTATCTAGGAGTCTTCACTGCGGAATTCCAAGGCCCACCCCAATGCTCCGGATGTGTTTCAATCCATGGCCTGCCACTTTGTTCCTCTTGTGATGACAAGCAGATAACATAGCTCACATGCCTTCTTTTCCTGCATACCAACCAGACCTCAGTTCTGAAAAGGAAACAAACCACAAACCAAAAGAGATGTGTTATTTTTATGTAGACATTGTTGAGACGCTGCAATAAGCCTAGAATTGTGGAAAGTGCTTTCCCATGTTGCTCCAGTTAATCCCCTCAGTCACTCCGGCATTCACACAAATGAGGAAACCAGTGAGTGTGGAGGTTAGTTAAATAGTCAAGGTCTCATAGCAAGTGTGTGTGTGCTGGGGAGTGGGGGTTGCCATTTCAAAGTCCAGAATGACTCCAAGTCCACAGCATCTTTGTTGCAGTTAAATGCCATTACGACTAAGCCTAACCCCCTTGGCCATCATTACTAAGAGGCTTTACCAACTTCTGACATTGTTAACTTCAAGACAAGTATCCTTTTTTCAAGACAAGGCATCAAAAACTGTATTTCTGTTATTCATCATCACCATGGTTACAACCACAATTCAAAGACCCTCCATCTGAGAAACAACAAAAATGTGGAGAAAATATTTGCTGAACACATCAGTAGATAAATAAGTATAAAATATGAAAGTGGCCAGAATACACCCAAATCAATAAATATGAATGAGTTAAATGCCTCTTTTGAAAGACAAATATTGGCCGGGCACGGTGGCTCACGCCTGTAATCCCAGTACTTTGGGAGGCCGAAGTGGGCGAATCATGAGGTCAAGAGATCGAGACCATCCTGGCTAACACAGTGAAACCCCGTCTCTACTAAAACTACAAAAAATTAGCTGGGCATGGTGGCGGGCACCTGTAGCCCCAGCTACTCAAGAAGCTAAGGCAGGAGAATGGCGTGAATCCGGGAGGCGGAGCTTGCAGTGAGCCGAGATTGTGCCACTGTACTCCATCCTAGGTGATAGTGAGAGACTTTAAAAAAAAAAAAAAAAAGGAAGAAAGAAAAAAAAGATAGATATTCTTAAAATTCAACAATTCCACTTCTGGGTATATACCCAAAAGAATTGAAAGTAGAGTCTTGAACAGATATTTGCATACCGATGTTCATAGCACCATTATTCAAAATAGCCAAAGTATGGAAGAAACCCAAGTGTTCATTGACAGATGAATGAACAAGCAAAATGTGGTATTTACACACAATGGAATACTACTCAGCCTTAAAAAGGAAGGAAATGCTGACATATGCTACGACATGGATAAATCTTGAGGGCATTATACTAAGTGAAATAAACCAAAAAGACAAGTACTGTATGATTCTACTTACATGAGGTACTTAGAGTATTCAAAATCATAGAGACAGAAAGTAGAATGATGATTGCCAGGAACTGGAGGGAGGGGGAAATAGGAAGTTATAAGAGTTTAGAATTTCAGTTTTACAAGGTGAAAAGAGTTATGGACATGGATAATGGTGATGGATGCACACTATGAATGCATTTAATACAATTGAAATATACACTTAAAATGGTTAAGATGATAAATTTTGGGGAGAGGAACTAGAACCCTAAAAATGAAAGAAGAATGAATTTTCTTAGAATGATACTCTTATCTGATATAAAACAATACAAATAATAAAAATATATGCCATTTATAAGAGATATAGCAGGATGACACTGGAAGGTTGAAAATAAAGGAATAGACAAAGAGATACCATATGAATGCTGCCAAAATATGCAGAAGGGGCAATATTAGTGCCAGACAAAATCAAACTCAATGCAAAAAACACTAAGTGGGAAAAAGAAGATTGAAAGACATAATCCAACAAGAAGTTATACTAATAATTAATTTTTGTGCAATAAACAACATAGCATCGAAATATCTAAACACCAAGTCTGTGTACTTAGGCATGCTAAGAATGGGTAAATATAGTAAAAAGTACTGTTTTGGCCTGATAGGAACTTGCTGTCTCTTCCAGTGGATAATTTGTCTGCAGTGTATTTAAAGCAGGGAGCTTAAGCTCAGACTTCCAGATTGGAAAGATTCTAAGTATTTCAGGGAGAGGTTATTTATGCTGTATGAGTATTTTACGTCAGGGAAGCATTATAACAAATAGACCATAAAAATCGTACCACATCCAAAGGAAAAACAAAAAGCCACAGAAGGTTCTTGGAGTGTCTCTTCAGGAAATCCTCCACACTCAAGGCTCTTGCCAGTTAGGGTAACGTGTTCATAAATTTCCTCTAACAAACTCATTCCAGCATCAGAAAATGACAAATCAATCAAATTTTGGGAGATTGATAGCTAAACTCTTCCAGGACTATGGGCATAAATCCAGGAAAGGAATTTGTGCCAAAAATTGAACCCTTTCCTGCCAGAAATGGAAATGCAGACAGAAATAAAACCAGTTACTTCATTTCAACTCATATCTACCATGTTTTAGGCAAGACAGTGAGGATGCAGCTTACAGCTTCTCACAGGTAAGATAAAATTTCTAGCAAAAGTAAGGTGCTGGCCAGTGTTGGAGCTTTGGGAAGTAGAGCTGGAGGATCCTTTGAGGCCAGAAGCTCAAGACCAACTTGGGCAACATAGTGAAACCTCATCTCTACAAAAATAAAATAAAATATTAGCTGAGTGTGTTGGTGCATGCCTGTAGTCCCTGCTACCCGAGACGCTGAGGTGGGAGGATCACTCGAGCCCAGGAGTTCAAGGTGACAATGAGCTAGGATCTAGGTACTACACTCCAGCCTGGGTGACAGAGTGAGACTGTTTCAAAAGCAAACAAAAGTAAGGCACTTAAAACACTCTAAAGCACTCAGTTGTTAAACAAATCTCATCTCCAGTGTGGACTGGGTTAGTGGAGCAAAGGGGCCAGGGAAGCCAATGACAGAGAAGGAATGGACCGGGAACCTGGGTTTTGAAATATCTTTCTCATAATTTGAGTTGATATTAAAGAAAAACCTAAACCTACTAAGGGCTAATCTAGCATTTTTTAATTCTGAAAAGTCTAAATTAGACATAAGGAATTGGTTAGAAGTACTGGATAATAATTTTCCAAGCAAAGAGGGCTTTTTTCTTCCAGATCCTTTGTCAGATGTACTGAGGCATGAACCCTATTCTTGAAAGGGAGTTGTTGCAGCTGAGCTCACTAGTACCTTATGTTCTACATCCTAAGCAAATGCATACCTACAAACTCTGGGGAATTGCGGAGTTGAGACCCTACTAGGTTGCTGGCCAGCAAGTTTTTTGGTGTGTGAATGGGTTGAATAAACATGCATGTAGATATATTTATGTATATCTAAATGGGTAGATAGAAAATAGATAGACAAATGATAGTTAGATAATAGATAAGTCATAGATAGATAGATGATAGATAGATAGATAGATAGATAGATAGATAGATAGATAGATAGATAGATACATAGATACATAGATACATAGATAGATACCTAGATAGATAGATACATAGATACATAGATACATAGTGATATGGTTCGGCTGTGTCCCCATTCAAATCTCGACTTGAATTGTATCTCCTAGAATTCTCACATGCTGTGGGAAGGACCCAGCGGGAGGTAGATAATCATGAGGGCCGGTCTTTCCCATGCTACTCTTGTGATAGTGAGTAAGTCTCACAAAATCTGATGGGTTTATCAGGGGTTTCCACTTTCTCTTCTTCCTCATTCTCTCTTGCTGCTGCCATATAATAAGTGTCTTTCACCCTCTGCCATGATTATGAGACCTCTCCAGCCATGTGGAACTGTAAGTCCAATTAAACCTCTTTTTCCTCCCAGTCTTGGGTATGTCTTTATCAGTAGCATGAAAACGGACTAATACAGACAGATACACAGAGAGATAGATAGATAGATGATAGATGATTGCTAGCTAGCTAGATGATAGATAGATAGATAGATAGATAGATAGATAGATAGATAGATAGATAATAGATAGAAGATAGACAGACAGATAGATAGACAGAGAGATACTACTTTTGGTCTTTCTATATCTCCCTCTTTATTCCTGGTATTCTCTCTTCACTTCCTCCTCTCTCTGGTCTAGCTGTCTGCCTCTGTTTCATTTCCTTTGTGTCTGCAACTAGGTAGGTCTTGTCTCTCTCTGAGCATCTCTCCATGGGTCTCAGTGTATTTCTCCCCATCTGTCTCTGGCTGTCTGCCCTTCTTTCTTTCTCTCTCCATCTCCCTGCCTTCCTTTTGCCTTTCTTCCACTCTGGTGGTGGTTGCTGCCCTTGCTGCTGTGATGCATTTTCTATTGATGGAGTGAGCATTAAGGAGGCCCAAATATGGTCATGGGTTTCAGGCGGAGTTGAGATCACGGCAGCTAGGCAATGCTCGCCCCCAGCACAGTCGTTGGGAAACTCAGAGCTGTCACAAACAGTGGCCCACCTTATATCCAGACACTTAAGTTCAGGAAGAGACAGAGTGATTCAGCCAGAGTCCCGTTCATAAAAGGCAGCAAAGGCTCTCTGCTTTCAGTTGCCACTTACAATACAGTCAATTTTCTATCCCACAGCAATTTACATTCATGTCTCTGTTATAATCACTTTGCTGTGCCCTTACTGGAAGGGAAACCATTTTCCTTAGTATCACTCAGATAATCAGAGCAAGTCCTCTGGATAAGGAAAGCTCAGGTACAACAATGAAACTATTGAAATGTCTTTTAAAAACCTCTCCTTTTAAAAGAATGTTCAAAGAAATTGCCACATCAAAGTTCTGAAATGTCAAGAATTCCTATAATTTCCTTCTGTGGCTAATGCCAGGAACTTTCTAGAATACTACAATTTCTTATTCTTTAGAGTGCAGGATAAAGGATAATTTTGTTTGCCTGAGATTTAACCCACCTGAGAAGTATTTTTCCAGGGTTATGCTTGAGCAAAAGACTGGCTGAGAAACTTTCAAGCAACCTGTGGGGAAATAACTTTTTGATTAAAGAGCTTTGATTAATTAAGCATTCCTTCATGGAATTCTTTTAGGGAATTCATTCTTTACTGAATTCTTCTAGAACTGCAGAAAATCTTCAGAATGGGCCGCAACAACTTTGGTCACAGAAGACAGCTGCAGCTGCACGGCAGAAAGACAGGCTAGAGAGCAGAATGGCAAGGGTTCAGCTCCATTTTTCCATGTTTCCTTTTTTCATGCTTTATTTTGTAGGGGAGTCTAAGCCAGAAAAGTAGAGATGCCTTTCCCTTAAATTCATGACTCTTGAAATTATTATTATTATTTTTTTTGAGACGGAGTCTCGCTCTGTCGCCCAGGCTGGAGTGCAGTGGCCGGATCTCAGCTCACTGCAAGCTCCGCCTCCCGGGTTCACGCCATTCTCCTGCCTCAGCCTCCCAAGTAGCTGGGTCTACAGGCGCCTGCCACCTCGCCCGGCTAGTTTTTTGTATTTTTTTAGTAGAGGCGGGGTTTCACCGTGTTAGCCAAGATGGTCTCGATCTCCTGACTTCGTGATCCGCCCGTCTCGGCCTCCCAAAGTGCTGGGATTGCAGGCTTGAGCCACCGCGCCCGGCCGACTCTTGAAATTATTACAAAAGGTCTAAACATCTTCTGGAAAGGTTACGTAGGGTGTAAAACTTTCCACCCAGGACAAATTCTAAACACTGTAATGGAACTTTTCCTTCAACCCAATCTATTTGGTACCATTTACTGAGCACTTACAATACATGGCAAGCCCTGGGATAAATGTTCAATGTGCTCATTTAAATCTCCCAGTAACTCTTTAATGCAAATCTATTATTTTCCCCCATATTACAGATGAAGAAACTGAGCCTCATGTGTTAAAGTGGTTTGTTGAAAATCACACAGCTAGGAGGGAAGAGATCTTGGATTCAAACCCAAGTCCGCTGGCCTTATAGTCTGTTTTCAAATACCTGCCTCATGCCAGGCTCGCTACTCTGACTCCAACTAGAGAGAGAAAATGAACTGAAAACTGGCAGAAAATTGGCAACAAATGTCTTAGATGGATAGATAGCCTGCTTACTCTCCTCTGGGCCTGTACAGTAAGTCTATATAGTAAATCCTGCATGGGATGTTACAGAGACCATAGAGTAGCAAGAACTATTTAGATTGGTCCAACCCTATACCATTTGCAAAGCCTGATATCTGTGATCTCAGATGATCTTTTCTAAAACTCTGTGACTTAGAGGTTATTGTTTCCATTTTAGCAGAAAAAGAGACTAACACCCGAGTTGGTTAACTGACTTGGTCAAGGTCTCATAACTGTTAACTGACCAAGCCAAGACTTGGTCCTAAGAAGGGTTTGACTCCTTACTCAGTGCCCTTTGAGCTCCTGCTCCTGAGCCAACTCTGGTCAATTGATCATGACTGGCCTGTGGTGTTATTTGGGAGAAAATAGTCCTAGGAAGTATTAAGACTCAGCAAAAAAAGGTGTCACAGGCAAGGCATGGTGGCTCACACCTATAATCTCAGCACTTTGGGAGTCTGAGGCTGGAGGATTGGCTGAGCTCAGGAGTTCATAACCAGCCTATGCAATGTGGTGAGACTGTATCTCTACAAAAATTTAAAATTAGGCAGGCGTGGTGGCACACGCCTGTAGTCCCAGCTACTCAGGAGACTGAGGTGGGAGGATCACTTGAACCCAGGAGATGGAGGCTGCAGCGAGCTGTGAAAGCACCACTGCACTCCAGGCCAGGCACCATAGCAAGACCCTGTCTCCAAAAGAGAACTTAAAAAAAGAAAAAGAAAAAGTATCGCTGTTGATTAAGCATGTCTGCACCTACACCAGCATGAGGAGTGACAGCATCCTTGCCACAGTGATGCCATCTCTAATCTATTTAGTGCAGCCCCTTAATTCTATAGAAAAAGAAATGGAGGCCTAACTCAGAAATTCTGAGACTTCTGCAGGTTCTCTCAGAAAGTTGATGACAGTCAGAACAAAACAGCCTTTTGAGAAGTTGTCCAGATCTCTTTTCATAGTACTTTAAACCTGGGATTTAGGCTTTTCCATGCTCATGCTTGCTCAACTCTAAGTCCCAGAGTCCCTTATGAATCGGGGACAGAAGGTGTTAAGCAAACTTAACAGAGAGCACAGAGAAAGCTGGGATTGGTGCAAGATGTAGCTTCCACTTAAGACTGCTAAGCCTCCCCTGACACCTGCCTTTCTCTCTCCTTCCCTGACTCTCACCATTGCCAACACTGACCTCTCCCAGCCCTGCCCTGAGCTAATCCTCCTGCCGTTGAGAAGGAGTTTTATTCTACCCCATCTCTCCCACAAGACTGTAAACCATCTAAGGTCAACTGATGACACTGTCTTGTTCAGTCGTGTAGAAGCCTCATATTACTCCACATAGGCTTGGCACACATGCTTATGGAACTCAGTTGATTCTGCCCAAACTGGAATTGGAGTAAACTGAATTGAACTAAATGTACCTGAACCAAAGTAGGTAATAAAATAGGCCTGGTGACTAATGTATTACAAGGTGAAAAGTAGAAATAAAACAGGAAGGAACTGGAATTCTTGAGAGGGAAAATAGCACCTTTCTATCTCATATTCCCAATATCCTCCCCGAAATCACCAGCACATTAATAATAGCAAATATTATCAGCTAATTTATACCTATCACAAGACATTGAGGGGTACTTGTCTTCTTGTCCTAGTTTTGGTCTCTGGGACCTATAGCTAAAAAGCAAAGACAGCATCCACATATGGTAAGATGTGGGGCCAAACACTGTACCACAAGGAGATGATATAAAAATTGTATCACAAGGAAGAGATGGTGCAAAGGTAATCACCCCTTTCATCCTCCTTTCTCAGTCTATATCAATGACTATCAAACCCATTGGACTGCAGGTCTTCATTTAGTGACAAATATCATGCAATGCCAATTTGCAAATTGAAATGTAATGGATAGACAATAACACTTTGTATTAAAAAATTATATATGTATATAATTTTCTCCCAAAGCCAATATAATCCCTAACTTTATAGAGATAATATAAATAAAGGAGAGGTAACTTATTAAAATAATATGTGTTTCCTGGGGCACCACAACTCTAGGAGACACAACGAAGTAGTCAGTGGTGTGGGCCTGTTTGTAATGAATAAGTTTGCATTGATAAGAAAATAAGTCAATATAAAGTTGAATATCATCAACACTTTGTCTTTATACATATTGAAACAATGGGTAAATAAATTTGTTTTTATACATAGACTTTTTGCCAACTGAACAGATAAAATGCAGACTGATATTTTGACAACTTAAACAGCACAACTGGCTTTGCCATCAGCGAAGTGATTATTCGAAAGGTGAACAGTCTTTGGTAAGTTTCCAAAAGTAACAAGTACTGTATAATCTTCCCTTGATTTACATGGTAGTTATGTTTCTGGAAAATTCAATGTATATCAAAGCTATACAAAAATACCTTGTGTTTTTTACATAAAATGGAATTGAGTTATAGGCCTATGTCATTATAAAATGTCTGGGAGGACACCAGAAAGATGGATAAATGTGAGTTGGTTCTCCATGTGGAATTGTCTTGTGCATTGCAGGATGTCTGGAATCCCTGGCCCATTAAGTATCGGAAGATCCCCCAATCACTGTGACAACCAATAACAGCTCTGCATATTTCCAAAATGTCCCTAGGAGATGGTGTGACCCTCACTGAGGAACACTGCCCACTATATAAAAAGACAGGCAGAAGAAGAGGAGTCTGAGAGATGGTCATCCTTCCCGTGATTGGGTATCCACAGCAGACTTGCTCTTCTGCATCTGCATCAGAGACTTGGAGAGACGTGAAGGTGGAGACAGGTGGTGCAGCAGCTGCATACCTACCACTGGGTGTGACAATGAGCATGAGTTTCCCATGGGACCATTGGACACAGGGCATCACAGGGAGCTGACTTGAGCCATCTTGCTATTATCCCACCCAGGAGGGTTGTCTCTTGATGAAGATGCACTACAACAAGAGGATGTTGCACACAGGGCCCCTGTGGAGCAGAGGTGGGCAGGGAGCAGGGAAGCAGGTGAGGTGGGGCTGGAGTTGGATCTTCTGGTCAGGGAATTAGGCAGCAAGGGAGGGGAAAGGGCCTTTAAGGGTCTCCAAAGAACTGCTGCATGAACTCCGTCACACTGGGCATGGACATTGGCTAGAGTGTGCTGGCTCCTCAGTAGCCATTAAAAACAAGTTGATTCTTTCTCCCTCCCTCTTCCCTACCCCAACCCAATGAGGGAGTGGGAGCCCTGAGGAGCGGAGAGGCTTTGAAAACATAGGAGATTGAAGTTTTGTGCTGTACCAGATCTTTCTCTCTCTCTCTTTATTTTTTTTTTGAAACAGGGTCTCACTCTGTCACCCAGGAAGTGCCATGGCACAATCACAGCTCACTATAGTCACAACCTCCCAGGCTCAAGCAATCCTTCCACCTTAACCTCCTGAATAGCTGGGACTACATGGGATCCACGTGCCACCATGCCTGGCTAATTTTTTTTTTTTTTTTTTTTTTGGTAGAGACAGGATCTTCCTATATTGCCCAGGATGATCTCAAACTCCTGAGCTCAAGCAATCCTCCCACCTTAGCCTCCCAAAATGCTGGGATTATAAAAGCATGAATCACTTTGCCTCGCCCAGACTACATTTTAACTGCTGAAAGTGAAGCAAACGTCATGAAAGATGTTGTTAATTACACCTAAGATGTTGTTAAAGCATAAAGAATGATTTGATGGAGTATAACTGGGACTTGGGAACAGGTAGTGAAAGAAATTAAAATGTTTCATGTCTGTCCTCCAAGAAGTTGAGATTCTTCCATAACCCAGTTACATACTTGATTTTGTCCCACAATGGATTTAAAAGAGCTAATAAGCAGCCATTTAACAAAACAGAGAATGAAAACTAGACCCAGAAGAAATATAAACTGAATAGAATAACAACCAAGCAAAAGGGAACATCAGGTCAAAAATCCACAGGACTTTCAGTCCTGCAATGCCATTATGGTTAGGCCACCAATTTTGGCTCCCTAGAAGCCAAAACAGAAAGGAGAACATGATCCTTTAGCTGGTAAAAGGGATACAATATGTTAACAACTTCCAAAACAAAAATGGTCTGGGATGTACACAAAGTGGTCGAAGAATGAACACCAATGACTACCACTGTCCAGTGCTCTTTCCCCAATTGCTTTAATGATTTAGATAGGCCTTCCAGCTAATCATATACTTTAGATTAATAATATGTGCTGAGTATAGTGCTAGGATCTCTGTTATCACTCACATTTTATAGATGAGAACCCTGAGGCTCACAGAGATAAATACCTAGAGAATATTGTCCCAGCTAACAAGTGGAAGAACCAGAATTCCAAGTTAGGTCTGCTAGTCTGTATACCACGCTCTTCATTAAACCCAGCTCTATAATGCTGTTATGAGAAGTGAGAAAATACTGACAGTTCTGGCTTAGCTGGAGCCCTTGAGGATTGGAGCACTCTGGTAAACTGAGGAGTGAAGCCACTGGTGCCATCTCACAGTTTGGAAAAGGCAACACTATGACGACAGTGGGTAACACTGGCCTGCCACATAAATACAAAATGTTTCAAAACCCTACCTGATGAGGAGTATTCTCCATCATAGCTGCCTTTTCATGCCATGAAATAAGAGTCCACACACCTCTCATCATATCCATGGCAGAAATTTGAAGATTGTATTTTGATCGTTTGTTTTATCAAAGAAAGCACAAGATTGCTTTTATTTAAAAAATGTTTTTAAGGATACTCATCATTGAGCTTTTACAGTGAAGCTTTGGTTTCACAACTTAATGCAAGATCTGATTTACCTGATTCTGTGGTCCAATCGGCTTTAAGTTCTGAGATGCTTTTGTTCAGTATTAGGGAGGCTGCAGAAGTGTAGGAGGAAGCAGACTGAGTTTGGAATCTGAGGACCTGGGTGCAAGCTTTGTCACTTAAATTGATTATGTTGAGTGATCTTGATCTTCAATTTTCTTATCTATAAAATTGAGACAATAAATCCTAGTATTCAGAACAAAGATGAAAATAGATATGTTAAAAATCATTAGGCCGGGTGCGGTGGCTCATGCCTGTAATCCCAGCACTTTCAGAAGCTGAGGCGGGTGGATAACGAGGTCAGGAATGCAGCCAGCCTGGCCAACATGGTAAAATCCCGTCTCTACTAAAATACAAAAAATTAGCCGTGCATGGTGGTGCGTGCCTGTAGTCCCAGCTACTCAAGAGGCTGAGGCAGGAGAATCACTTGAGCCCAGGAGGCAGAGGTTGCAGTGAGCCGAGATCGTGCCACTGCATTCCACCCTGACAACAGAGCAAGACTTCGTCTAAAAAAAAAAAAAGAAAGAAAGAAAAAAAAAAAGAAAAAACTTTATGAACCCTAAATTGAAATTAAAATATACAGTATTACTTTTCTGAATTGAATTAAAAAGGCGAGAAGCTAGTTGAAAGAGCATTAGGTTAACGTTAACAAGATCACAGTATTTACCTAGCCTGGGTCCCAGTAAATCACCTACCACTCTGTCTAACTTCCTGGCTTTAGATAAATCATAATTAAAAAAAAAATTAAGACAGAGTCTTGCTCTGTCACCATGCTGGAGTGCAGTGATGCGATCTCCACTCACTGCAACCTCCGCCTCCTGGGTTCAAGCAATTCTCCTGCTTCAGCCTCCTGAGTAGCTGGGACTACAGGCATGTGCCACCATGCCCAGCTAATTTTTGCATTTTTAGTAGAGACCGGGTTTCACCATGTTGGCCAGGATGGTCTCGATCTCTTGACCTCGTGATCTGCCTGCCTTGGCCTCCCAAAGTGCTGGGATTACAGGTGTGAGCCACCACACCTGGCCATAAATCTTTTAAATGCCTTTTTTTTTCCAGCTATTAAATTAAGTTAGATTGGTGTTACCAAAAGCCTCCTCTTTTTTCCCCCTTTCTTTTTTCTTTTCTTCAACTTTGTTTTAAAATTATGGGTTACATGTACAGGATAAATCGGTTTGTTACATAGCTAAGTGTGTGCCATGGTGGTTTGCTGCACAGATCACCCCATCAATTAGATATTAAGCCCAACATCCATTAGCTATTCTTCCTGATGCTCTCTCTCCCACCACTCCCAACAGGCCCCAGTGTGTGGTGTTCCCTTCCTTGTGTGCATGTGTTCTCATCGTTCAGCTCCATTTATAAGTGAGAATATGCAGTGTTTGGTTTTCTGTTCCTGTGTTAGTTTGCTGAGAATAATGGCCTCCAGCTTCATCCATGTCCCTGCAAAGGATATATGATTTCATTCCTTTTTATGGCTGCATAATATTCCATTGTTTATGTGTACCATATTTTCTTTATCCAGTCTATTATTGATGGGCATTTGGGTTGATTCTATGTCTTTGCTCTTGCGAATGGTGCTGCAATGAACATATGTGTGCATGTATCTTTATAAAAAGAATGGTTTATATTCCTTTGAGTATATACCCAGTAATGGGATTGTTGGGTCAAATGGTATTTCTGCTTCTAGATCTTTAAGGAATCACCATACTGTCTTCCACAATGGTTGAAATAATTTACACTCCCACCAAACAGTGTAAAAGCGTTCCTTTTTCTCTGTAGTCTCATCAGCATCTGTTGTTTCTTGAGTTTTTAATAAGCCATTCTGATTGGCATGAGATGGTATCTCCTTGTGGTTTTGATTTGCATTTCTCTAATGAAGTGATGTTGAGCTTATTTTCCTATTTTTTTCGCTGCATGAATGCTTTCTTTTGATAAGTGTCTGTTCATGTCCTTTGCCCACTTTTTAATGGGGTTTTCTTTCTGGTAAATTTGCTTCAGCTCCTTGTAGACTCTGGATATTAGACTTTTGTTAGATGGATAGATTACGAAATTTTTCTTCCATTCTATAGGTTGTCTGTTCACTATGATGATACTTTATTTTGCTGTGCAGAAGTTCTTTAGTTTAATTAGATCCCATTTGTCAATTTTTGCTTGCATTGCAATTGCTTTTGGCATTTTTGCCTTGAAATCTTTGCACATGCCTGTGTCCTGAATGGTATTGCCTAGGTTTTCTTCTAGGGTTTTTATAGTTTTGGATTTTACATTTAAGTTCAACAGCTCCTTTTTAATCCCTAAACATTTTGGTCTTTGACTGTCAGCTTCCACTTAAGTTTTCATGTTTGTGTAAGAATATAAATTAAAATCAAGAATATTACGGTCTGAATTTCTATTTTGGAAAAGTATGAAACGTGAAAATTCTTAGTATTTGTAACTAATACATGTAAAATCTCTCAAATTGACTTTTGGAATAGTTTTATGTGTTAACAGATTTGAATAGTGGCATCTGGGTGATAAACGTCAAATTGCCAATGTGGTGAAACCTTTAGTTGATATCCAGTTAGAGTTTCAACTCTTAAAAAACTGCCTTTTTGCTTATGTTTACAATCTAATTTCCTAGGGTCACCTTAACAAAGTACCACAAACAGGGTATTTACACAATAGAAATTTGTTTTCTTACAGCCGGGAGACTAGAAGTCTAAGATCAAGACATTAGCAGGATTGGTTCCTTTTAAGGGCAGTAAGGAAGAATTGTTCTGTGCCTTTCTCCTAGTTCCTGATAGTTTCCTAGCTGTTATGGGTCTCTACAAAATTCATATTTTGAAGTTCTAACCCTCAAAACCTCAGAATAAGACTTCATTTGAAGAGAAGATCTTTACAGAGTTAATCAAGTTAAAATGAGGTCAGTACGGTGAACTCTACTCCAATATGAATGGTGTCCTTACAAGAAAAATAAATTTGGATTCAGACTCATACAGAGGAACGATGACGTAAAGACACAAGAAGAAAACAAGCCATCCACAAAACAAGTAGAGAGACCTGAAACAGATCTTTCTCCCACAGCTCTCAGAAGCAACAAACCCCACTGACACCTTGATCTCAGACATCTAGCTTCCAGAACTGTGAGAAAGTAAATTTCTGTTATTTAAGTACCCAGGTTGTGGCACAGTTGGCCCTTCATATCCGGGGGCTTAACCAACCACAGATCAAAAATATTCAGAAAAAAAATCTGATGGTTGTGTATGTACTGAACATGTATAGACTTTTTTTGGTCATTATTCCCTAAACAATACAGTATAACTATTATTTACATGGCATTTACATTGTATTAGGTATGATAAATAATCTAGAGATGATTTAAAGTATACAGGAGGATATATGTAAATTATTTGCAAATACTGCACCATTTCTATAAGAGACTTGTGCATCCATGAATTTTGGTATCTGAGGGAAGTCCTAGAACAAATTCCCCCAGAATACTGAGGGACAGCTATACTTTGTTACAGCAGTCCTAGCAAACTAAGAAACTGGCAATCTTTGGCATTCCTTGGCTTGCAGACACATCACCCCGATCTCTGCCTTTGGGGTCACATGGTGTTCTCCCTGTGTGCATGTCTGTTTCCAAATTTTCCCTTTGGATAAGGACGCTAGTCATATTGGATTAGGGTCCACCACAGTTTAGTGTGACTTCTTCTTAACTAATCACATCTGTCACAACTGTGTTTTCAAAAACAGAGGTACTGGAGCTGAGGACTTCAAAAATGAAGGGGAGACACCAGTAAACCCATGACAATTACTCACTGGGGTAAACTGAAAAACTCAGCCACAATATTTCACAGCTCATCTCATCATGAGGTAGAGTCAGTTCCCTCATCCCTTGAGTCTGGGCAGGACTCGTGACTTACTCTGACTAAAATGGAGCAGTGGGGATGCTGAGTGAGGTCTGGAGCCAGCCTCAGAAGTCTTGCAGCCTCTACCTTCCGCCTCTTGGAATGCTGCCCTGAAAGTGCCACGAACAAAGCCAATTCAGCCTTCTGGAGGATGAAAGACCTTGTGGAGGGGAACCAGGGCGCCCCAGCCAGCAGCAACTGCCAGGTCTGTGACTGAGACTACCGTGGACCTTCTAAACTAGCGGCCAAATTTGGCCCACTGCCTATTTTTGTATGGCCTGCAAACATAAGAAATTTTTTTACAATTTGAATGGTTAGAAAAATTAAAAGAAGAAGAATATTTTGTGATATGTGAAAATCACATAAAATTCAAATTTTAGAGTCCACAAATAAAGCTTTATGGGAACACAGTCACACTACTGTTTACATATTGTCTGTGGTTGCTTTTGTGCTGTACCGGCAGACTTGAATATTTGTGACAGAGACCAAACGGCCATCAAAACATAAAATATTTATTATCTAGACCTTTACAGAAAAAGTTTTTCTACCCCTATCCTAAGAACAGCCAGTTCTCTGCTGATTACAACTGCATGAATGAGGTCCAAGGGCAGCAAGCAGAGGAACTGTCCAGCCAATCCACAGATCACAAGAAGAGTAAGACCTTATTTAACATGACTAAGTTTAAGGATGGTGTGTTACGCAGCAATAGATAACCACTTTTAGATAATTGTTACCTGATTTCTAGTCACGTAATTTTTTTTTAAGACAGGATTTTGCTTTGTTGCCCAGGCTGGAGAGAAGTGGCACAATCTCAGCTCACTGCAGCCTCCCCATCCTGGGCTCAAATGATCCTCCCACCTCAGCCTCCCAAGTAGCTGGGACTACAGGTGCACCCCGCCATGCTTGGCTAATTTTTAAATTTCTTGTAGAGACAAGGTGTCCTTATATTGCCCAGACTGGTCTCAAACTCCTGGGCTAAAGTGATCCTCTTGTCTTGGCCTCCCAAAGTGCTGGGATTATAGGGGTGGGCCACTGCACCCAGCCTAAAAAATAGCTTTTAAGGCCGGGCGCGGTGGCTGAAGCCTGTCATCCCAGCACTTTGGGAGGCCGAGACGGGCGGATCACAAGGTCAGGAGATCGAGACTATCCTGGCTAACCCGGTGAAACCCCGCTTCTACTAAAAAATACAAAAAAAAAAAAAAACTAGCCGGGCGAGGTGGCGGGCGCCTGTAGTCCCAGCTACTCGGGAGGCTGAGGCAGGAGAACGGCGTAAACCCGGGAGGCGGAGCTTGCAGTGAGCTGAGATCTGGCCACTGCACTCTAGCCTGGGCGACAGAGCGAGACTCCGTCTCAAAAAAAAAATAAATAAAATAAAATAAAAAAATAGCTTTTAATATGAAGACAAAACAAAACATGTCTGCTTTTGGGAAAGAAAAAAACTGTGAAGACACTGAGAATTTAGAAGTCAAACTTCTCAAACCTTTTTTCATATCCATAGCATTTTTTTTCAGGTGTTTCTTTTTAACTAACACTTTAAAGAGAAAATGACTGGTAGAGCTAAAACTCTCCACTAAATTTTGTTAAATCCCCTCAGTTTACATTGGATTTTGTACTAAATTCTGATTTTCAGAATTTCCTGCTCTTTGACTAGTAGCTTAAGATTTTGACCAGGTCTACTGAAAAGAGCCTTCCAAAGCTCACTCTTTCCTTTGCATACTGGTAAAAGAATTGAGCTGCTCTGAGATGAACCTGGGAAGAAATAGGTTGTCAGTTTGTTTTCTGAGTACTTCTATGGTTAACTGACTTCCTGTGCAGGAGACACAGCCATAGCCTAACCACAGCGACATGCAGTTTCCAGCTCTAACAATGACAGCTAGGACCCATGAGGTCTGGGAAAACCTGGGCCTGAATCTTCCCACTTCATCTGGAACTCCTGCCTCAACAACAGCAGCCAAGTTCACAGGGGGTGCCAGGGAAATGACTGAATGAAGAGTTGAAAGACCCAAATTCTCATCTCGTGCCACCTTAGGTATCTTCTCGACAAATGAGGAGTATAAGTAACACCTAACGTGTCCTTCATTCGGCTGTTGAATGTTAACAATGTGTCCAGTATTGTGCTAGGGACAGAACAGTAAACAAAACTAAGCCCTTTCTCTTATAGAACTCCTCATGGAAGAGAGAAAATTCTACAGTGAGAGAAGCTAAACAATACACATATAAACAAGCAAATACTGCATGGCAGTAAGCACCATGAAGGAAAACAAAACAAGGTAAGAAGTAGCTACGTGTTACACAGGATGATAAGGTAACAGCTGAACACAGGCCTGAAGGAAGAGGAATCCATGTACATATCTGCAGAAAGTGCCTTCCAGCCAGAGGGAACCGCTCATGAAAAGTCCCTGAGGCAAAAGCATGCTTAGCGTATTTGAGGAATAGTGGAGAGGCAGTGTGGCTGCAGTGGAGAGAGAGAAGAGAAGTAGTGAAGGCCAGATCCTGTTGGAATGTTTATTTATGAGTTTATCTTTAGAAACCGGGTCTCGTTCTCTTCCCCAGACCAGAGTGCAATGGCACAACCTTTGCTCACTGCAGCCTTATCTCCTGGGCTCAAGCGATGCCCCCATCTCAACTTCCCAAGTAGCTGGGATTACAGATGCGCACCACCACACCCAGGTAACTTCTGTATTTTTTGTAGAAACAGAGTCTCACTATGTTGCCGAGGCTGGCTTCAAGCTCCTGGGTTCAAGGGATACTCCCTCCTTGTATCCCAAAGTGCTGGGATTATAGGCGTGATCCAGCCTGACCCTTAGGACTTTGGTTTTTTTAGATGGAGTTTCGCTGCTGTCGCTCAGGCTGGAGTATAATGACGTGATCTCCGCTCACTGCAACTTCCGCCTCCTGGGTTCAAGCGATTCTCCTGCCTCAGCCTCCCGAGAGGCTGGGATTACAGGCATTAGCCACCAGGCCTGGCTAATTTTTATATTTTCAGTTGAGACAGGGTTTCACCATGTTGGTCAGGCTGGTCTTGAACTCCTGACCTCAGGTGATCCACCTGCCTTAGCCTCCCAAAGTGCTGGGATTATAGGCTTAAGCTACCATGCCCGGCCATGTAGGACTTTTTGGATCATTGATACTTTGGATTATTCTGAATGAGATGAGAGATCCCTGGAGAGCTTGAATAGAGGAGTGACAATTTTTTATTTAAATGACACTTTTATTTATGTTTAAAAAGGATCTTTTGGCTGCTATGTTGAGAAAAGATGGCAAAGCAGAAAGGGTGGAATCACAGAGACCATTAGAAGGCTAAAACAATAACACAGGTCAGGATTATTGTGGCTGGGTAAAGCGGAAGTGTAAAAGGTGAACACAGAATGGGTATGTTTTGGAGGTAACACCAACCAAGATTTTCTGATGGAAAGGTGGTGGGTTATGAGAAAATGAGAAGAGTCAAGAATGAACCAAGGTTTTTCACTGAGCAAATGGGGAGATGAAGCTGCCATGCACTGAAGCGGGGAAGGCTTTGGGAGAGACATGTTTTGGAAGAGAAGGAATCAGGTTTTGTTTTTGGACATATTGAGCTTGAGATGTCTATTAGACCTCCAGGAAGGCATGTTGAGGAAGTAGTATGAATATAGGAGTTTGAAATTTAGGGGAATAGTCCATGCTTGAGAGATGCTTGAGAATTATCAATATGGAGATGTTATATAGAGATATAAAATTTACTGCTTTATTGGGCTGGTTACCATTTTGGGCAACTGGTCCCTGGTCTTGCTGGAGAAACTCTGAGGAGCCAGGTAGAAAGTATGTCAGAACTGTCTGAGTGAGACATGGTACAGAGGACTAGCCATGAGCTCTTGTTCCCCTTGATCAAGGGTTGTTCACTGGGATATTAATTCTCTCAAACCTCCAGATTTCTTTTCTTTTCCTTTTCTTTTTCATTATACTTTGAGTTCTGGGATACATGTGCAGAACATGCAAGTTTGTTACATAGGTATACACATGCCATGGTGGTTTGCTGCACCCATCAACCTGTCATCTACATTAGGTGTTTGTCCTAATGCTATCCCTCCCCTAACTCCCCACCCCCTGACTGGCCCCGGTGTGTGATATTCTCCTTCTTGTGTCCATGTGTTTTCTTTGTTCAACTCCCACTTATGAGTGAGAACATGTGGTGTTTGGTTTTCTGTTCCTGTGTTAGTTTGCTGAGAATGATGGTTTCCAGCTTCATCCATGTCCCTCAAAGGACATGAACTCATCCTTTTTCTTTTTTTTTTTTTTTTTTTTTTTTTTTTTTTGACAGAGTCTTGCTCTGTCGCCCAGGCTGGAGTGCAGTGGCCAGATCTCAGCTCACTGCAAGCTCCGCCTCCCAGGTTTACGCCATTCTCCTGCCTCAGCCTCCCGAGTAGCTGGGACCATAGGCGCCCGCCACCTCGCCCGGCTAGTTTTTTGTATTTTTGAGTAGAGATGGGGTTTCACCGGGTTAGCCAGGATGGTCTCGATCTCCTGACCTCGTGATCCGCCCGTCTCGGCCTCCCAAAGTGCTGGGATTACAGGCTTGAGCCACCGCGCCCGGCGAACTCATCCTTTTTCATGGCTGCATAGTATTCCATGGTGTATATGTGCCACATTTTCTTCATCCAGTCTATCACCGATGGGCATCTGAGTTGTTTCCAAGTCTTTGCTATTGTGAATAGCACTGCAATAAACATACATGTGCATGTGTCTTTATACTAGAATGATTTATAATCCTTTGGATATATATCCAGTAATAGGATTGCTGGGTCAAATGGTATTTCTGGTTCTAGATCCTTGAGGAATCTCCACACTGTCTTCCACAATAGTTGAACTAATTTACACTCCCACCAACAGTGGTGTTCCTATTTCTCCACATCATCTCCAGCAACTGTTGTTTCCTGACTTTTTAATGATTGCCATTCTAACTGGTGTGAGATGGTATCTCATTGTGGTTTTCATTTGCCTTTCTCTAATGACCAGTGATGATAAGCTTTTATTCATATGTTTGTTGGCTGCATAAATGCCTTCTTTTGAGAAGTGTCTGTTCATATCCTTTGCCCACTTTTTGATGAGTTCTTTTGTTTTTTTCCTTGTAGATTTAAGTTCCTTGCAGATTCTGAATATTAGCCTTTTGTCAGATGGATACATTGCAAAAACTTTCTCCATTCTGTAGGTTGCCGGTTCATTCTGATGATAGTTTCTTCTGCTGTGCAGAAGTTCTTTAGTTTAATTAGATCCCATTTGTAAATTTTGGCTTTTGTTGCCATTCCTTTTGGTATTTTAGTCATGAAGTCTTTTTCCTTGCCTATGTCCTGAATGGTATTGCCTAGGTTTTCTTCTAGGGGTTTTTATGGTTTTAGGTGTTATGTTTAAGTCTTTAATCCATCTTGAGTTAATTTTTGTATAAGGTATAAGAAAGGGGTCCAGTTTCAGTTTTCTGCATATGGCTAGCCAGCTTTCCCAACACCATTGATTAAACAGGGAATCCTTTCCCCATTGCTTGTTTTTGTCAGGTTTGTCAAAGACCAGATGGTTGTAGATGTGTGGTGTTATTTCTGAGGCCTGTGTTCTGTCCATTGGTCTATATATCTGCTTTAGTACCAGTACCATGCTGTTTTGGTTACTGTAGCCTTGTAGTATAGTTTAAAGTCAGGTAGCATGATGCCTCCATCTTTGTTCTTTTGCTTAGGATTGTCTTGGCTATATGGGCTCTTTTTTGGTTCCATATGAAATTTAAAGTAGTTTATTCCAATTCTGTGAAGAAAGTCAGTGGTAGCTTGATGGGGATAGCATTGAATCTATAAATTACTTTGGGAAGTGTGGCCATTTTTACAATATTGATTCTTGCTATCCATGGACATGGAATGTTTTTCCATTTATTTGTGTCCTCTCTTACTTCCTTGAGCAGTGGTTTGTAGTTCTCCTTGAAGAGGTTCTTCACATCCCCTTTAAGTTGTATTCTTAGGTTTTTATTCTCTTTGTAGCAATCGTGAATGGGAGTTTACTCATAATTTGGCTCTCTGTCTATTATTGGTGTATAGGAACGTTTGTGATTTTTGGACATTGATTTTATATCCTGAGACTTTGCTGAAGCTGCTTATCAGTTTAAGGAGATTTTGGGCTGAGATGATGGGGTTTTCTAAATATACAATCATGCCATCTGCAAAAGAGACAATTTGACTTTCTCTCTTCCTATTTGAATACCCTTTATTTCTTTCTCTTACCTAATTGCTCTGGCCAGAACTTCCAACACTACGTTGAATAGGAGTGGTGAGAGAGGGCATCCTTGTCTTGTGCATGTTTTCAAAGGGAATGCTTCCTGCTTTTGCCCATTAAGTATGATATTGCCTGTGGGTTTGTCATAAATTTAGCTCTTATTATTTTGAGGTATGTTCCTTCAAAACTTAGTTTATTGAGAGTTTTTAGCATGAAGGGGTGTTGAATTTTATCAAAGGCCTTTTCTGCATCTATTGAAATAATCATGTGGTTTTGTCATTGGTTCTGTTTATGTGATGGATTATGTTTATTGATTTGTGTATGTTGAACAAGCCTTGCATCCCAGGGATGAAGCCAACTTGATCGTGGTGGATAAGCTTTTTGATTTGCTGCTGGATTTGGTTTGCCAGTATTTTATTGAGGAATTTTGCATCGATGGTCATCAGGGTATACTATAAACACCTCTATGCAAATAAACTAGAAAATCTAGAAGAAATGCATAAATTCCTGGACACATACACCCTCCCAAGACTAAACCAAGAAGAAGTGGAATCCCTGAATAGACCAATAACAAGTTCTGAAATTGAGTCAGTAATTAATAGCCTGCCAACCAAAAAAAGCCCAGGACCAGGGGGATTCACATCTGACTTCTACCAGTGGTACAAAGAGGAGCCGGTACCATTCCTTCTGAAACTCTTCCGAGCGATAGAAAAAGGATTCCTCCCTAATTCATTCTATGAGGCCAGCATCATCATGATCTCCAAAGACTTGCTTTATGAATCTGGGTGTTCCTGTATTGGGTGCATGTATATTTAGAATAGTTAGCTTTTCTTGTTGAATTGATCCCTTTACCATTATGTAATGCCCTTTGTTGTCTTTTTTGATCTTTGTTGGTTTAAAGTCTGTTTTATCAGAGACTAGAATTGCAACCCCTTGTGGGTTTTTTTTTTTTTTTTTTTTTTTTTTTTTTTTTTTGCTTGGTAAATATTCCTTCATCTCTGTATTTTGAGTCTATGTGTGTCTTTGCACGTGAGATGGGTCTCCTGAATACAGCACACCAATGGGTCTTGACTCTTTATCCAATTTGCCAGTCTGTGTCTTTTAATGGGGGCATTTAGCCCATTTACATTTAAGGTTAATGTTACGTGTGAATTTGATCCTTTCATTATGATGCTAGCTGGTTATTTTGCCCATTAGTTGATGCAGTTTCTTCACAGTGTTGATGGTCTTTACAATTTGGTATGTTTTTGCAGTGGCTAGTAATGGTTTTTCCTTTCCGTATTTAGTGCTTCCTTCAGGAGCTCTTGTAAGGCAGGCCTGGTGGTGACAAAATCCCTCAGCATTTTCTTGTCTGTAAAGAATTTTATTTCTCCTTCATTTATGAAGTGTAGTTTGGCTGAATATGAAATTCTGGGTTGAAAATTCTTTTCAAGAATATTGAATATTGGCCCCCACTCTCTTCTGACTTGTAGAGTTTCTGCAGAGAGATCTGCTGTTAGTCTGATGGGCTTCCCCTTGTGGGTAACCCAACCTTTCTCTCTGGCTGCCCTTAACATTTTTTCCTTCATGTCAACATTGGTGAATCTGACAATTATGTGTCTTGGGATTGCCCTCCTCGAGGAGTATCTTTGTGGTGCTCTTTATATTTCCTGAATATGGATGTTGGCCTATTTTGCTAGGTTGGGGACGTTCTCCTGGACATATCCTGAAGAGTGTTTTCTGCCTGGTGCGGTGGCTCACGCTTGTAATCCCAGCACTTTGGGAGGCCGAAGCAGGTGGATCACCTGAGGTCGGGAATTCAAGACCAACCTGATCAACATGGATAAACCCTGTCTCTACTAAAAATACAAAATTAGCCGGGGTGGTGGCACATGCCTGTAATCCCAGCTACTCGGGAGGCTGAGGCAGGAGAATCACTTGAACCTGGGAGGTGGAGGTTGCGGTGAGCCGAGATCGCACCATTGCACTCCAGCCTGGGCAAAAAGAGCGAAACTCTGTCTCAAAAAAAAAAAAAAAAAAAAAAAAAAAAGAATGTTTTCCAACTTGATTCCATTCTCCCTGTCACTTTCAGGTACAGCAATCAAGTGTAGGTTTGGTCTTTTCACATAGTCCCATATTTCTTGGTGGCTTTGTTTGTTCCTTTTCATTCTTTTTTATCTATCTTGTCTTCATGCTTATTTCATTATGTTGATCTTCAATCTCTGATATCCTTTCTTCCACTTGATCAATTCCGCTATTGATACTTGTGTATGCTTCAGGAAGTTCTCATGCTGTGTTTTTCAGCTCCGTCAGGTCATTTATGCTCTTCTCTAAACTGGTTATTCTAGTTAACAATTCCTCTAACCTTTTTAAAGGTTCTTAGCTTCCTTGCATTGGGTTAGATCATCCTCCTTTACCTCGGAGGAGTTTGTTATTACTCACTTTCTGAAGCCTACTTCTGTCAATTCGTCAAACTCATTCTCCATCCAGTTTTGTTCCCTTGCTGGCAAGGAGTTGTGATCCTTTTAAGGAGAAGAGGTGGTCTGGTTTTTGGAATTTTCAGCCTTCTTGTGCTTATTTTTTTTCTCATCTTTGTGGATTTATCTACCTTTGGTCTTTGATGTTTGTGACCTTGGAATGGGGTTTTTGTGTGGACATCCTTTTTATCGATGTTGATGCTATTCTTTTCTGTTTGTTAGTTTTCCTTCTAACAGTCAGGGCCCTCAGCTGCAGGTCTCCTGGAGTTTGCTGGAGGTCCACTCCAGACCCTGTTTGCCTGGGTATCACCAACAGAGGTTGCAGAACAGCAGCCTGTTCCTTTCTCTGGAAGCTTCATCCCAGAGGGGCACCCACCAGATGCCAGCTGGAGCTCTCCTGCATGAGATGTCTATCAATCCCTTCTGGGATGTGTCTCCCAGTCAGGAGGCATAGGGGTCAGGGAGCCACTTGAGGAGACAGTCTGTCCCTTAGCAGAACTCAAGTGCTATGCTGGGAGATCTGCTGCTCTCTTCAGAGCGGGCAGGCAGGAATGTTTAATTCTACTGAAGCTGAGCTTACAGCCACCCCTTCCCCCAGTTGCTCTGCCTCAGGGAGATGGGAGTTTGATCTATAAGCCCCTGACTAGGACTGCTGCCTTTCTTTCAGAGATTCCCTTCTCAGAAAGGAGGAATCTCAAGAGGCAGTCTGGCCTCAGTGACTTTGCCAAGCTGTGTTGGGCTCTGCCCAGTTTGGACTTCCAGGCAGCTTTGTTTACACTGTGAGGGGAAAACTGCCTACTCAAGCCTCAGTAATGGTGGATGCTCCTTCCCCAACCAAGCTCAAGCATCCCAGGTCGACTTCAGATGCTGTGCTGGCAGCGAGAATTTCAAAACAGTGGATCTTAGCTTACTGGTCTCCATGGGGGTGAGATCTGCTGAGCTAGACCACTTGGCTCCCTGGCTTCAGCCCCCTTTCCAGGGGAGTGAACAGTTCCATCTCTCTGGCCTTCCAGGTGCCACTGGGGTATGGAAAAAAACTCCTGCAGCTAGCTCAATGTCTGCCCAAATGGCTGCTTAGTTTTGTGCTTGAAACCCAGGGCCCTGGTGGCATAGGCAACCAAGGGAATCTCCTGGTATACAGGTTGTGAAGACTGTGGGAGAAGTGTAGTATCTGGGCCAGAACGCACCACTCCTCACAGCTCAGTCCCTCATGGCTTCCCTTGGCTAGATGAGGGAGTTCCCCAATCCCTTACACTTCCTGGTTAAGGCAACACCCTACCCTGCTTCAACTTGGCCTCTGTGGGCTGCACCCACTGTCTAACCAGTCCCAGTGAGATGAGCCGGGTGCCTCAGTTGGAAATGCAGAAATCATCTGCCTTCTGCATTGATCTTGCTGGGAGCTGCAGACCGGAGCTGTTCCTATTTGGCCATCTTGCCAACCACTGCCTTTTTTTTTTTTTTTTAGACAGGGTCTCTCTTTGTCACCCAGGTTGGAGGTGCAGTGGACAATCTCAGCTCACAGCAACTTCCACTTCCCGGGCTCAAGCTATCCTCCCATCTCAGCCTCCTGAGTAGATGGGAACACATGTGCGCACCACTCTGCCTGGCTATTTTTTTTTTTTTTTTGCATATTTAGTAGAGACGAGGTTTCACTATATTGCCCAGGCTGGTCTTCAACTCCTGAGCTGAAGTGACCCACTTACCTTGGCCTTCCAAAGTTCTGAGATTACAGAGTGGGCCACTGTGCCCGGCTAAACGTCCATATTTTTTTGTGTGCACCAGAATGCCTGATCATGTTCCCTTAGGCATACCATATGATGGTTGCTATGGTATGCTTAATCACGGCCCCCAAATGTATCCAGGTCCTAACCTCTGGACCCTATGAATATTACTTTATATATATATATATATAAAATGGACTTTTCAGATGTGATTAAATTAAACACTTTGAAATGAAGAGATCATCCTTGATTGTCTGGGTGATCCCTAAGTGCAATCCCACGTGTCCTTATAAAAGGGGGATTTGACTAACATTGGAAAAGAAGGCCATGTGATGAAACCAGATTCAGAGAGACAAGATGCTACACCACTGGCTTTGAAGATGGAAGAAGGGGTCATGAGCCAAGGAATGTATGTCAAGAACCAGAAAAGTTGAGGAAGGAGGTTCTCCCCTTGAGCCTCCAGAGGGAGCATGACTGTACCAACACCTCAATTTAGCCCTGTAAGATTTAGTTTGGATTTCTGGCACCCAGGACTGTAAGGGAAAAGTTTTATGTTGTTTTAAGCTACCATGTTTTGTGATAATTTGTTATAGCAGCCATCAGAAACTAGTGCAGTGGCAGAGAACAGTGTTTCCAGGTTATACCTGCATGTTGTGGCAGCAATGAACAGCGTAAAAGGTGGACTAAGAGGACATGAAGCAAGGAACTAGTCTGGACCAACATCCATTGGTCCCTTCACATCACTTGCATCTGTTCTTGCCGTATGTTAAATCTAGTGCATCAGAGAGTCTTCAAGGTGTTGTGTGGTCTTAAAATCTATTAAATACTCAATTCAGGAGGATTGATGGAACAAGCTGGAGCCTCTGTGGCTGCCACTGCTCCTAGGCTATAATTGGTGTTTATCATCTTCTTCCTCCACTATCGTTTCCATATTTTTCTCATATTTGGCTTCACTTCAGTAGGTATAGGATGCTTGTCTGGTGGGGTGACCTGACTTTCACTTCTGAGGGATTGGAGCCCATGGTTAGTTTTTCCTTGTTGGATCATGATTCCTATAATTGCCCATTTATGGTTATCACTGAGCATGGAAGCACCAAGAAATACCTCTGATTCCAGATGCACTCCTTCCTGCTCTGACTATACAACATTAATCCTAGCTCCTCATAATAACCTGGGAAAAGAGTTATATTAATAATTAACAATTCCTGAATCTAACTTTTGGCCCATTGGCTTTAAAAATTAAACATGACTAGATGCTAATACTAGTTTCAGATTCAATAGAACCTTTACTGAGTGCCCTTGTGGAAACATCCTTCTCCTACTGCTCATAAAAAAAGAACCAGTCACAACTTAAGACTGCAGGAATAGGAAGCACAAGTTCACAAGTGAGTCCTTGAGAATTATGGTGAGAGGGGTCAATGCTACTCCCACCCTCTTGGTTCCCAGAACCATGTATTCTAGCCATTGGGTATACAACATTATATGTCAGTTATTGGTTCATTGTGTATACTGCATTCCAAAGGAATGCACCCCACTTCTGAAGGATATGTTTTTCTTGATATGATGCCATATCAAGAAAGCTGAGCCTTTAATTGACCATTCCACCATTCTATCATTCTGGTATCTTCCAGGTGATTTAGTATATAGTAGGACAAATGAGTTCCATAGTTATATGCCAGACATCACCTCCTCTTCACTGTAAAACAGGTCTGTTGGTCTAATACAATATAATATGTAGATTTCATGTCAAGAAATCAGACATTCTATAAGACCTGGAGTGGGGGGTGCTGGAAGAGGCACCACAGGTAGCGAAGGCACACCCATAACCAGAGAGAGAGATATCAAATCTGGTGAGGATGAATCATTGGGTATGAAGGGGTCCAGCATATCCTAGCCAATCATAATCCTGAATGCCACAATCCCAAATGTTGAAATTCCAAAAGATCTGGAAAAACTAATTTTTAAAATTATTTAAAATATACTTATTTACATTTTTAAAAGGGGATTTTTTGAGAAACATATAAAAACACATCAGAACATTTCATGGGCCACTCTAAACAATAAAATGGACAATAATAACACACATATTTTTGCAAGCATAAGCACTCAGGTATACTAATGACAGTCACACAGATATAACAGGTATGAGTAGGCAAACTGTATGGTAAAGAAATAGGTCAAAAAGGGAAATGTATAAACAAATGTCACTATGGTTGGTAATTGTGTGCACTCAGCTTTATAACTGTGGTCATCTGAAGTACTGTGATGAACAACCTAAGTCTTTTGACAAGATCAATCAAAAATCGCCATGGGTCACCACCACGTATGGGGTTACCCAAAGAGCTGAAGTTTCGAGAAATTTCATCTTTCACAAATGCAGATGTAAGAAAAGAAGGTCCAGGCCAGGCGCGGTGGCTCAAGCCTGTAATCCCAGCACTTTGGGAGGCCGAGACGGGCGGATCACGAGGTCAGGAGATCGAGACCATCCTGGCTAACACGGTGAAACCCCGTCTCTACTAAAAATACAAAAAAATTAGCCGGGCGGGGTGGCGGGCGCCTGTAGTCCCAGCTACTCGGGAGACTGAGGCAGGAGAATGGCGTAAACCTGGGAGGCGGAGCTTGCAGTGAGCTGAGATCCGGCCACTGTACTCCAACCTGGGCGGCAGAGCGAGACTCCGTCTCAAAAAAAAAAAAAAAAAAAAAAAAAGGAAAGAAGGTCCCTTAATTTACTGAGAAAGTTTCAATGTTTTTACATATACACACAATGCTCACACACAAAATTGTGATAATGAACTTTTATGAGGTCAAGTTTGCAACAAATGCGTAAAACAAATTAGAACTCTCAAAAAATCTCTATACAATGTCTACCTCCCATATCAGAAATGATGCAAAGATGAAACAGAAACATAGAGTATAAAAAAATTGTAAAAAACAATGTTCGTAATTTAAAATAGTGTAAAAAAGCTAAAAAAGAAAAGAAACAACATAAAAAGAAAATTTAACATATGAAAAAGTACGTTACAGGAATAGGTTATGGGCAATCATTCATAAGACCTAGCTAACTTTCACAATCATCAACTATATGTTGAAATCTTGCATCATGATGAATAGCTGCTATTTTTCTTTTCGGATATGGCTGTCCTTGGAGAACACATTCATACTAACTTTCTACGTGACATTGCTCTGTTTGAGCTTTTTCTATGAGTCACTGACATGAATGTTCCCTATTAAATTTTCCAATATTCTGGGTCACTCTTCTGTGTTGTTTGGGGTACTTGGAAATCCATACTGCATGCATTCATATACAGGTCACAAATTTGGTGGAAACAATACTGGTGATTGAACAGCAACACCCAAAATAATGCTTTACCAGGTTTCTACGTATTTCCCAATCCAGTAAAGTTGACACCTAAAATGAAGCCCACAGATCTGCCCCTTGTTAACTTGGCACCCATACACATCTTCTTAAGCCGTACTTAATTTCCAAATAAAGACAACAAGGTAATAGTTCTAACATGATGCAACTATTCTGTGATTGTGATCTTCAGAATTTTAGGCATCAGGGACTTTAAACTTTAGGGATTTTGATTTTTCTGGGATTTCAACATTTGGGATTACAGTGTTCCAGACTGTGTCTTGCAGGATTATGATCCAAACCTCCCCTTCTAGTAATATAGTAATCACATGATCAATAATAAATGCTACCATGTGGCTGGCTGGTTTCCTTACAATAATAGTGCCATAGCAAGTGCTCGGTGTCAGTCTCTGCAGATGTCAGGAAGGGCATTCATGAATGCCAGTGCCTGTGAGAGCCATAATAAGAGGAATGCCATAATCTTGGGCTCATTAATAGCACCATCCCTACAACAGTGGCCACTCATGAGCCCATTGCCCAAGTATTGAGGTGGCTGAGAGGAGATGCTGGCTTAGATCCATAGGACAACTCATCCTGCCTACCTGTTCAGTGCCTCCCCTTCAAAGATACAGGTGTGTTGCTCCCATTTCCATGACTCTTTCCCAAACTTCCTTTTCTCTGGTCTTTCAATCTTTCTCTTCCCAGGATCCCCTAGCCAGCCAAGCCACTCTTCACTTCTCTAGGTTCTGTGTATGTCTGTACCTCAAGCTGTTTTTTGCTTTATTTAAACTGAATGACCAATTACACTGCTGAAAGTCTTGCTGACTGGGAGTATTTTCCTTTTGCACTGTCCTTTGGGACTACCTCTGAGTATTTCTGAAATGTGATAGCTGTACTTATTCCAGCTCTACACCAGGCTGGAGCTTTTTCTCTCCGTTAGTTGATTGCAGGGGAATCTCCATGAAGTCATAGTGAGAACTGAGGTCGAGGAATTTGTGCAACAGAGGTAGGTAACATGAAGGTCTGTGTAATCTATTCATGTAAACTTATTTGTACCTTTTGGGTCTGCTTGGATCCAAGTCTAAATGTACCATTTCTATTGTACAATGGATTGCCTGACCTCATGAAATGGTGAATCGGATAATACCCATCTCATGATCTGTAATTTTATGTCCCATGCTCAGGTACTTAACCTCTGCTAAGGCCCAGAACTACACCAGATGCTGCTTTGCAAATGGTAACTAGTTCGCTGCCATAGATGGCATGGCCTTGCTCCAGAAGCCTTGGGTCTGTGATGTGACTCTTCTGTTTGACCTTGGCAGAGACTCCACATGGAATTGGTATCTGCCATAGCTATTTTTAGCACTACTGAGTCTGATGAGTCATATGTCCTGAATGGCAGAACACTTTTCACTGCATCACAGCCTGAATCTGCTGCAGATTCTCTTGCTCTGGTCCCACTCAAACCTGGAAGCTTTCTGAGTCACTCAATAAATGTGTTGCGAATTAGTCCCAAGTATGGAATATGCTGCCTCCAGAATCCAAAGAAGCCTATTTAGTGCTGTGCCTGTTCTTAGTGGTAGGAGAAGCAAAGTACAACTTGTCCTTTACCTTGGATGGGATTTCTCCGCATGACTCAGACTGTTGGACCCAAAAACTAGACCAATGTGGAGAGTATCTGAATCTCCTTGGGATGTAGCTCCCTCCCTCTGGTATACATGTATTTTTACTACAGTATCCAAACTACTTGCCACTTCCCACTTATTAAGTTCAATCAATATTAGAGGACCTGAATGATGCTCTCTGGAATGTCAATATGATCAAGGCCCTTTGGACTTCATTGTAACAGAGAACAGGAGATATTCCTGGGACCTAATCCTAGATAAAACAGTGGATATGTGCCACTCTCCAGCTTGAAAAAAAAAATCAAACTATTTTTGATTCTCTTTATTGGTGTTTGTTGAAGAAAAAGATTTTACCAGATTAATTGCAATTAGAAGCCCTATAATTATTTTATAGATGAAGCCCCTAGTGGAAGTCCCATGATTATTTTATAGATGAAGAAACTGAAGCTCTGGAGGATTATAAAACTCCAAGCATTGACCAGACTAGGGCAGCACACTACAGGATCAGAGATAGCTGGGCTGTCATAAAGTGGCCCAAAGTTACCTGGAGAGAGAGAGAAAAAAATGATGAAGGAAAACTGCTGACAGATTTTGCTTGCTGCACAGAGAATCATAGATCCTGGTGCTGAGGGTGCTTTGGAAGTCATCTAGCACAACCTCTTACCCTGACAATGAAGTGCCTCTGACACTGTTGGATTTAAGGTTATGCGTTTCATATAGTGAGGAGGGAAAAACACAGGTGTGCAGGTTTGGAGACATACTGTATCTGACAGCTATTGCTGTTAATAAACCACCCCCAAAACTTACTAGCTTAAACACACTTTTTATTATTATTTTTGAACCTATAGGGTTGGCTGAGGGGTTATACTACGTTGAGCTGGGATCAGTCAGCAGCTGGCCAGCTGCAGGTTGGCTAGCTGGATGGCTTGCTGATCTTAGCTGGGCTCTCTCACACATCTGCGAACAGCTGGGCTGGCCTGGTCGTTCTCTGTCTGTCTCATTCTCTAGGCTACCCAAGCATATTCTTGTGGTAAAGTCAGAGAAACAAGAAGAGTATAAGGGCAAGAAGCATAATTGGCTTGTATTCCATATGTTAACAAATGGAGTAACAATGGCTCATTAGCCAAATAAGTCATACGAGTCCAAAGTCTGGCAGAGCAGAGTGCCCTGGCTACAATGGGAGCAAGGAAGACTCAGGCAGGGCCTTGATGCAGGCAATCTAACACATATAACTCAATTCCAATCCTAGCCATGGCACTTCTCAGATAACTCACTTTTCTGAGCCTAAGTTCCCCTAACTAAAAAAATGAACAATAATAACATCTATTTCAAAGCATATTATAATGATCAAATAATATTTATATAATGTATCTAGTATAGTGCTTGGAACATGAGGGAGGTGAAAAAATGGATGGTTCTTCTGATTATAAAGAGAGGTGTCTGAGTTGATATGCCTTTTGCTCTCTAGAGCTCAGGATGCTCTGTGGAGGCCGCCAAGGTAGCCCAAAGCTAGAGTCTCTCCCTAAACACTTGGTTGAGGGAGGCTGACCTTCTGAGGACCCACACTGGCCACAGCTAAAGGGTCTTAGGACTTTGGGGACTGAAGCTTACCACATCCCTGGGATGCGATATTCTCCAATGTGCTGCCCCCATCCTGACCCAGCCACCAGGTGGAGATGATGGGGAAAGCTCTGTGCCTCCTTCAGAAAAAGGCAGTATGAGTATTGGTAAGAGTCAGGCAGGCCAGTGTTTAAAGTTCGGCTTGGTCACTTACTGGCTGTGTAACTTTGGGCAACTTAGGTAATGTCTTTAATCTCAGTTGTGTTCTGTTCCACAGGCCTTTTGTGAGCACTAATAAGGTGACATCTGTTTGGGATACAGCATTACAAGGATGATGTATATGTGGTGAAATGGAGGGTTGGAGACAGAGATAATGATCAGGAAGACATGCGCATGATTCTATATTTCCCTATGGATGAGAATATGGTCTGCCTGACAGCAAGTTTAGTTCAAGAACCAGGAGAATCCAATATTTGTAAACACGTCCTTAAATATAAACACACAGATTTTTAAAAATTATTAAACTTCAAGTTCTAGGTACATGTGCACGACGTGCACGTTTGTTACATAGGTATACACATGTGCCATGTTGGTTTGCTGCATCCATCAGCTTGTCATTTATATTAGGTATTCATTCTAATGCTATCCCTCCCCCAGTCCCCCACCCTCAGCAGGTCCTGGTATGTGATGTTCCCCGCCCTGTGTCCAGGTGTTCTCATTGTTCAGTTCCCACCTATGAGTGACAACATGCGGTGTTTGGTTTTCTGTTCTTGTGATAGTTTGCTGATAATGATGGTTTCCAGCTTCACCCATGTCCCTGCAAAGGACATGAATTCATCCTTTTTTATGGCTGCATAATACTCCATGGAGTATATGTGCAACATTTTCTTAATCCAGTCTATCATTGATGGACATTTGGGTTGGTTCCAAGTCTTTGCTAATGTGAATAGAAGCACATAGATTTTAACTGCATTTTTTTGCAGAATAGTAATGCAATTTCAGGCATAAAAATGTGATGGCAGAGCAAGCCAAGAGCTTCAGATCTGTACAGACTTTGCTTTGTATGCATGCTGTCACCAGAAGTTCACCACTTGTTAGAGACTCTGGAGGCCAGGATCAAGTCTACAGATATAAAAACTGCACCTCGTCCCACACTGTTGTGCTATCTGCTTCTCAAAGTTCCTGGATTCTTGGTTAGATAAATCAGGCATATAAGATAAGCACATGGTGGATTTGAATCTATTTTTTCTTTGCTTATCCATCCACAACCCACCGTAACTGCTGCAGCATACAAAACACTTAGCATAGTACACAACACTTAGAGTAGTACAAAACACTTAGTATAGTACAAAACCCAGGAAGAGCACTCAGTCAGTGTTGGCTCCTTCAAACCCTCCATTTCAGGGAGATAAGAACATCATAGTTAGATTCTATACTTTCTCATCACTTTTAGTTATTGGAACAGCCTTTTAGTTATTGGAACACTTTTAGTTATTGGAACCAGGGTCTTAAAACTTAGATCTGGCTGGGCGCAGTAGTGTACGCCTGTAATCCTAGCACTTTGGGAGGCCAAGGCGGGTGGATCACGAGGTCAAGGGATCGAGACCAGCCTGGCAAACATGGTGAAACCCCGTCTCTACTAAAAATACAAAAATTAGCTGGGCGTGGTGGTCCACGCCTGTAGTCTCAGCTACTTGGGAGGCTGAGGCAGGAGAATCACTTGAACCCAGGAGGCGGAGGTTGCAGTGAGCCAAGATCGTGCCATTGTACTCCAGCCTGGCGACAGAGCAAGACTCTGTCTCAAAACAAACAAACAAACAAACAACAACAACAAAAACCTTAGACCTATTCATTTTGAAACAGCCATGCCTTGTTCAATTCAAAGTTCTCTTCCTCCCAACCCTGCTGCCCAGCTCAGGCTGCTCTGGGGGCTCTGGTTGCCTGGGATGGAACAGTGGGATGGAGGGAGATATGCAGCTGAAGAATGGTCCACCGTTCACTTCTCTGCACTTAGTTTTCTGGTACTGGGATGTGGGACAGAGAAACGATAAGCCCCACAAGACAACCTCTCCAGATGTGGTCCCTCTGGCAAGCTCCTCTCCTGAATCCATGTTCCTTGTCCAGGGATTGGACAAATTGGAAACACAAGGAACCTCACTGGCCAGTTATTCAGCCCCAAGCAGCCCCTTCCACACCCAAAAAGCATTAGTAGCTCCTTTCAAAAACCCATTTTCTCCACCAGCTAGGGGCCTCGTGCCTTGTTTTTCTCTGTGCCCTTGACTGTGGTGGCCCAGAAGCCCTGGAGCTCCTTCCTCTGCCCAACCTTGTCTCTTCTCTGGAGACTTTGGCACATGAGGAATTGATTTTTTTCTGCCTTTAGAGAAATGAGAAGCTGAGGGAGATGTTCTTTGCCCTCTTTTTCTCCCTATCCTGCCTCTGATCTCTCCCCAGGGCTCATCTACCACTGGATCAGCATATCAAGAGGCTGAGCAGACATTCAGCTAAGGATGGAAATGACCATCGGCCCACCATAGTTTACAAGGCAGTTCTCTTGGGCATCACTTCAGTGCCTGTAGGGAAAAACTAGTTGGTGGCCTTCTTCTTGAGAGCGGGGCAGCCTGGCTTTAAATATGAAGGGTCTCCCCAAAAGCAACCTCTTTCCTCTATAAGTCAGCTTATATCTCTCCTCCCCAAGGGGCCCCAGGGTAGCCTCTACTGTACCCTGTGGTCAGTGGTGACAAGTGAGAAGGGCATCCTGCAGCCAGAAGTAGGACTTTCTTTGAATTCCAAGGGACTTGGATAACTTACACCTCAATGGTTCATTATCTCTGTGTCATAAATCAAAGTCAAGAGCAGGAAAAACTTCAGTCAATACTTCACAACATCCTATCACATAGAAATGAGTTGTTGGCAATGAAAAGACCCCCATTTGTCCCTAAAGACTTGCATCAAAGATGAGGTCCCCTGACCAAAGCAATTAGGGAAATTCCTACTGACAGAAGAGATGTAGAAACATCTGTTTCCCACTCATGTCAAGGCCGGGGTGGAGGCGCTGGCCTAAAATAACCTTTCCTGGACCAAACAGCCTAATGGGACATTTAACCTCTCTGAGCCTCAATTTCCTGATCTGTAAAATGACAATTGAATTAGTCTGTATGGCATTCCCAGTTCAGAGACTTTAAGAGTTAAGATAATGGAATGTGATGATACTGTATAAATAAAAGAAACAAGTAATATTTTTAAAAGCTATTTGGAAACCCCCTCCACAATTCGTGACTAGAGATATAATTCAGATTTATAACTGAAGATAATCTTTTCCTATCTCCCCAAATACTTGCAATTTACTTTTTTAGCTTACTGTTATATTCCATTGTGGATAAGCCAAATGTATTTTGTTCTGATTACATAAAAGCAAAACCAAGTAACTACTCCAATTAGGTAAGTAAAATGAACCTAGAGTGGTACAGCAAAGATGTAAATGAAAATGCACAAAATATAATAAAGGACTCTAGTGACAAATGGATAAAGAGCAATGATGTCTGTGTTCAGGACCATTAAAATGACCTTAAAACTAAAAGTGGAACCCAAGGGCAGACAGGACAGCAGGCCCCACGGGCACTGGCACCAGCAGCTGGGCCACCAGGGCATCCCTCTTGCCAGCGACCCAGGCACATGGCCTCTTATCTCTGCATATCTGCTTCCCTCTCATGATGAAGGGGTGTGGGCGGAGTGGACAAACTGATGAAAAAGCCTGCTACAAAGTGCAGCTATCTCAGCGAGGTTTTTCCCTAACAACACTGAGTCTTGGGTTTTAGCTACTTGTGATTCTGGTTTTAATAGACTTCGCTGCTGTGGGATGCCTAAGAAGCTTAAATTTGGGGTGCCTTAGGATCACCAGTAAGAAAAACAAACAAACCAATAAAGATTTGGATAACAAGAGAGAAGGTGATTGAAAACTGTCAACTCCCTGAAAGTTTTAAACTAGGCATGAAGCCTCCTGTGTCTTTCATTCGTCATGTTTCTGAAGACAGTTGACCTGTTGACTTAAACACATCATTTAAGAGAGTCAGCCAGAAGTAATGACGGTGTGAGGACCTGCTACCCATGCTGAGTACTGAGAAAGAGCTAGCTCAATAAGAAAAAGTGGACCTTGGCCTATTACCCAGACATCTTTGGCTTAAAAAAAAATAATTTTCATATCTCACAATAATTTGGGCAAGGAGTTAGAAGGTTAGACCCTCGTTCAGGTTTGAGGCTAATTTTTCAGAAACCTTTTTCCTGGAGCTATTTGGTTAATACCCCAGAATCCCTTCCCTACTGCCTTCATTGGCTAAATGTTTTGATGTTTTGGAGAGTGCTAGAATCCTAGTTTCATCACTTACCATCTGTATGCCTTGTGTATGTGACTGAACCTCTCTAAGCTTTTCTCGTTATAAAGAATTGTTAGCTTTCTTTTTATGTCTATGCGATTTGGTTTTTTTGTTATATTTTTTAACTCTTTAAAAGCAGTATTTCTCACCTATGATACTTTGTCCTGTATCTTCTACCACCATTAGCATAAAGCCAATCTGGGAGACTGTGCTCAATTAATGTTGTTATTTTTTGATTTGGGCATAAATATTAATAATCATTTATTGAAAAGTCTCCCTGGGCAAGATATTGAGTCTTGTTACTACATGAGGGGAGACAGGAAGGACAAACAAGGAATGAGTTTTTCCTTAAGGAAGGTTCAATTCATTGTGGGGTCAGACAGCTACAGACATGCAGCAAACTACTTGGCAGGTCTTTCCTCTTCTCTCCGACAACATGCGACTCTAGGGAGTGATTTGGGAAGTAGAAACTGTTGGAACAGAGCTATTTTCTGGACAGACAATCCTGGCTTCCTGGATCCTGTTTCTACCAAGACACAGGAAGGGAGCTGCTGATGCTCATTTGATGCCCATGCCCCATTTTCCTAAAACAAACACATATTGGACATCAAAGCAGCTATGTAGTTCTTTTCTAGAACTTTCAGTTAGTTACCTTAAAGGTCCTAACTAGAGGCTGGGTGTAGTGGCTCATGCCTGAAATCCCAGCACTTCCAGAAGTTGAGGCAGGAGGATTGCTTGAGACCAGGAGTTTGAGATCAGCCTGAAGAGAATAGGAGACTCGGTCTCTACAAAAATAAAAACAAAACCATTAGCCCACTGTGGTAGCCTGTGCCTGTAGTCCCAGGCTACTCAGGAGGCTGCGGGGGATGGGGGGAGGATCACTTGAGCTCAAAAGTTCAAAGCTGCGGTGAGCTGTGATTACACCACTGCACTCCATCCTGGTGACTGAGTGAGACCCTGTCTCTAAAAAAAGAAAACCGAAAAAGATCCCAAGTAGAACAAGCAGTGATAAGCAGGGATGTGGAGAAGAAGAGAGTTATTCATGCCTGTCGTCCTGGTCCCCCTCCTTCTCTAATCACCTTGCAGTCCTTTCAGCCTGCAGGGACCCGGGGCCTCACGGTGGATGCTTCCCTCTCCCCAGCTCTCTCCCTCTTCCGGCCAGTCCATGCTGATCTTGCAGAGTAGAAGGTGAGGTTGGGAGCAAGCTCTGGTTTCCACAGATGAGGGGAGAGGATGCGGCTGAATGAGAATGGAGTGAAGGTAGAGGGACAGAAAAGACAGACTTCCATTTCAGGTTACCATTAGTTTCCTCCTTAATATTCTAAAATCTAACACTATTCGCCAGTAAGAGGACTTGCTTTCTTCCGGTAATACCCCAGTAGCCTATGTGAGGAGATCCTATTCCCATCTGAACAGAACTTTGGTCCTCTGTCTTGTGAAATAATAACTCTGGACTTATGGAGCTCAGGGAGTGTTTGTCCCCTCCATGCTCGGGGTTATTGTGAAGCTTTCTGGTGTTAACTGACAATAATGAATGCCTGTTATCCCTAATTTCTCCCCTTCCCAGGTGGGGGAAAGGAGGCAGAGAAGAGTAAAGTTTCAGCCAACCTCATAACAATGAAATACATGTGCCAATGTTAATTCTAGCAGTATCTTTCTATAGGAGTCCAAGAAGTGTTTGTCCCCTGAGACATTGTGGAAGACATTAGCGGATAGTTGAATCTGAATGTTGATTACACTGCTTTCTTCATGATTTCTAGAGAAACTGCTCGAGTGACACTTTCCTATATTCTGAGAGTACAGCACAAACCCAGTGTAATTGTTTTATTCATTTCTACCACTCCCTACTTTAGACTGTGAGACGCTTGGTGACAAAGGCTGCCCTATCACCACTAGCAACTAAGGGCATTCAACCTTCCAACTTGTCTCTGGCATACAACATTTTGTAAAAAGAAAAGAGGGAATCTTTTGCCTCCATTGTAAGTGTTTAATTGGTTCAACAGCATCCTCCCTACCACCCAAGCTCTCGGAGTTAAATATAAATTCAGCCCGTGATTGACGTGACAAAATATATACAAAGACAAATAAAAGACAGATTGCCTATCAGGTCTGAAGCAGGAAGGCCCGGGAATTCTAGCAACATTGGCTTGTCTGAAACAGCACAGAGTGAATAGTATTATCATAACCAAGTGTGGTCAGAATAGCTGGACAACAGTAGCTGTATAAAAGGAAAGTCCAGGAAGCAAGCACCTGAAATGTGTCTCTGGGGCTGACCCACGGTTGTGATTTATCTGTTCCTAGTTGCACTGACAGATGATTCAGCTCTTAAGAGCCCAAAGCCATAAAATACTTGCACCATACACACAATTTCATTTGTTCTGATTTTATTCTCCCTAAGCAACTGACAAATTAAGATTTGATTTCCCATTTAGTTTTCAATGGTTCACTTTGTTCTAAAAAGTTTATAAGGGGCTTATAAAAGTGTATATGCTTCAGTTTAAAAGTTAAAATGGAATGTAAATGGACACAGTGGGTTGTGGTTTTGCCTGCCTCATATCCATTTTACCCTTATTATTTTCTCTGGGGAAACATTCTACCTCTCAAGTGGAACTGGTACCATTTCATCACAAGTTCTGAGTGAAGGAGTGTAACCCACACCTGGCCTATTGGTCATTTCCATCCATCTGGTCTCAGTGGCTTGGCCAAGTGACTCACAGAAACTCAATCCTGGGGACTTTGTCAAAATGATAGGGAAAGAGAAGCTCTTCTTCCACTGGCATTTTTTTTTTTTTTTTTTTGAGACGGATCCTCCCTCTGTCCCCCAAGCTGGAGTACAGTGGCTCGATCTCGGCTCACTGTATCCTCTGCCTCCTGGGTTCAAGCGATTCTCATGCGTCAGCCTCCAAGTATCTGGGACTACAGAAATGCACCACTACACCTGGCTAATTTTTGTATTTTTAGTAGAGACGGGGTTTCATCATGTTGCCCAGACTGGTCTGGAACTCCTGACCTCATGTAATCTGTCTGCCTCGGCCTCCCAAACTGCTGAGATTACAGGTGCAAGCCACCATGCCCGGCCTCCATTGGCACTTCTAACTGTAGGATGATACAAGCCTGGTGCAGCCAGAGGCCCTAGACAGGGAGGCAGGAATATAAGAATGGAGTCAACACAGAAGAGAGAAGAACTCTGAGATGGAGAGAGAGACAGATTATAAAGCTGAAATGTGAGACATTTTTGGTTTTGTTTGTTTGTTTTTTAGTTTCCAGATCCAACCATGGCTGAAGCTAGAATGATTCCTGGAATTTCTTAGTAGGTATCATATAGCCTCTCTCTCTCTTTTTTTCAATTATGTTGAGTTTCTGACTTGGCTGAAGGTCCTGATTAATTCAGTATATGAGAAAAGTAGGGTGAGAAAAATAAAAATAGTGAAGAAAAAAATGAAACTAGTAGTCAAGTGAGCACATATTCGCTAAAATGTTTGCCATGAATTCCAGGATACTTGCTGGTACAGGCTGATCCGTCTACTCAAACTTCACAGCCATCAGCACAGGGCCAAACCTGCTTAGTCATGTTGGCCAGAGTGTCCATAAGATTAAAACTCACCCAGCTGCTCAGAAGAAAGAAAACTATATTCCTGATTATGGTACTTGAAAAAAAATTCTACCTTGGGCTCCTTAGAAGGAAGATGCTGTGTAAAATGGTGATTCATACCCTCAACCATATTCCTACAATAAACATGACAATGAATTAATGGATTTCATGGGACTGTTTCTTATAACATCCTGATGAAAAAACACCAAAGTACAGTTTAATGAGAGCAGTTTTAAAGTCAGGAAATGATGCAGGCCACTTGTGTAGTCACTGCTAGAAAGGCTAGTCAGAACAAAGGTGACACCTCCAGGATAAATGAGTGTAGGCTTGTTACAGTTTGGATCTGTGTCCCTGCCCAAATCTCACGTTGAATTGTAATCTCCAATGTTGGAGGAGGGGCCTGGTGGGAGATGACTGCATCATGGAGGCAGATTTCCCACTTGTGCTGCTTTCATGATAATTAGTGAGTGCTCATAAGATCTGGTTGTTTAAAAGCGTGTAGCACCTCCCTGCTGTCTATCTTGCTCCTGCTTGTGCCTGCTTCCCTTTCACTGTCCACCATGACTGAAAGTTTCCTGAGACCTCCTGAGGAGCTGCTCTGCTTCCTGTACAGCTTGCAGAACTGTGAGACAATTAAACCTCTTTTCTTTATAAATTACCCAATCTCTGATATCTCTTTATAGCAATGCAAGAATAGACTTATACAAGGCTCTACCCCTAGGTGACCAAATGGTTTAGGGCCATAAAGCCACTTAAAAATTCCTTTGCTTTGAGCAGCTGATCTAAGTCTTATATTCTATGGCAATTAATTGACAGAAATCTTTGTCTATTGAATCCATTTTTACTCTGATTCCAGAAAACCACATCTCAAGCAAAGAAAAGGTTGTTTGCCTTTCTCTTTCTTATGAGGGGAGTGGGCTATGGGAGTGGGCTTCCCAGCTAGTTTTCCTAGAAGAAATCCCTCTCTAAGTTAAAAGAGCCTTCCTGCCTACAATCTGGCTGAGATAGAAAATTTTTCATTTGTTTGTTTGTTTGCTTTAATATGACTGTCACCACTGAGTGACTAGCATGGAAGTAGGCCCTATGGAGTTGAAGGACAGTTCAGGCAGTCCCTGCTTGCTTACATAAAGTGTTGGAAAACACACCTGAGTTGGACATGTGATAATCACACAGAAATATACGTAATACAAGTTTTCTGTTCCTACTGAGATGGAAAAGTCTATAAAATCCCTAATAACACTTTACGCTCTGGATGCAATTTTGGAAGCTAGGTTTCTAGCATTTTGTATGTCCAACCAATTCTTCTCATTTATATGACCATTATTGATTCTAAAAATGTATGAAAAGTTCATTTTAATAATCACAAATTTTAGTTTGTTCCTTTTCTCCCTTGAGTCGTATTTCCATTCCATTTCTTCTGTATGATTTCATCCTAATATATTTTTAAATTTGAAAGTTCTTTTGTTGATAGTTGTCTTGAACAAATATACTTTTGTAAATTGAAATTCATTATTTTTATTCTTGTGACTGTAAAGTTCTTAGTGTTAAAATTTTCATCTGGATTCAGTTAACACACAATAGATATTAAAACCTGATTGATCAAAACAACAGAACTATTATAAATTTTAGTGAGTACTTATTAAACATAAGAAATAAAATTTTATTGAATAGTCCTCTCAATGAAACTTAACAATACTATTTTTTTCAGTTAGTTCATGTATTTATGGACAAATATCACTTATTGCTAGAATAAGAGGATTCAACATCAATTCTATTTCTCAGTTTTGTTTTTATAAATATAAGCATTAAGAAACTTGGTTTACATAAATAATTAGACAGAAACTAGATGGAAAACATTTTGCTTTCTCAATGCAACTTAATCATTTGAGTGCCTTCTAAGTTATATTCAGAAAATCACATAGTGATCCATGTTAAAGTAATTTTTAATGGTCTTTGAAAAAATATGTGGCTTTCTTTTAATTTTCCTGAAGCAAAACACTAGACACCATAATGCTTGGGAAAAGATTTTTTAAAAATCCTGTTATTAAAGTCATTTACTTTTGAAAACTTTTATTTTTAATTGCCCCATTTTTCCAGCCCCAGACTTTTTCATACCCACAGTAAGTTCAGGTTGAGTGAGTGGCATGTACATAAGATAAGCACGACTGTGATAGGGGAATGGGAAATGGAGAACTAGCGTAATGTCTCCATTGCAGGTCAGTTTCATATGGAAATTAGGTATCTGGAAAAAGATTCCCTTAAAACTGATTATTTATACTCTTATATCCTTAGAAGGCCTCATGTACCTCCGCAAGTATGTGTATCTCAGTTTGAGGGCCAATATTCTCGTAGAGACAAAAATGTATAAAATTATATACAATGTGATACTTCCTGATACTAAAAAAAAAAAAATGCTATAAAAGGAAGCATATGGTAAAAACCTGGAGGGAGAGTGCTATTGAGATAAGGCAGAGAGAGAGGCCCCTGTGAGAGGGGACACCTAACCTGAGCCTGAAGGATGAGCACAGTTGGCTTGCAGAGCTGGTCAGGCGCGTTCTAAGTGGGAGGAACAGCATGTGCAAAGGTCCTGCTGGCATGTAAGCTTGGCATGTTTGAGTGGCAGAAAGAGGATCTGTGGGGCTGGAACATGATGACCAAGGGGAAGAGTGGAAGAAGGTGAGGTCCAGAAACGGGCAAGGCCATATTTATAAGGCCCTGAGGGATCTGCACATTATTTTCAGCATGATTCAAAGCCATCTGAGGTTTTAAGCAGGAGAATGACAAGAGCTGAGTTTTGCTTTAGAAATATCTTTCTGGGTACTATGAGGTAGGGGCAGTGGATGATAGGGAAGTAAAAATAAGCTAGCAAGTAGCAAGATAGCTATAGACTACTGCTGTCATCCACGAGGGAAGTGACTGCAGCTTAGAACAGGGGAGAACACTGAGGCTGATAAAAGGACCTCAATTTAGGAAAGTGTTTGGAGGAAAAGCCAACGAGAATTACTGATGGGTTGCATATGCAGTGTGAAGAAAGAAAAATAATCTACCTGTAGAATAAATTCTAAGGGTGGAATTGCTTAATCATGTCTATGACATATTTCAAAATCAAAAAAACATAAACTCTGAAGTACTGGGCAGATATTTTGGACGTGACAATATGTGATCAAGAACTCCAGTCTGAAAATCTACCTGGATAAGCAGTGATATGGACCCTACTCATGGGCCATTCTTCCGTATCACCATACATGCCCCAGGCAGTGAAAACTGCCAAATAAACCTTCTTAAAAATGAGGTCCATTTTCACGGAACAACTCTTATTGACAGTTCTGGTCAGTCCAAAGTATGCAACTATCTAGTCTCAAGTGCATTTTATTTAAATAATGCCACAACTATCTAGTCTTAAGTGCATTTTATTTAAATAATGCCAATAGGGAGTTGTGAAGTTAAAATTAATGTTTTGAAACTATCCATAATTTTTAGATGAATTTTTTATTAACCTTGCAAGAGACATGATCTAAATTTTTATCCTCTTCTTGCTATGAAACATATTATAAAGTTGTTGTTACACAAAAATCAATCAAAGAACAAGCAGCCAATGTGTAGGGAAAAAGTATTACAGAGAGTTGTCAGGCAGGTAATTAATAAAGTTTAATGTTATCTTGCTTGACTTTGTGATTCTTGTGGTATTTTTCAGTAGTTTAAAATTTGTAATTCATTGTAGTTTCCTTTTCTCAGACTAAACAAATACTTTTATACTAAATATGTATTTAAATTTTGTATTCTTTATGTGAAAGAGGGCTCCCTAAATTTTTTAAGCTTCAGGACCATAAAACCTGGAACTGCTCCTGGCAAGTGTCATCACTCAATAACATAGGAAAGACACGACATGGAGCAAATGATTGTTGCTGTTTGGGGAGATGTAATGTAGGGGACAATTAATAGGGCTTTTTTGGCTAGGTTAAGTTAGAAATGTCCATTAACCATCTGAATGGATGTAGGCATGCTTTTAAGCAGGATGAATATATGCACTGTCATTGCTTCCTTTTTCTTTTTCTTTTTTTTTTTTTTTTAAATATTTATTTATTTATTTATTTTGAGACAGAGTCTTACACTGTCACCCAGGCTGGAGTGCAATGGAGTGTAGGATGATGGATCTGGAGCTCAAGAGTTCTGGGTTGGACATATAAGTTTGGGTATAATTAGTATCTTTAAGAGACTGTGAAGATTCCTAGGGAAAGAGTTTATACTGAAGGAAAAGAAAAGAAGAGGATTCCTGACAGAGCTCTGAGGTCCTCAACATTTAGAAATTTAGTATAAAAGCAGAATCAGCAAAGAGGGCCAAGCAGCAGCAGGCAATGCCATAGGAGGGAAACTAGGCAGGTGGTGGCCGAGAAACCTAGAGAAAGGATTCCATGGAAGAAGGGCAGTCAGTCAGGCCAAGCGCAGCTGGGAGGTTGTCTTAGTTCATTTAATGTTATTATAACAGAATACCCGAATCTTATTTAGCTCACGATTCTGGTGGCTGGAAAGTCCAAGATTGGGCAGCTGTATCTGGTGAGGGGCTTATACTTCTATAACTCAAGGCAGAGTGCAGAGCAGAAGCAAGCACGTGCAAACAAAGAGGCCATGCAGGAGGAGTAATCTCACTTTATAACAACCTGCTATTGCAGGTACTAATCCATTCCTAAGAGAGTGAGAACCTACTCACAACATTAATCTATTCATGAGGGATTCGCTCCCATGAGACAAACACCTCCCACTAGGCCCCATCTCCCAATTCAACTGAACTGGCAATTAAACTTCAACATAAGTTTTAGTGAGGACAAACCACAACCAAACCATAGCAGAGGTCACGAAAGACAAATGTGGGGTTGGTCAAGAGCCTCAGCCATTGGTGACTCTGACATGTGCCATTTTCTTAGAGTGGTGGATGAACAACTCTGGAGAGAATTTAGGGGAGTCTGGGAGGTAAGGAAGCAATGGGCCTGGCACAGTGGCTCCCACCTGTAATCCCAGCACTTTGGGAGACTGAGGCGGGCAGATCACCTGAGGTCAGGAGTTCGAGACCATGCTGACCAACGTGGTGAAACTCCATCTCTTGTAAATATACAAAATTAGCCGGGCATGGTGGTGCATGCCTGTAATCCCAGCTACTTGGGAGGCCGAGGTACGAGAATCATTTGAACCTGGGGGCCAGAGGTTGCAGTGAGCTGAGGTCGCACCATTGCACTCCAGCCTGGGTGACAGCGTAAGACTCTGTCTTAAAGTAAATAAATAAATTAATTAAAATTTAAAAAAAAGAAAAAGAACAAGGAAGCAATGACAGTGCATATATTCATCCTGCTTGAAAATTTGGCTGCAAAGAGGAGCAGAAAAGGGTGGCAGGAGCTGGAGAAAGTGTGGGTCCAAGGGGTGAATTTAGTTTTTTTTTAAATGAATAATATTAAGCATATTTGTTTGCAAATGGAAATGAGCCACTAGCAAGGAAATATTGATATTGCAGGAAAGAATGGGGATAATTGCAGAATGATCTAGGGTTTGAATGGAAGTCTTTGCCTGATCTATTTTCTCTATACAACATGGGGAGAATTTGGAATCAGAGAATGACTATTCTGACTCTCAGGAATGGGGCACAAGAGAAGGAGTAATAAAGATTTGAGGTGAGAAAAGAAATGTGAGGTATTCTTGAAGGGAAACATGACTTTGCTATTTCTATACTTTATTACAAAACTCTTTAGGGGAGGCCCTGTGTGTTATACATTTATGGAAATCCCACAGAGTCAGCATAGCATCTTGCATACTGTAGGCCCTCAATGTGCTCCTGTTGAGTAGGTGGATGGTTTGGATGAATGAGAAGTGCCTTGTAGGAATCCAAAGGAATAAATTAAAAGACTTCATCAAACGGAGGAAAATTTGAGTGATGAGGAGGATTCTAGATAGGAGGGTGGCATGAGTAAAGATGCAAGTGTAGCTTCTCCTGGGGGGACTGTGCCTGGATCTGAGCAGAGATATCTGTGTTTGAGATGATGGGAGATGCATTCATATGTGTTGGTGGGATAAGCCCAAGTAGGTGATGCCTTGCAAGTAATGTTAAAGACTTTGGATTAGCATGTAATTAGCATGTAATGTGGTATCCAGGCTGGGACTTTTTGAAACTTAGTTAGTAAAACCTGGACAAACAGAACATTTAAAGCCACAAGTAGTTTCCAGTCATTCAAAACAAAGAAATTTAAACTAGAAAGATAAAGACTTCTGTTTTTTGGGATATCATCTCAAGAAGTCTACAGTACAAAAATGTAAAATAAATACTATTTTCTAAAATGCAGCTACTGTTACCCCAAGAGGCTGGAGATTAGCCTAGAAAGTACCATTATTAAACCATTGTGTTATCATGCAATTGCCTGGTAGGGAATGGGGGACAGAGGAACATGTAAAATCTCAATAGATGGAGGGTGGTATTTCTCTTGAAAGGAGTGAACATCACCACTGTCAATTGCCCTGGGAAGAAGTAGATCCTATGACAGGAAGTAAGGATTGAGAAGGTAGAGCACAGACTAGAGAGGAGGAAAAACTCATCTGTTTCTGTGGGCCTCTGGTGATGAGCCTGACCAGGCTTTGAGTACTTGCAGTGGCGGGCATGAGCGTGTACTTTGTAAGCAAGTCAACATTTAGGCAGAAGGCAGTGGGTTGGCCTGCAGATTCAGAGAAATCACATCTTACATTAGCTCTAAGTTCTCTTCTTGTGCTTCCCCAACCCTTGAGTCAATTTCAATTCACTTTTAGCCTGGCCTAAGCAAGGTGGTAGGGAGAGAAGAACATGCCTGGGACATGTTTGGGTCCTGGTGGTGAAGGGCAGAGCAGAGCCCTTTCCTGAGGCCTGAATGGTAAAAGCATCATAGATGCCACCATGAGCCACAGAGCAGTGATCCTTTGGGATCACAGGCAGTAGTGGCAAAGGCATGAATCATTATTAAACAAAAGAGTTTGTGATAAGCGATTTTCTGAAATAACTGAGGGAAACCACAGGAGCAGGTGGTGGCCAAAGTCATAGTTTAGCAATTTAATGCAAAAAATCTTAGTGTTTAAGCATGTGATGATAAGTCATTCCTCTATCCCCCCTCTCTGAATTTGGAACCTTTAGAGATTTAGATACAGGAGACTAAAGATGAAAACATCAGCTTTATTACTAGTAGCACTGGCTTGGAAATTGTCATATAAACACGGTAAACAACCAGACAGCAGACACACTCTCTCTGTTGTGCCAATGTTCCTGGGGGAAACCACAAAGACAAGAATAGCAGCAGGTGTGTGGGTCCCCAGTGCCCGCTGCCTTCTAAAGAAGAACAAAGTGATCAGTGGAATCAGACATCAACTTTCAGGAAAGGGACTCTGCCCCTTGGGCTGAGAAATTTTAGAGCTGCATTAACAGCTCTGGAGTAAGTAGAGGTCAGAGTATAATATAAGGATAATGTACGGTTCTGGCATGGCAGCTCAGGGTTTGTGGCTGGGGGAACATGAGCCCCTCCCATTGCATAACCAGAAAGCTAGGTCTATGCCTGGCCATTGCTGCTGTGTACTGTGACAAATTCGCAGTGTGAAAGAAAAATACCTTGGGCTCCCTAAATCACTAAGCTAAAGGGAAAAGTCAAGCTGGAAACTGCTTAGGGCAAACCTGACTCCCATTCTATTCAAAGTTATCCCCCTGCTCACTGAGATAAATGCATATCTGATTGCCTCCTTTGGAGAGGTTAATCAGAAACTCAAAAGAATGCAACCATTTGTCTCCTATCTACCTATGACCTGGAAGCCCCCTCCCTGTTTCGAGTTGTCCCACCTTTCCAGAGCAAACCAATGTTCATCCTACATATGTTGATTGATGTCTCATGTCTCTCTAAAATGCATAAAACCAAACTATGCTCTGACCACTTTGGGCACATGTCAGGACCTCCTGAGGCTGTGTCACGGGCGCGTGTGCTCAACCTTGCTTGGTAAAATAAACTTTCTAAATCAACTGAGACCTGTCTCAAATTTTCTGGGTTCACATTAGCATGACCTGTTCCCCCAGCGTTCATGATTGGGAAGCCACCGCCTTTCTCCTGGCCTGCTCAGGAGGCCGGGTCTGATCCTCGGGATTCACTGGGATTGGCCGCCTTCCACCCACAGCTATAATTCATTTCCAAGGAGCTTTGCATCCAGCTCCTTTTCTAGAAGGCTGATGAGTGAGAATCAGTCTTGGACACATTAGGGCTTACCTTTCTGAGCCACCCCAAATGAGCTTCCCACACCGTCTTCCCAAATTGTCCTTACCTTCTCAGATCTGCAGGCCTTCCAGCACAGAGGTAGGATCTGCCTGAATAAAGTTTACTGGTTGGAGGAGCAGAAAACGTATGTGTCCTGAAGCAAGATGCTGTGAAAGAGAAAACCCAAAAAAGGCTGAACTTCAGTCCTTCTTCCAAATCATCAGCTTAGTCATTCACCTACCCTTGGAGAGGGGAGCAAAGGATGGAGAAACTGTCAGAAATATTCTAGTTTTTCCTCCTGGGGAGGGAAGCACAAGTTTTTTGTCTTCTGTGGAAATGTGCAGCAGCTTTGGATCAAAAATAAGCTGGACATGGATGGATGGTGGTGATGGCTTCACAACAGTGTGAATGTATTAAATGCCACTGAACTGTACATGAAAAACTGGTTAAAATAGTAAATTTTATGATATTTTACTATAATCACCCAATCAATGTAAAAAAGGAACTGGATATAATCATGTTTTTGATTTTATTTTTGCTTTGTTTTGAATAGTTAATATATTCGTATGGTTTTAAATGTAGAAAACACAAATGACCCCTTCATCATATTTTCCTAGCTAATGCAGTTTCTTCTTCAGAGGCAAACAATAAAAGCAGCATTTTTGTATTCTTCCAGAGATATTTTATGCATTCTCTAGCAAATACTTGTTTTAAAAATTTTTTGACACAAATGGTATTATATGTTACACACTGTTCTGCAATTTGCATTTTAACTTAATGAAATTTCTTGGGGAATGCTCCATATCAGTGTTTCAGAGTTCCAGCATTCATAGAGCTACACATTTTCCTAGAGCACAGATTTCTGTAGTTGGTTTAACCAGTCCCCTTTATGGTGCAAATATAGATGTTTTTACTCTTTTGTTGTTCCAAACAGTGAATAACCTGTTATGTGTGTCATTTCTCACATTTATCTACTCATAAGATAAATTCATAGACATGGAATTGTCCAATCTTGGTTTTAATAGTTTTCATTATAGGCAAACTTGACTTTAATACTGTTGAGTAGACATGTGGAATGCAGTGCTAACTGACCAAGACCTCTAATCTGACTGGCTATCCAGAAAAGTGACGATACCTTTCCTACTCACAGATCATTGTTCCACAGTTTCATATGTGCACTAAGGTGGGAAAACCATCAAACAGACCCCAAGAAAATAATGTCCATTTTCAAAAAGCAACTCTTTCTGGCAGAGGTCTGATTAGCCCATAACATATAACTATCTGATTATAAGTGAACTTTCTTAAAATAATTTTTAATATTTTTCCCACTGTAATTTTTTCATGTTTCTATGCATGCTATACATTTTTGTTTTGTAACAATTAAAGAGCCCTGACAGGTTAGCCAGAGAAAGTAATATTTATTATCTGTGTATTAAGGTGAGAAAACAAGGAACATAGGCCAAGGGAAATTGCCACTTGTCCAAAGTCACCTAGCAAGTTAGTGGGAGAGCCTGGACTAAAATGCAGGTCACAACCTAATCCCATGCTCTGTTCACTAATCTGTATTTGTCCTTTTTGCCAGTTCTCAAAAGTAAGTGAGCTGTTCCTGAAGCTATTAGGTCCAGGAGAGGTCTCAGTTTATGGGCAGCTGACGATGTCTCACTATGAAGAACTTGTCCTGATGGTGTGCAACTGTTGAAAATGAATAGCAGGGATCTTCCATAGGAGGTCCAGGAAGGCTGATATCTTCCAGGTTTGCCTATAGGCTTATGTGGCTCACATGCCAAGAGGGGAATAGGTAAGTCTGAGCTTGGAGGACGTTTCATGGTGCTAAGAAGAGAAGAACCAGGGGTGAGTGAACTTTGTGCAATGGGGAAGAATTTTTCACATTGTGTGTACTAAAAGGCTATGAACTATGAATACTGTCATGCTTTGCATAATGATGTTTCAGCCAACAATAGATCACATATACTATGGTGGTCTCATAAGATTATACTCGAGCTGAAAAATTCCTATTGTCTATTGACGTAGCCATCATAACATAGTACACAATGCATTATCCATGTGTTTGTGGTGATGCTGGTGTAAACAAACCTACTGCACTGCCAGTCATATGAAAGTGTAGCATGTACAATTATGTACAGTACATAATACTGGATGATGGTAATAAATGACTATGTTACTGGTTTATGTATTTACTATGCTATCATTTTAATTGCAATTTTAGACTGTGCTCCTTCTACATATAAAAGAACAAAATTAACTGTAAAGCAGCCTTAGGCAGGTCCTTCAGGAGGTATTCCGGAGGAGGGCACTGTTATCATAGGAGATGACAGCTCCATCCTGTTATCGCCCCAAAGACCTTCCAGTGGGACAAGATGTGGAGGTAGAAGACCGTGATATTGATGATCCTGACTCTGCGTAGGCCTGGGCTAATGTGTGTGTCTTAGTTTTTAAAAAAGTTGAAAAAGTAAAAAACAACTTAAAAATGTTTATTAGAATAAAGCTTACAGAATAAAGATATAAAGAAAGAAAATATTTTTGTACAGCCATAGAATTCGTGTTTTAAGCTTAGTGTTATTACAAAAGGATCAAAACTTTCAAAACGTTTAAAAGTTTATAAAGTAAAAAAGTTGTAGTTGGCCGAGTGTGGTGGCTCACACCTGTAATCCCAGCACTTTGGGAGGCCGAGGTGGGTGGATCATGAGGTCAGGAGTTCGAGACCAGTCTGGCCAACATGATGAAACCCCATCTCTACTAAAAATACAAAAATTAGCAGGGTGTGGTGGCAGATGTCTGTAATCCCCGCTACTCGCGAGGCTGAGGCAAGAGAATTGTTTGAACCCGGGAGGCGGAGGTTGCAGTGAGCTGAGATGGCGCCACTGCACTCCAGCCTGGGTGACAGAGCAAGACTCTTTCAAAAAAAAAAAAAAAAAAGTTATAGTTTAATTTTTAAGGTTAATTTATTATTGAAGAAAAAGTTTTAATGAGTTTAGTGTAGCCTAGGTGTACAGTGTTTATATAGAGTCTACAATAGTGTATAGTAATGTCCTAGGCCTTCACATTCACTCATCACTTACTGACTCACAGAGAGCAACTTCCAGTCCTGGGAACTTCATTCATGGTGAGTGTCCTATGCAGGTGTATTACTTTGTATCTTTTGCACTATATTTTTACTGTATTTTTTCTATGTTTAGAAATGTTTGGATACACAAGCACTAGTGTGTTACAAATGCCTACAGTATTCATTCAGTACAGCAACATGCTGTTGTAGGCTAGAAGCAATAAGCTGCACCATGTAGCCTAGGTGTGCATTAGGCTACACTATCTAGCTTTGTGTAAGTACCTTCTTTGAAGCTTGCACAATGACAAAATTGCCTAATGACACATTTCTCAGAATATAGCCCCATCATTAAGCTACGTGACCTAAACCCTTCCTATGCAATGAAAACTCAGGTGACATAGAAAAAAACAGAGAACTCAAGCATTGCATACAGAGAAGCCATTCTTGGAACAGCAGACAATAGGCATTGCATTAGATCAGAGCAGCTCTGAGTATACCTATGGTCAACAAGAAATGTTCTCAAAGTCTGAACTTTGAGCTATAGTAGACAGAGAAACTAAGAATTCCTTGAAGCTAGTATTTCCAACCTTGGTGTAAGAGTCTATTCTGAGTGTTTTAACAAACTATCTTCAGATCTGGCTGGAGTAACACAGTGAAGGTTTGGGTCTGACCCATCACAATTGGGTATGGCTGTATGAGGGAGGTGTGAGGAAGGCTCTGCTCCACGCATTCATGGAAGTGGCCTTGATCACCAGCCTAGCACTTCACTGGCAGGGCTCAGTCCATGACATCTAGTGGCTGGGAAGCTGGGAAATGAGCTTTCCTTTGTGCTCAGAAGTAGGACTCGGGTGAACACATAGCAGTGTCTCTGCTCCATCCACATAAACTGGCTCAGAACTTGAATGGAAAGAGACACTGAAGAGGGCACCAAGTATATGAGAACAGGGACAGGGAAAGAAACAAAGATCTAAACAGGATCAGATAGAGATATTTGCCTATAGACAAGTCCTTGGTTAAAAGACCATGGAAATTGATTCCAGAACTCTAGCCTATATTATTTATGATTTGTGGGACATAGAAATGTGTTCTGGTTACCTGTGTAATAAACTGTGCATACTTCTTTTTTCAGAGTTGGAGTCAATCACGATCTGTTGGCCTTTTTTGCTGTCTTTACAAAGTCATGGGTTAAAGAACCCTACCGGGTACTTCTAACATGAGGTGTCTGGGCTGGGAGAGTCTTATTGGCAATTGAGGTCAAGACGCTTTGTCCAGAGGCACAGAGCAGAAAGGTTCTTGGTCCACAGACACCTTAAAACAAGGCCACCCTGTCCGGGTTTATTCCTTTGTGGCGGCCTACACATTTCTTATATCCTGGAAAAACTAGTGAGCAAGCAAGCGTCAACCTCAGAGTCCCTGACGGGGTTATTTTGAAACCACACACCATGAAAACTCTCAGGGAAGTTAAAAAACAAACAATCATAACCAAGGCAGTTAAGCTGTTTTGAAAAGAGATGGAGCTTCATTACTTCAAACCCAAACTTCTGCAAGCCTGGCAACCACCTTACATCAAAATAAATGTCCATCTGCTAACTGAAATGTTTAAAACACAGGTGAGCTCTATTCTCTGAAATACAACCCTTCTCTAACCTGAGAAATGTAAATACCTATGAAGGTGGGTCCATGAAGGGGCGGTTGATGAGGATGGGCCTATGTAAGAGTGTGTGTTGAGGTTGTTACTTGTGTTTGTGTTACCCTGTGGATGTGTGTGTTTGTGTGTGTGAGAGAGAGACTCAGAGCAGGAAGAGGAAGGCAACTCACGTGGATCCATGTTTTTCATAACATTGTGTGAAACTCAAGTTAATTGACTGTAAAGAAACAGGAACCCACAAGTAACTGACATTAGTACTGCTGAAAGGCTCCCGGAAGACCTAACTCTTGCTGGCTCCGTAATCACAAGCACCTGCAAAGCTCTGCCTTCGTGAGGAGAGGGCAGAACACACCTGCTAGCCGACATCTGCCTGGAGGAAGGAAAGACAGAGCTTCAATCCTGAACACAGAGCGCAGGTCTCTCTTCTGTGCTTGGCTGTCATGCTCAGTTGCATTGTGCGTGGGTCTGCCTGCCAGCCTGCACTGAATTTTGTAGCACTGTTCCAGGGTTTACTAACTGCATTCTGTTCCCAAAGACCTGTTGCCCCTACCTGTGTGCTCCCAGAGGAATCTGGTTTCTATAACAACAGACCCCATCACCAGCGTGGTGCACAAGGCCACCTGCCAATCTCTGCTGATTAAGCCCAGCCCTCAGCCTGTCTCCTCCAGACCTGTCACACCGATTCCCATTCACGCACCAGCACTGATCATCAGTATTTCCCAAGAGTGGAAAGGGGAAAACGGAGACTCAGTAAATATGTAAATAAAAGCAGAGGTTTCGTAAGCCATTCTAATCTTGATATAGTTTGCATTTCCTTCGCTGTTGCTTTATAAAAGCCCTTTTAAGCTTGCAGCAAGAAGAATAGGAAGTCAGCTGTCAATTGGCTTACTATGATGTTTTCTCAGTCATATTTTGAAAGAGAAGTTGAATTCAAGGTTTTCCAAAAATCTGCAAACAGCAGCATGCTGCATTTATGGAGATGACACCTTTTATGGGTTTTTCTCTTTCATGGGTAGGATTTTTCTGAGAGACCACATTGGGAGAAGAGAATAGGTGAGGAGTTGCTCTGTGAGCTTGCTGCAATCTGGAAGGAATAAAGTTGCAGAAATAGGAAATCGGAAAGTCTTAAGGACTACGATTTTTGTATTGCAGCTGGATTCACATTTGCAGCCATCCTTTTAATAAGACGAGCCACTCGACTAATGCGTGCTCTGAAGGAGCGAACAGAACTGACTAAACTAATGCAGAAGCAGGGGCTCAGTGGCTGCAGATTACATGAAAAATTGCCACTTGCAGTTGCAGGGCCCCATTGTGAGCATCAGTCCTCTGGGGGAATGCTGGGCTACTTCTTTCTTTGCCAATTGTAGTTGCTAAGAGCAGGTGACCTCACACACTGTTTTAGCAACCCTTACTGCTGGGAATTATTCTCTTGGGAAGTTCAGAAGCTGGCAAAATAAATCTTTATGTTCACTCTGCTTATATTCTAACAACACTGACTAAAATCCTCTGCTTTGAAAAGGAAATATTCTTCCCAGGCAAATGCAACTGATGGAATAGATTCTCTGTGTGTGGCTTTGAAGGTGTTAAAGTAATGATAATAATTGCTTTCATTTTGATAAGCTTTACAGGCTCCAGAGTTCTCTCACGAGTTCCATTTCATTTGATATTTGCAGTTACCATGTGAGGTAAGCAGAGCTGACCTTGACTGGCATCCCTATCAGAAGCTCAGTGGGATTAAATGGCTTGCCAATGTCACAAGGTGAGAAGTTGACACGAATTGCAATGCAAATATTCTGGCAAATAAGTTAGCAGGCTTTCTATTCTACCATTCTGCTCAACTTAAAAAATAATCCTGAGGATTTTTAAAACTGTAATGGCCACTCATGCACAAGCCCCTGGAATATTCACAGGCTGATGAAAGCAATCTATTTTGGTGATTCAGGGAATATTGAGCTGCTGGTTTGGAGCAAAAGCAGCTGATGCAAATAAGCGTGATATATTCATATATTCATCTGTTTGAAAGAAATCTGATGGCAGGAATTTTCTCCCAACAAAGCAGATTCTAGGATGTGCCAGCATCTGTACAAATGCATGTCATTCTTTGCAACCTCCATACTTATAGGGGGACCACAGACTCCTTGAGTATGAAGACTAGGCAGAATCTTAGAGGTAATTTTATTCAACTTCATGCTACATGGGAGGAAAGCAGGTTCAGAGAGCAGCGTTTGCCCAGGTCACACATTTAATAGTTGTCAGAAGTAGGACAAGACCCCAGACCTCCAGATATCACACTCAGTTCAGAGTGACTCTTCTGAGTCCCTGGGAGGTTCCAAGTTACTACAGTACCACTAAATTATATGCACTGCAGTATTTTAGCAGATGAGTGCAGTAAGGCCTTTTAGCAGGATTTAGAGCAACAAAGGCTGAAATCAAAAGCCTTTGATTAGCTTAAAGTTGTTCTGAGAGTGGATCTCTCCAGAGTGCAGGTTCACTGAAAATCAGCGTCCTACAGCCTCAGCATTGGAGTGCAAAGCTGGAGTTGGCTGGTGCTTGGTGTGGTGTGATGGCTGGGGTAGGATTTGGCTCTGTGATCCTGTGCTTTCTACATGGCTTAGTTTATCAGCCAGGGCACAGTGTGAGTCCCAGAAAACCTGGCCAAAACAATCCTAACCCATGTAGCAAGGGGCTACGGTATTTATTCAGGGGCTTTCTCAGAAGGCTTTCCAAATAGTCCACTGGAAGGTCTATTTTCAAACCTCAGTCCAAGACCAAACCACTTAGAGTTATGTCAGCAGCTGTGCCCTAGGTGTTCCTGAGCTGTTGTCAGCAGGTTTCTAAAAGAACCACACTGGCTTGGGACTCGCACTGTGCCTCTGAAGGAAAATCCTGAGAGTAGGGTCAATAAGAAACTTTCCCTTACCTCTCTGCATCAGGAAATTGATCAGACAAAATAGGGTTGAGGGATGCTTCTATGGTGTAGCAGATACTGTGTGGTGTGCTGTACTGACCCATCTCAGGACAAAAGCACATACCCTCCCAGATGATGGGAATGTGGCCTGCTGATGGCCCATAGCTGAGTTTCACCACGGATTGTCCTTGGTCAACGGTTGCTGCCTTATGCAAGATTGCAATGCCTTCCCTGGGAATAGCCTGCATCTGACCACAAGCCAATATAGAGGTACAAAAGTTTGGCCCCTTTGTTCAAGTTGGGCCCTCTTTGAAGGACTACCCTAACTCCACAGCTCCCCGGGGGTTGGGTTGAGGCCTCTGTGCTACTGCATTAGAGTGCAACTCTCCATCAGTGCAAGCCTGCATCCCCCACCCTTTTACAGATGTTGTTTCCCCACAGCACTCCCCAGGAAACACCTGCATGCAAATCTTTGTCCCAGAATCTTTTTCCCAGGGACCTTGGCATACCACAGACACACAGACATGCACACACTCAGACACATTCTCTTTTGCCTTCTTTGGTTCCAGCATCTTGTCACCCAATGGAGAATACTCCATCAACAACTCCATATCAAATGTCTGCAAGGCTCTTTTCTATCCAATCAGCCAAAGAAATCTGTATTCCTTTCCTATGGCTGCTGTAACAAATGACAACGAACTTGGTGGCTTCAGACAACACACATTTATGCTTTCATGGTTCTGGAGGCCAGATGTCCAACATCATCAGTTTTACTAGGCCAACCTCAAGGTGTCAGCAGGGCTGGGCTCCTCTAGAAGCTCTAGGGGAGAATGCAGTTTCTTTCCTTTTCCGGCTTTTAGAGCTGAATTCTTTGCATTCCTTGGCTTGTGGTCCCTTCCTCCATCTTCAAAGCCAGCAGTGTAACATCTTGCTTCAGTGGTTATGCTACCTTCTCCTTTTGTGTCAAATCTCTCTTGGCCTCCACTTTGTAAGGACATTTATGATTGCATTTAAGACCCACCTGGATAATGCAGGCTAACCTCCACATCTCAAGAACCTTATCTAATCACACCTGCAAAGTCTCCTGCCATATAAGGAAATAATCACAGGTTCTAGGGATTAGGACCTGGAGATCCTTTTGGGCTGTTATTTAGCCTACCACAGAATCATAGAGCAGGTTCTGAGACACATACATTATGATTTCAATTTGTAGTTTATCTTCGCCCCAAAGTGAGGTAGCCTCAGAATCTTCTTTTTGCCATCCATTTGCTATTGTCCCAGGCAAACTGGTCTCAGCTGGGATGGCTACTTCTTGATTTAGGTCTTTATTAGGATACACCAGTAATTGTTACATTTTTACCTGCCGCTACTAGAACCCCTCTCTCTGTCTCCCTCCCTACCCCCGCCAGTGGCTGCCTTTCTACTCCTCTACTCACCGAATTGTGTCTGCACTCACTAAGCGACCCTGCTGTTTATGTGAGAGTAACACTGTGGCCACACTGTGGCACTGGGGGTGGGGGTAGGGGGTAGGGTAGAAGGCGGGGGGAATAGAATAGTGTTTTAAGCCTAATCAGCAGATTCCTGTGTCACTTCCTTAAAGCATTCTCTGTCAGTAGCAATTTGGGAGGATACTGCATGACCCTTCAGAATGGAATTGGAATGGCTGATCTTCACATACTCATTGACCAGAAATAAGACCAAGAAATCTTCTGCAATCTCATTTTTTCCCACCCCCAATGATCTATTTTTTTAAAAATTGTATTGATTGGTTGAGAAGTCTTTTTTTTTTTTTTTCGAGAGAGAGAGAGAGGGAGAGAGAGAGAGGAAGAGAGAGAGAAACACAGAGAGAGAGGATCTCACTCTGTCACCCAGGCTGGAGTATAGTGACGCAGTCATAGTTCACTGCAGACTCGACCTCCTGAGCTCAAGTGATCCTCCCAGCTCAGCCTCCCAAGAAGCTGAGATCACAGGCCAATGCCACCATGCCTAGCTAATTTTTTGTATTTTTTTGTAGAGATAGGGTCTCACTTTTTTGCCCAGACTGGTCTTGAACTCCTGGGCTCAAGTGATTCTCCCGCCTCGGCCTCCCAAAGTGCTGGGATTACAGACATGAGCATCATGCTCAGCCTCCTACCCCCAATTCTTTTAGCTTGTTGTTTCTACCTCCTCTCTGGACCATATGGCTTGATCTACATATTTGTCTCCCCCACTAGAATGTGAGCTCCTTTCTTCATCTTTCTGCTCCAACGTAGCAACTACCCAGGGGCCACCTAACAGAACATGGCCGCTGCAGAGGAACCCTGCCCCCTGCAGTCAGTGACACGGCCTAGGTCCCAGAGGCCTCGTGGTGCCTCACACACAAGGACAGGCACCAACACCCGGTGACATTTTGACAGTCAAATGGAACCTGTGACTGCCATCTGTAGATGTGCCAGCCAAGAATGTGACCCTGGGGAAAGCCCTTCACACAGGTCTTTCCTTGGTGTATTTATATTTCGTTCCTGTGAAAAACTGCAGTTGTTTTACTCAGTGACAGGCAGCAAAAGATAACCAAAAAGAATGAGAAACGATTGTTCCCTTTCTCCCTGTTAGAAGACCGTACTCTTTGAATTTGGGACCACAGCTCTCTGACAACTAGCTCTCCCACGCCTGGTTCATGAGATGTCATAAATGTTGATTGTATTAAAGACAAATCAGAGGGAAAGGACTTGAATTCTGGTTCTAAGGTTTTAAAAAATATTTCCACACTTTAATTTTTAAATTAAGAAAGATTTTGTACATATGGAAAGGTGCAGAATATAAAACAGACAACCATATGCCTACCATCCAGATTAAACAACTGTTAACATTTTCTCATATTTACTTCAGATCCCTTGAAACAAAAGAAAGACAAAAAGATATGGCTAAAGCCTTGGCCCCCTTCACTCCCATCCCTCCCGTCTTCCCCTCTACAGAGCAACCTCTGCCTGAAGTTGATGTGTGTCATTTACATGCATGATCTTGTGCTTTCACTACATATTTGTATATCCAAAACAATACTAGTGTTTTGTGTACATTCTTAATTTACATAAATGGCATCATATTGTAAATTCTCTTGCAACTTGGCTTTTCTTACTCAACAGTACATTTTAGAGACTTATTTATGTTGTGTGGATACAGTGTAGACCTAGTTCATTCATTTTAACTTAATTGTGAAATATCATAGTTTACTTATCCATTTCCCTATTGGGTAAAATTAGTTATTGCTTTATTGTTGTTGTTGTTTATTGCAATGAACATGCCTGTGCCTGCATCTTCGTGCACGTGTTTTGTTAGTGTAAACGCCCTGAAGTGAAATTGCCAATTAGTAGGAAATATACTTCTTTACCTTCCTTAGCAGAGACAAATTGTTCTCCCAGGTGGTTGTACCTATTTGAACTCATGCTAGATTAGAAATTCCTGTGTTCCTACATCCTTACCATCATTTGTGAGGCTTGTAATTTTTCTTGTCCAATAAGTACAAATGACATTGTATTGTTTTAATTTACATCTCTCTAATTACTCATGAGCTTAAGCATTTTTACATGTTTACTAACCAGTTGTGTATGTGCATGTGTGTGCATGTGTGACAGAGAGAGAGAAACCAGTTTTAATCCTTTGTTCTTTTCTTATAAATTTATAGTTGTATTTATTCTGAAGTTCTTATCTGAGTTGAAAAATGTTCTCACAAATGGTATCTTGCCTTTTAATTTTGTTTATGTCATGTTCTATTATAAATAGCTTTTTAATTTTCATGTAGTTAAATTTATATGTCTTTTCAAGGTTTGTGGGCATTTGTCCCTTAGTTAATAAATCTGTTTCTAACTCTACATTCAAGATATTCTCCCACATTGTTTTCTAAAAATTCTACATTTTTTTTCCCTTCACATTTAAATTTTTGTCCATCTGGAATTTACTTTTGCTTATGTGATGAGTAGGGATCTAATTTTATCTTTTTCCAAGCAGAAAGTTAATTGTCAAGGATAATCCAGACTTTCCCGCTGTTTGAAATGTCATTTCTGGTGGGTTTTTTTTTTTTTTTTAGATGGAGTTTTGCTCTTGTCACCCAGGTTGGAGTGCAGTGGCATAATCTCGGCTCACTGCAACCTTTGCCTCCCGGGTTCAAGCGATTCTCCTGCCTCAGCCTCCTGAGTATCCAGGATCATAGGCGCAAGCCACGCCCCCCCGCGTGATTTTTTGTATTTTCAGTAGAGACGGGGTTTCGCCATGTTGGGCAGGCTGGTCTCGAACTCCTGATCTCAGGTGATCCGCCCACCTCGGCCTCCCAAAGTACTGGGATTACAGGCAAGAGCCACCATGCCTGGCTGACATGTCATTTCTGTTAAATACAAATTCCCATATATAAGTGGATCAATTCCTAGACTCTACCATTCTGTTGGTTCATTTGTCTATCCCCACACCCATACGAGAATTTTAACATTATTGTAGTTAAAGAGCAACTCTTAACAGCTGGTGTGGTGTTTATCCACTATTTTTTTTTTTTTTTTTTTTTTTTTTTTTTTAGCTCAAATTTGTTTTGGTTTTCATTAGTCTTTCCTCTTCCAGTGTTTTAGGATCAACTAGTGGATTCCTCAGAAAAATGCTATTGGAATTGATAACGGAAAAGTATCTAAATAGGTTAATTTGGAAAAATTTTGCCATTTGTACTACTCTACGGTAAATGTGATATATCTATTTAGGCCTTTTTATATTTATATCATTTAATATGGATTTATAATTTTTTCTGTAAAGATTTATATATTTTTATTACCCATATTATGAGGTATTTATAGTGCTTGCTACAACTGTAAATAGTAGCTTCTGAAAAATGATATTTTCTAACAATTTGTTGTAGGTGTTCAGGGACCATCTTTAAAAATCAGTTTTTAATTAGGTAACTTGTTGACTTTCCTTACTTCTTTCAATAGTTGGCTATTACTTATTTTGAATTTTTTAAACTAGATAATTATAGCATCCCAAATTAATAATACGTGGCTCACGCCTGTAATCCCAACACTTTGGGAGGCTGAGGCGGGCAGATCACCTGAGGTCAGGAGTTCGAGACCAGCCTGGCCAACATGGTGAAACCAAGTCTCCACTAAAAATAGAAAAATCAGCCAGGCATAGTGGCAGGCACCTGTAGTGCCAACTACTTGGGAGGATGTGGCAGGAGAATTGCTTGAACCCAGGAGGCAGAGGTTGCAGTGGCCAAGATCACCCCACTGCACTCTAGCCTGGGCAACAGAGCAAAACTCCATCTCAAAACACACACACACACACACACACACACACACACACACACACACAACAAAAAACAAAAAACAAACCCCAAAACAAAACAAAACAAAACAAAATTAATGATACTTTCATTTCTTCCTTTTGAATCTTTATTTTATTTCTTTACTTATTATCGCTTTACTGAATAGGACTTACAAAGCAATGCTAAATAAGGGCTTTTGATAGTAGGCATCCTTCCCTTACTCCTGAACTTAACTGGAATTATTTTAGAGATTCACAAAGCATAACTTTCACTGTAGATTTCTGGTAGATCACTTTATTGGGTTATTATTTTTATTTCTAACATGCTAAAATATTTTGGTTATTAACGGGTATTGAATTTTATCAAATGCATTTTCTGCACCTCTTGAAGTGATCATATTTTTTTCTTCTTTATTATGTGTGTACAGTAAGTTACCTTAATAACTTTTCTATGGTTAAACTTTTACTTCTTAAGTAATCCAGCTTTGTCATAATGTAATATTTTTAAACACTACTAGATACAGTTTGCTAATATTTGATTTCAAAATGTTACATGTTTATAAGTGACATTAGCCCACACTTTTCCTCTTCTGTAGTGTCTGTTCCAGTTTTTGTTTTCAATGTTATATTAATATCATATAATGGGTTGAAACATTTTCAGTCTTTTCTTTTTTCTGTATCAGATTGTACAAAATAGAAATCAAATTTTTCCTGAAACTTGGGGAGAACTTACCTGCAAAACTATCTGAGGTAACGACTATCTTTTTGTGACTAGATTTTTTTGTTTTGTTTTGTTTTGAGACAGAGTCTTGCTCTGTCGCCCAGGCTGGAGTGCAGTGGCACCATCTCAGCTCACTGCAAGCTCCGCCTCCCGGGTTCACGCCATTCTCCTGCCTCAGCCTCCGTGTAGCTGGGACTACAGGCGCCCGCCGCCACGCCTGGCTAATTTTTTGTATTTTTTCAGTAGAGACGGGGTTTCACCGTGTTCTCCAGGATGGTCTGGATCTCCTGACCTCGTGATCCGCCCACCTCGGCGTCCCAAAGTGCTGGGATTACAGGCTGAGCCACCGCGCCTGGCTGTGACTAGATTTTTAATTATTGATTAAATATTTAAGGCCATAGGTTTATTCAGCTTTTTTACTTTTTAGTTACATTTTCTGGAAATGTTTTTATTTTATCTAAAAGTTAAATATTAGTGGCATAAGGTCATATACAGCAGTCTCATGTTTTTGTAAATGTGTGTTATATCTATTGTTACATATTTTTCTTTCCCAATACGGTTCATTTGGACCATCTTTCTTTTTCTTCTAATCTTAGAGCCTTGTTGGCCATCTCAGTTGCTTTTTTTCTGTTTCACTATTTTTTGCCCATATCTGTGTCTTCTTTCCTTTGTATTTTCTTACATTAACAGTTATTTTTTTTTCTGACTTCCTGGATTGATTACACATGTTCATTAGTTATCAACCTTTCTTCTTTTCAGGTGTGTGTGTGAATATCTAAAATTTTCTCTCCAAAGTATTGCTTTAGCTACATCTCCAAAATTTCTATGTTCAGTTTTCCCCTTGTCATTCAGGTCTATTTTTAAATCTCCATTATGATTTCTACTTTGACTCATTAATTATATAGAAATGTTTCAAAATTTCCAAACATCTGGTTCCTTTTTTTGGTTACATTTTTGTAATTTATTTTCAGTTTAATAGCATGTGAAAAGGGAATGTGGACTATAGGACTGATTCATTTTTTATTTTTAGATACTTTTTTGTGGCCAAGTATGTGGTCATCCAAAAATAAGTTCAATGTGTATTTTCTAATTGTTAAGTACAGAAATGTTATGCTCGAGTTATTAAAACTGTTATTTCAAATTTTGGTATGTTTACTAATTATTTTGTTTGCTTGAGCTATTTATTATTGAGCATTGTATTAAAATATCTTATGTGGCTGTGGATTGCTTGATTTTTTTGTGATTCTGGTCATTTGTGGTTCATATATTTTGAGACTACATTCTGAAAAGTCTACAATTTTGGAAGTTTTAGATCTTCATGTGGAACGGTGCCTTGCCTACCTGTATGATTATACCTCCATTGTCTTTAAGTCTTCTTCCTCTTGGAACTAAGTCAGGTCCAGGGGGACCTTGATGCCATTGCTTATGCCTCATTTCCCCTGCTCTTAGATTGAGGGTTTTTGTTTTGTTTTGTTTTGTTTTGTTTTTGAGACAGAGTCTCACTCTGTGGCCCAGGCTGGAGTGCAGTGGCACAGTCATGGCTTACTGCAGCCTCACACTCCTTGGCTCAAGTGATCCTTCTGCCTCAGCCTCCCAAAGTGCTGGGATTACAGGCATGAACCACCACACCTGACTGGATGAAGTTTCACAACCCACTTTTGAGACGCTGGTTTTGCTAACTTTGCTCCAGGATACCCGTTATGCTGCCACCCATGCACTGCCTTGCTCCAAGTCCACTGCTGTAAGGGAGCATTTCCACTTATTTGGTGATTCTACTTTTAGCCATCTCCAAGCTTTGTTAAAATTAGAGATTGAATTTTATTTTTCATTCTTCTTGTTGCTTTTAGACATTTTCCATGAAACACTGTTTTCTGCTGGCATCTACACACTGGAATTTTGACATGAAGCCTAGAGTTAATATCTTTGCCCTCCTGCTGGGCATTACCATAGTACCTATTCATTCTGGTCACTCTTTCTTGAATCACATGTCTCTTTGTCTAAAAGTTAGTTACACCTCGTTTTTATAACCCCAAACTAGTTACCATTATATTGTTTTGGGATCAATGCCTGTTTAGATTTGCCTTTATATTTAATATTTACCAGTCTCTGCTCCTCTTTGCTTCTCACTTCCTGCGCCTTCTCCCAGAGAAACAGAGCTTTTGGAATTCTTTCAGCAGGGGACTGTGAGTAGTAATTTATTTAAATCTGTGCTTGCTTGCCTGATGATGTCCTTATTTTGCTCTCAGTCTTGAATTTTGGTTTAGCTGAGAATAGAATTCTAGGGTGTCAGTTATTTTTCCTCAGCACTTTGAAGTTGTCTCGTTACTTGTTTCTATTGTTGCTGTGAAGAGATCAGCTGGCAGTTTAATTTACAGTTTTACAAACTTTGTTTGATTTGACATTCACAGAAGTAAAACCAACTTTGTGTTTGTCCTCTAGAATAAGTAAATATTTTACACATAAATTTATCTGTGTATTAATATACTAATATGTACATAATAGCTGTAAAATAAAAACATAAATGACTACATACATAAAAAGTTTAAAAATCAAAATGAAAAGCATTTGCTTTTGCTAAATTGTTATTAGCTATAATTAACAATATTTTAAAGAGTTAAATGTAGATATTAATGCTTCATTGATTTTAAAATATCTTGATTTAACATTTAATTTGACACTGCTTTAACATAAAGCAGTAGGAAGATCTGGTTTTATGTTTGGCTTATTTTGATGCTTGATTTCAGTGGCAATAATTGCTAAAAACAAAAAGTTTAATTACCTCACAAAGGCATGTGAATACAAATAAGAAAAGTGATAACTGCACTTACTAAATCATGATGCTTATTTTTTAAAATCCCATTTACCAACTGTACCAAAGTTTTTGCTTAAAGTTAGCTATTATATTTCTGTTTCCCTTTATGTCAATCAATTCTTGTAACAAACAATTTGGAATTTGTTGCATTTTTACATATTTAAAAAATGTGTTCAACCCACTAAAATTCTGAAACATTTAGAAGCATTAGAGACAGATTAGAAAATTCTGTTTCTAAATTTCGTTGTGTTCTTCTTTTTTGTAAATATGAAAAAATGCTCAACATCACTAATGATCAGGAAAATACAAATCAAAACCACAATGTGATATCACCTTTTTCCTGCAAGAATGGCCATTATCAAAAAATAATAATAAAAAAAAGATGTTGGTGTGGATGTAGTGAAAAGGGGACACTTCTATACTGCTGGTGGGAATGGAAACTAGTACAATCAGTATGGAAAACAGTGTGGAGATTCCTTGAAGAATTAAATGTAGATCTACCATTTGATCCAGCAATCCCACTACTAGGTATCTACCCAGAGGAAAAGAAGTCGTTATTTGTAAAAGATATTTGCACACACATGTCTACAGCAGCACAATTCTCAATTGCAAAAATATGGAACCAGCCCAAATGCCCATCAGTCAACGAATGGTTAAAGAAGTTATGGTGAATATTACTCAGCCATAAAAAGGAACTAATTAATGGCATTCTCAGCAACCTGGATGGAACTGGAGACTATTTTTCTAAATGAAGTAACTCAGGAATGGAAAACCAAACATTGTATGCTCTCACTCATAAGTGGGAGCTAAGCTATGAGGATGCAAAAGCATATGGATGATACAATGGATTTTGGGGACTTGGGGGAAAGGGTGGGAGGGGATTGAGGGATAAAAGAATACAAATTGGGTTCAGTGTATACTGCTTAGATGATGGGTGCACCACAATCTCACAAATCACCACTAAATGACTTATTCATGTAACCAAACACCACCTGTTCCTTAAAAACCTATGGAAATAAAACATTTTAAGAAATATATGCAAACATGAGGTCTGTGACACCCTTACATTGTTTTGGTGACCAAAAAAATCACATAATTACAGAAAACGTTTGACATCCCTAACAGCGGGAACTACTTTTGTTATGTCTCTGTGTCACTTTAGGCAAAATGCTTCCATTCTGTGTACCAGTTTTCCTCATCTGAAAAACAAGAGTGCTGGCAGATGAGCTCTGAATGTCCCACCAGCCCTAAGGTGCTCAGATGCATTCCTAACCTGCCCTAGCAGAGCCCAGCAGAAAACGCAGGCTTTTGGGTAGATCCTGTTACATGAATAATTGCACATGCACATAGTGGAATACTGTGCAGCCATGAAGAAATGAAGACACTCAGTATGTGCTGGTCTGGATGGAGTTCCAATGTATTGTTTAAAGAAAACAGCAAAGCAAAGAAGAGTATGTAAAATGGGATCCCTTTTGTATACGTTTTTTAAAAAAAGAACAGGTGGATAAATGGATATGGAGTTGCTGATATAAACAGTTTTGAGGTACAGAGATTTAGTGATTAACTGTTAAGAATGGTTGACAGTTATGGGAAGAGAAGTTAAGGCATGGAAGCTCGCTCTTAGTCACTCTCTTTTTTCTTTGCACTTTTAAAAATATTTGAGGCCAGGAGTGGTGGCTCACGCCTGTAATCCTAGCACTTTGGGAGGCTGAGGCAGGTGGATCACTTGGGGTCAGGAGTTTGAGACCAGCCTGGCCAACATGGCAATACCCCATCTCCACTAAAAATATAAAAATTAGCCAGGCATGGTAGCAGGTGCCTGTAATCCCAGCTACTTGGGAGGCCGAGGTAGGAGAACCATTTGAACCCAGGAGGTGGAGGTTGCAATGGGCCGAGATCACGCCACTGCACTCTTGCCTGGGTGACAGAACGAGACCCGGTCTCAAAAAAAATGTTTTTTGAATGGTGTAACTCAGCATATATAATACTATATACACATATATGTATATGTATGTTGTATATGCATGCGTGTATATATATTTGAGATATCATATATACTATATATATGTATATATCAGCAGGAGTTTTCACAACCGGGACACTGAACATCGATTTTTTTCTGCTTAATTTTCTTACTTCTTCCTTTCTATTTAAAAAACTTGTAAAGAAAAAAAGAAGTAAAAGACTAAAGTCCTCATAATATACCTATATTCATTGGCTAGGACTGCTGTAACAAAGTGCTACAAACAGGGGGTCTTAACAAAACTGTATAGTCTCACAGTTCTGGAGGCTAAAAGTCTGAACCCAAAGTGTCATCAGGGCTGGTTTCTTCTGAGTGCTGTGAAGCGGAATTTGTTCCAGGCCTCCTTCCTTGGCATGTAGATGACCATCTTCTTCCCGTGTCTCTTCCCATCGTCTTCCCTCTGTGTGCATCTGTCTCTATCCAAAGTTCTTCTTTTTAGAAGGACACCAATCACATTGAATTAGGGCCTGCCTGATGTCCTCATTTTAACTTGATTACATCCATACAGACTCCATCTCCAGATAAGGTTGCATTCTGGAGCACTGGGAGTTAGAACACTAACATATCTTTTATGGAAGGAATACAATTTAACCCACAAGTATACCTAATATGACAAAAATTCATAGAAATAGAGAAAAGAAATACCTTATTTTTCTGGAGAAGGTGGCATTGGACTTCAGTCTTGAAGGATAAATTGGCCTTTATCCTGGACTAGAGAGAAGTAGTTATTTCAATAGCCCTTTCCCCTCTTTCCCTGGAGCAACATGAGGAAATGTGTGGTTGGAAATGAAGATTACACATGACCAGTACACTCAAGAAACCTGTCTGCTTGAAAATCAATGTTTCATTCAGTTCGGTGAACATAACATGAGACAGAACTGAGGAGGCCAGAATAAGGGAGTAGATCTAAGTGGAATACAAGAAAGAACATCAAAACACCCAGAGCTGTACTGGCATGGAAATTGTCCATCCCATAAGTAAGTGATGCCTGGGGGAAACTGAGGCCGTTTCACTGGAAAGGCAATTAGATTAGACCAATTCTTGTCTTCTTGTGAAGTCCAGCCTGGTCCAAGTTTACAGGGAGAAGCCTTGGGTAGGGGACAGGTGTAAGAGCGTTATGAACCAGCAACACTCCCACTCCGGGAGAAACAAAACCCTAAGTACAGGAAGAGTCGTTCTTTTCTAAATCTGAACCAATGACAATGGAGTGGACAAAGGATTAGGGGGAGAAGATTCTTACTCTAATGAGGAGGCTTTGATTTTTCAGAACAGAGCTTTGTAGCCATGTTTTCAGGGAGCCACAAAATCCAGGCCCAACACATAGGGTCAAGAGTATAAGAATTTTGGCCCAAGACAGATAAACCTGGGCCTCAATAGCTGCCACCCACTCTGGAAATTGGTATGTTCAGAGAATGTGAGCACTTGAGACTATTTCTAGTTCCAGCTGCTCCATGGTATTAATAAAGGTCTAATTGCTAAAACCACATGGAGTGGACATGGCGTTCATTTTCCTGACACATGCAAAATGTGGTTTGGAGGCTGAGTTGTCAGGACCAAATCACCCCCAGATATTGCCTATTGCAAGCACATTTTATCACCAGGCAGGGCTTGCTAAGCTTGGTGGATGGCCTCGTTTGGGCTATTTGTATCCTAACACTGTGGCCAATGTGACAGGTTAGCATTTCTATCAGAGGAACGTGGCACAAAACTTCCTTCTAGCCCCATTTCCCAGGTAATGTGGTGTGGAGAAAGTCCATCATATTGTTACTCCTAAAGACAAAGGAGCGGTTTGTCCAGCATTTAGAACAGCTTTATAAAGTGTCTCCCCATTCTCGCCAGATAATTGAATATAGAGGATGCCAGAGACTCTCTGTGTAGACAGTTAGGCTTCCTTTGCAAATGGGGGTGGACAGGGCTATAGCTACCTGTCTGTGCAGGGAGAGAAATGAGCAGACTCAATGCTGGTAGGGGACAGTTCCACCTTCTTGTCCCACCCCACCCACAAAGAGTGGTTGCTGTCTCTCCTCCAAGTCTAAATGTATTTTACTACCTTATTGTCTTATGGTACAACAATGTATATTCACAAAAGCTAGTCCTAAGTTGCCCCATACTAAAAATACTAAATTCTATAAGTTTATATTTTAATACATATCTCCATTTTTTAAATGGAATGCCTCACGAATTTGCATGTCATTTTTTTAATGGGGAATCTCCCTCTCTAAATTTACTCACTTCTATTTTTCTGGCTTACAAGGGGGAGTTCCTGGCTAGGGCTTAGTTCCCTATTGGGTTTTCCATGCAGGGTTTATATCTAAAGCATTAAATGACCCTTATGAGGGATTCCATAGAAATATGCATTGCTGACTTATGGGCCTGCATCCAGGGACACATAAATCCCTAAGTTTTCAGAAATCCTGGATATTGATTGACAAGCTGTATAACATAGTAATTAAGAGCCGGAACTGTGTAGTAAGACTACCTGGGTTAAAATGCTAATTCCCCCATTTATGCCTCATGTGACCTTGGGGAAGTGTCTTAAGCTATCTGTGCCTTGACTTTCTTAGATGTAAATCAGGAAATAGTGCTTCTGCCTAGAGTAGTTGTGAAAATTAAGTTGTCATGTATAAAATGCTTTGCAGTAAATGCCAGTCATTATTATTGCCTCCACAGAAAGAAAGTGGTTAGACTAAGTAAAAGTGAGGTCCTAGTAGCATCCTCTTGAACATGAGGATTGAGCTCAACATCCTCTCCTACTGGAGACCCAGTAAACAAATGCTGAATTTGCACAGGTGTTTCTCAACAGAGTTACACTGTTTCCAGTGTAACTGGTGTGTAGTGGTCATGAAATGGTTAAACAGAAAAATCAAATATGGTTTCAATCACTGGAGGAGTGGGTGTTCCATGATGCTGATTAGGAAGTCCAACCTGAAAGAGGCGCTTTGAAGGCTCCTGGCCCATCGTAGCCAGAGACAGCTCAAAGACAGACAGATATCCATGATTTATAGTGAGCTCAGCAGAGATAGATGAAGAGAGACCATCCTTTGATCAAGCAGCCAGCAGGAATTTGGCGGGACATTTTGTTTTATTTTGTTTTGTTCTGTTTTGGAGCTCAGCAGTGCCTGAATCTGTGCAGTAGTCAGTAGGGACAGCTACAGCAGTTAGGGATGAAGAAGGTACTTTAAGCCGGAGTGTAGTGGAACTGCTAGCAAGACGACTGGTGTGGTTCACAGGCCAAGCCCAGATATTGATGTCAATCCAGAATGATGAAAGAGGATTCGTATGTGGCCATATTCAGATGTAATCTGTTCAGAGCTCTCTGCTCAGAAGACACTGTCATGCACACTGTGGAGTGCTGAGATGAGCCTCCTGATCCTCCATCAAGGGTGTGAGCAGGACTTACTCCCCAGCTGCTGGTGCTCAGCCCTCAGGTGTGAATCCCCTCTGAAATTGCTTTAGTTGGGCTGCTTCACTCAGGGTCACATCCTTTCCAATGACTGACCAACCAACTTAGGGATACCAAGGTCCAGCCCTTTTGTCCCAACTCAGAGTAGTCCTGAAGTTATCTCATCTTCAGAACTCCCCACAATAGCAGCTAAGGCCCCTGAGATGACCCTGAGGCTTGACCTCTCCCTCTGCCCGATCCTGCTTCCTTCCCCTCCCTTCCACAGTATAGCTCCGACAGCACTCTCTGGTAGATGAGCTGCGTGCTAATCTGCAGGTCAGAATCTCCTTCCCTGGGGTACTGTGACTCTCAACTCATCAGCCATGGGCTGCTCTGCATTTCTTACTGGGTAGGTTGAGGCCATGTGACAGGGCTCTGGCCAACGGGAAGGGAACTTGTCTGTGGGATCATCCTGGGCTCTCCTCCCGTTATGGTGCCCTTGAGGGCAATATGTGTAAAGGGGTCCCATACAGCACGGAGAAGAAAATAAGCCTTCACTCTGTTAAATCTCTGAGATTTGGGTTTTGTTTTTGGTTTTATTTTCTTAACAAAGCCTAACTTATTCTGTCTTTTCTAATGCATCAGTCATGTTCATTTAAATACTTTTCTAATTCCAGAGTACGAAGCAACCAAAAGTTAGTATTTGAACATTCTTTGAAATATTAGTTATTTTTCACATATGTCTTCTTAGGTTTAACTGTTGGGGAAAAATAACAGTTCATCCTACATCACAGATTTGGTTATTTTCAAGAATAATATCTCTAATGAATTCTTTTCTTGGGTTTGTAAGTTTTAGTTATTAGGATAACATTTCTAATGAATTTTTCTTGTGTATTTATAAAGTCTCAGCTTAAATGAACCATTTGAGTATTTTAACAAGTGAATCTGAACACAGTTGATCCAATTGAGAATTTCAGTCAGCATTCTGATGCCCTGAATAGAAAAGACTCAATAAATATAAATGTAAATAAGTATGTATACACACACACACACACACACACACACACACACACTGATTGACTCTTAACTAACACTAGTAAGTGTCTATTATATATACCATGTTCCTGAAGTTCTGCTACATGGTAAGGACTGCCTAGGCTTAGGGAGCTAATTGGTCCATGAAAGAGGCAGACCATTTCCAAGCCTGCCACTGGGATGCAGTGTCATCAGACATGCCAGGGTGCACAGGTGACTGAAGGGAGGTTGCACTCCAGCTTTGCCTGGAGAGGGCCAGAGAAGGCTCCACAGAAACGACTCTTAAGCTGCAAATTAGAGGGAACAGTTGGAGTTCACCAGGTTCTTGAAGGAGGGAAAGGCATTCCAGGCAGAGATGTGCATAATAGCATAATGCATTCAGGACATGACAGGGCTGGCAAGGTGATGTTTGCCAGGTGCTATGGTTTGAATGTCCCCTTCAAAACTCATGTTGAAATTGAATTGCCATTGTGATGATATCACAATAGTACCTTTAAAAGGTGATGAGGTCATGAAGGCTCTGCCCTCATGAATAGACTAATGCTATTATCAAGTGAGTGGGTTAGTTAATGAGAGAGTGTGTTCCTGATAAAAGGATGAGTTTGGCCCAATTTCCTGTGTCATCTTGTGTGTACACTTCCTAGCCATGGGGTGCTTTCCACCATGTTTTGATGCAAAAGAAAACCTCACCAGATGTGGCTATTCAATCTTGGATTCCCAGCCTCCAGAAGTCTGAGTCAAACAAATCTCTTTTCTTTATAAATTACCCCAGTCTGTAGCATTCTGTTGTAGCAGCAGAAAAGGGAGTCAGACAGGAGGGGTGGTGGTAGGAGATGAGCTTGGAGAGAAGGCACAAGCTGGGTTCTGGGAGGTAGGTCTGTATGCAGTGCCATGAGACTTGGACATTTCCACTTTATTTCACTTACTTATTGCCATTTTTATTCTGGCCTTTTAAATTGTTGCTCTTCTCTTATCCAATGCAGACATAGTTTATTTCTGAGACACAGAGTTTGCAAAATCAGAAACTTTAGGCATCATCAAAATAAATTTCCCACATTGCATACCGGTAAAAATAAGATTCCAGTGACTCTGAGCTGCCAGCTGCCACATGGCAGGCACTTAGTCCTTGGTCCCCCAGGCAATTCTAAAGATCCCTGTAAGATGCTTTCTTATATGTATTATTAAGATGGCCAACTCATCCCAGCTTGTCCAGGACTTTCCTGGTTTTACCACTGAATGTTCTGTGGCCCAAGAACCTCTCAGTCCAAAGCAAACCAGGTTGCTCATCCTAAGTGTATTTGGAAACATGTCTGACCTGCTCAGGTGTTTTTTGCTCAGGGCCTATCCTCAAGCTGCCAAGCCACTGCCTCAGCCAAACACCCCAGGGAGCTCTGATAACCCGTAGCAGCTCTCCCTGGCCAATCTCTGTTAGGCAACAGATGCCACCCTTCTAGCTTTGGGGAAGGAGACATAGCCCTCTTACACTGAGTTCCAGACATGCTTACCCACCCCTACATTAACTTTCCAGAGCTCAACTTCATTAGTCTGCTCTCACATTTCTAATAAAGACATACCCAAGACCGGGTAATGTATAAAGAAAAAGAGATTTATTGGACTCACAGTTTCACATGGCTGGGGAGGCCTCACAATCATGGTAGAAGGTGATGGAGGAGCAAAGGCACATCTTGTATGATGTCAGGCAAAAGTGTGTGTGCAGGGGAATTGCCCTTTATAAAACCATCAGATCTCATAAGACTTATTCACTCTCATGAGAACAGCACAGGAAAATCTGCCCCCATGATTCAATTACTTCCCACCAGATTCCTCCTACAACATGTGGGGATTATGAGAGCTACAATTCAAGATGAGATTTTGGTGGGGAGACAGCCAAACCATATCATTCCACCCCTGGCTCCTCCAAAATCTCATGTCCTCACACTTCAAAACCAACCATGCCTTCCCAACAGTCTTCCAAAGTCTTAACTCATGTCACCATTAACTCAAAAGTCTACAGTCCAAAGTCTCATCTGGGACAAGGCAAATCCCTTCTGCCTATGAGCCTGTAAAAGCAAAAGCAAGTTAGTTACTTCCTAGATACAATGGGGTACAGGCATTGGGTAAATACCCCCATTCCAAATGGGAGAAATTGACAAAAACGAAGGGGCTACAGGCCCCGTGCAAGTCCAAAATCCAGCGGGGTAGCCAAATCTTAAAGCTCTGAAATTATCTCCTTTGAATTCATGTCTCACATCCAGGTCATGCTGATGAAAGAGGTGGGCCCCCATGACCTCGGGAAGCTCTGCTCCTGTGGCTTTGCAGGGTACAATCCCCCTCCAGGCTGCTTTTATGAGCTAGCATTGAGTGTCTATAGCTTTTCCAGGCTCACAGTGTAAGCTGTCAGTGGATCTGCCATTCTGGGGTCTGTAGGACAGTGGCCCTCTTCTCATAGCTCCACTAGGCAGTGCCCCAGTGGGGACTCTGTGTGGGGGCTCCAATGCCACATTTCCCTTCTGCACTGCCCTAGCAGAGGTTCTCCATGAGGGCTCTGCCCCTGTAGCACACCTCTGCCTGAACATCCAGGTGTTTCCGTACATCCTCTGAAATCTAGGCAGAGGTTCCCAAACCTCACCTCTTGTCATTTGCACACCCACAGGACCAGCTCCACATGAAAGCTGCCAAGGCTTGGGGCTTGCACCCTTTGAAGCCATGGCCCGAGCTGTACCTTGGCCCCTTTCAGCCATAGCTGGAGCAGCTGGGATACAGAGCACCAAGACCCTAGACTGCACACGGCAAGGGGGCCCTGGGCCCAGCCCACAAAACCATTTTTTCTCCTCCAGGCCTGTGATGGGAGGGGCTGCCATGAAGTTCTCTGACATACCCTGGATACATTTTCCCCCTTGTCTTGGTGATTAGCATTTGGCTCCTTGTTAGTTATGCAAATTTCTGTAGCCAGCTTGAATTTCTCCCTAGAAAATGGGTTCTTCTTTTCTACTGCATCATCAGGCTGCAAAATTTCCGAACTTTTATGCTCTGTTATCTCTTGAATGCTTTGCTGCTTAGAAATTTCTTCCACCAGATACCCCAAGTTATCTCTCTGAAGTTCAAAGTTCCACAGATCTCTAGGGCAGGGGCAAAATGCCACCAGTCTCTTTGCATAGCAAGAATGACCTTTACTCCAGTTCCCAATAAGTTCCTCATTTCCATCTGAGACCACCTCAGCCTGGACTTTATTGTCCCTATCACTGTCAGCATTTTGGTCAAAGCCATTCAACAAGTCCCTAGGAAGTTCCAAACTTTCCCACATCTTCCTGTCTTCTGAGCCCTCCAAGTCTCTAGGAAGTTCCAAACATTCCCACATTTTTCTATCTTCTTCTGAGCCCCAACTGTTCCAACCTCTGCCCGTTACCCAGTTCCGCAGTTGCTTCCACATTTTTGGGTGTCTTTACAGCAGCTCCCCACTTTCTGCAACACCAATTTATTGTATTAGTCTGTTCTCACACTGCTAATAAAATACCCAAGACTGGGTAATTTATAAAGAAAAGGAAGTTTAATGGACTCACAGTCGCACATGGCTGGGGAGGCCTCACAATCATGGCAGAACGTGAATGAGGAGCAAAGGCACATCTGACATGGCGCAGGCAAGAGAGCATGTGCAGGGGAACTGCCCTTTATAAAACCATCAGATCTTATGAGACTTATTCACTATCATGAGAACAGCACGAGAAAACTCACCCCCATGATTCAACTACCTCCCACCTAGTTCCTCTCATAACACATGGGGACTATGGGAGCTACAATTCAAGATAGAGATTTGCGTGGGGACACAGCCAAACCATATCACCACCAGACAATTAACAAAACTTCTTCAAAGGCGTATGGATAATGGAAGGAAAGCTCAGCCTCAAAGGTAATTTCAACTTTTGGCAAAGCAGCTACCTGAAACACACCTACCAGAGCCATTCTCAGTAGCAGGTCCAGCTCCACATAAGAGTCCAGCACACATCTGCCACCAGAAAGTTTGGGCCCAGCTGTCAAATGGCTTTGAGAGAGGAAAGACTTCTCTGTCCCTCTAGTTTCAGGCTGGCTTCTCAGAGAGGCAGAAACTACTACCACGGCCTGGCATTCATTCCCCCGCTTTCTTAGTAAGAACACCCTGATTTACTTAGGATGGTAAAATGCCCAGATAAAAGGCTTCATTTCCTCAGCCAGCTGTGGAAGTGTTTGCAGGAATGCCAGAAAAGCTATTTAAAGGGAGAATCAGTGAGGAGGTCTCACTCCAATACCCATACACTCACACACACTATTTATTTTTCCTCTTTCATTTTTCTTCCTTCTAGGCTTCAATGTGGATATGATGGCTGGAGCTCCAGCAGCCATCCTGTGACCCTGAGAACAAGCCATTCCTTGAGGCTAATGAAGCAGAAAGAAGGCATCCTGAGTCCTTGGGAAACAAGGATCTACCTGAATAGCTCCGAATGCCTACTTCTAGACGTCCTTTTAGAAAGAGAAGCAAACCCTTATGTATTTCAGCCACTGTTATTTAAGGTTTAACCTAATCATGATATAATTGGTTTTTCTTCGCATGATTCACAGCGGTAATTTTTTCTTCCATAAGAAGCAATCCCAACCCCTACCACTAGGGGGTGGCCTTGCCCTGTAGGCCTCAACATGACAATTAGATCACTGCATTATCAAGAGTCCAACATCAGTGCATTCTGTGTAATTCAGTCTCAAATAACAATGTGCATGTGACAGCAGTGGTCCAGTCTGGGCTAAGCTGTGCCAAACTCCATCCAGTTCCTCTAGCATGAGATTTGGATCTCATCAGTTCCTCTAGCATGAGATTTGGATCTCATGCTTTTCTTCTCTTTTCTATATCCAATTCTTCAACTCCTGCAAGCAAGCCCCAGGACCAAAAAAGTATGCAGGGAATCAGTTCTGACTCTAGCAAACACACAGTTTGTATTTCCAAGCAGAACAATGAGCTTCTAGTCTGAACAACATCCCGTTTGATGGTAACTTGACACTTTCCTCTTTTTGTTTTTCCAGCAAGAAGCAATGGGTAGGTACTTGCTTTACATTTGTGACAAGATACCTGGCTGGTGGTTCTGATAAAGAGAGATTCCACCCCGACAGGATTATTGATATCTCTACTTCCTACAAGGTGGAAAATCACCTGCAGCATTTAAGTGACTGTTTTTCCAGTTTATACTGATCAAAGTTTCAAAACTCTCTAGGCAGAGTTTTAGTCATTAATAATCTGAAGTGAAGGGAGTAATTTATCTAATTATTGCTCAGGCTAAAAGCAAGCTGCTGTCTCAAAATGAAAGTACAGTGCTCGTCCTATAAACACCCCCTCACTACTAACCAACAAAGGAGTTTGTGGTGTGAGAAGTGGAACTTTTGGTAGTTTCAGATTGCATTGCTTCGGTATCATCTGTGCTCTCCTTGTCTACCTCCATTTACAGCGCGATGCTGTATAGTTAAGACTTGGGCAGAGGGAGGAAAGGGGTTCATGGGGAGCTAGTAATCTTGCATTTTTCCTCAAATTTCTTACAAGACTGCCATATTAGATAAGAACAAAAACATGTGCCTATAGAATAGTCTAACTAAAGAACTTGAGAAATAATCACTTCTTTCTCCTCTATTTCTGTAAAGACCATGCGGAAAGTTTTCATATGTAATAAAACCAGTGATCAGCAGGTAATCTCAACCTAAGAGAAAGAACCCAAATGAACCACTCACAAGAAGAGAAACAGGCATCCCTTGCGAGTAGGGTTTAACAAATGAAAATACAGGACACTCTGTAATTTGCATTTTCTGCAATATTTGGGACCCGCTTATATGAAAAAATTATTTGATATTTATTCAAAATTTAAATGTAATGGTATGTCCTAGATTTTATCTGGCAACCCTACTTGGGGGTAAAGAATCTGTTTCTTCCTTGTGGGGGATGGGAAGAACAGTACAAAATGAGCAGATTCTGAAATATATCAAGGGGATTGTCACTGGAAAAGTCACTGATTAAAAACAAAACACCCACAAACCACTAGGCCCTGTGCACAGGTTCCTCCAAGAAGCTAAGTCTTCTTGTTTTTTATTTTCACAGAGTCAAGATGCCCTTCTGCTCTGGGCATATTGAGAGCTCAGTGAGGAGTGCTGACCAACTGGATGGTCAATGACCACTGAGGAGGAGGTGGCTATGCAAGTCCCAGATCTCTGGGATCATGGATTCCGTACTTTCAGACATGCATCTGCAATGGCCTGGGATGCCAGGAGTCCTCTCCTTAGAAAGGCAAGGCAACATCAAGGCAATCAGTTGTTACCCCAACGTCCAACCTCCCCTATTGTCTTTCAGAGGGTATTTTGTCCAAACTATGGGGTAAGAAAAGGGTTTGGTTTTACACTTTTAGCCAGAGTTTACCCTCCAGGAATGCTCCTTCTACCACATCTGCCAGGGATCTATTTTCCAAAGGTACTGTTTGGTTGCTCAGAATCCACTGGGTGCAGACATGCAAAGATGTGCAACTTCTCCTCTGCATCGAGTAAGGATACAGGTGGTCCGTGCTCCCTTTTTCTGCCTTTTCAGTCTCTACACTAGGCTTTGTAGATATAAACATGTGAAAGCACAGAACAGTAAGTCAAAGTCAGAGGGAATTACAGGTAAGGACCCCCATCTTCATTCCAATTCTCTTCTGACATTGACCATGCCATTCCGTAAGGCTACAGGTCTCACTTACCTTTAACTTTCTTGAGTTTCACAGGGTGAGTACCTGAAAACTTAGACTTCTCTCCTCAGTGATGTCCTCTCCCTGGTTCTATCCCACTCCTGACTCAGTTTACTTTGAGCCCCCTCCCCAAGCACCTTAAGTATTGTCTAAACTTTTGTCCACCTCCCCACCATTTTTTTTTTCTTTTCTTTTCTTTTTTTTTTTTTTTTTTTGAGACAGGCTCTCACTCTGTTGCCCAGGCTGGAGTAGAGTGACACATTTATAGCTCACTACAGGCTCGCTCTCCCAGGCTCAAGCAATGCTCCTGCTGCAGCCTCCCACATAGCTGGAACTACAGGTACTTGCCACCATGCTGAACTAATTTTTTATTTTTTCAGTAGAGTCAAGGTCTCGTTATGCTGCCCAGACTAAACCCGAACTCCTCATTCTCCTACCTTGGCCTCCCAAAGTGCTGGGATTACAGGCAAGAGCCACTGCACCCGGACTCCCCATTCTTATCTACACGGGGAAGTCTCATTCTTTGGATTCATCCTTCTTCCCCATGCAAGGCCTCAAGTTTGCTTTCAGTCTGAAATAGCGCTGCTGGATGATCAGAAATGCCCATTGCCACCCGAATCTTTTTGGTTTGTTTTGTTTTTTAATTCCATCACCATGGATAGATATGACTCCTTCAGGCCACAGTTCTATTTAATTTCAAGCTGCAGTCATAGCAACCCTTTTAATCAGGGACCTGCTAAATTAGGCACGTGGACTCTCTCAATGTGTACTGAATCCACATTGAGAGACACCTGTTTTCTCCCTGGCAAGACAACTAAGCCCCCCCCAGTTCCACCTGGGGCAACTCATTAACAAATGCTATCCCTAGAAAGACCAGGAAGAACTCATTTAACTCAAACTGGTTTAATTTAGGTTCAGATTGTCTGCTTGTGTGGGAAAGGGAAAGGGAGTGAGGACTGATTGGCAGTTCTTCCCACTACACAGCTCAACAGCAAATGTCCATGGAGTCCTTAATTCTCTTAAGAGTGGCCTCAGAGATGCTGACTCTCTCTAACTTATGATGCTGATTTTACAGCTGGATTATTATAAGATTAGAGTAAGTTTGGTCACTTACACTTCATCTTACTATTCCTTCCTCACCTTATTTTTTATGAGAGCTCATAGGATCCCATTCTCCCACCTTCTGTTTCTCTTTGTTCCTTCTATGGCTACTCTAACCTCTGTGTTCCCCACATACCACCAGCTCCTCCCATGGATCTGGTTTTCTCGGACTTCCTGATTTTGGCAAAGACTTTCCCTTCAGTCTAGAACAGTCTTCTCCCACCCTCCTGCATCTGACCTACTCACTTGGGTAAATGTTACTTCCCTATTTAGACCATGCAGACCCCGATGGCGGGGTTTCTCACACTTCAGTATGCATGAGAATCGCCTGGAGAGCTTTTTCAACTATAAATTCCCTCTTCCCATCTCTATCCCCTTCACCAAATTATGATTTAGTAGGTCTGGGATGGGGCCCAATAATCTGCATTTAAACAGCCTCCCAGGTAATCTCAATAGTGCTGGTCTGCCTGCCACACTTTGGGTACCACTGTCCCAGACTGAATTAAATCTCCCAGCTCTATGATCCTGGAGCTCCCTGTATTATTCTACCAAAACATATTATTGTTAATATTCTTGTAGTGTCTTTCCTCCCTGATAGGCTGAAAACACAGTGAAAGCAGGCTGTGTCCATTTTATTTGCTGCTGAATCCCCATCAATTAACACAAGGCCTATCACACAGGATGTGCTTAATAAATCCAGGATTTATAAAAAGGGGGTAGAAGAAAGGGGAATCTTCCCATGCTGAGAATCTTCAACACGTGAGCATGGTGCTTTGAAGTCAGTCCTCAGAAAGGAATCCAGAATGTACTGATGGTGGCCTTTGGAAGAAGGGTCTAGACAACCCCAGTGGCAATTTGCAATGTCATTATTTGCGTTATTTCTGTTACCTTTGTGGGGTGGGGCTGGGGGAATCTATGAGGCAATTTTTCAGTTATATTTAATAAAATAGCTATGCAAATATCTACTCAACCAGGATGATGAATATATCCGAGTAATTAGCTAGGAGAATTCACCCCCTTTCCATCCCGGGCACTCCTTGCAGGGAATGCACGGCTGTGGAATAATACGTGGGCAGAACATAGACTCTGGAGTTAGACCCAGAAGGCCAGCTATACCATTTCCCAGCTCTGGGGCTCTGGCCAAGGTAACTTAACTGTCCTAAGCCTCAGTTTCCACATTTGTGGATGAGGATAAAATGGTACCCATGGACAGGCAGTAAGGTGTAATAGTTTAGAACACAGGCTGCCTATGTTTGAATCCTGGCTCCTCCACCTACCAACTGCGCGACTTTGGGAAAGTTATTTAACCGCCATATGCCTCAATTTCTTCTTCGGTAATCACTTCTTGAAAAATGATTGTATTAACTTGAACTACTTTAAACTGCTATTTTGTAGGTCAAAAACAGTCGAATGTCAGTGATTTCAAATAACTCAAACTAATACCTACCTTACAGGCTTATAAAGAGAAGCAAGTGCATGAGTCAAGTTTAAGTCAACAGGCTTAAAATGATGACTGTTACATGTTAAGCACCACACAAGAGTCAGCTCTTATTGCACAGCTGAGTTTGTTGGGGAATAAAGTGAATATAATAATGTGGTAAACACTTGGCATAGGAGGACTGTAAACATTCAATAAAATGCTACTTGTTCTTTTTTGTACTTATATAATCCCTTCTTAAGAATATTTCACTTTAAAATTACTAGTGTTTTCAAATGGTTGTTTTTGCACTGCCCTCAAGTCCTCCAGCCCCTGAGCACATACAAACTTATTACCATGAAGTTCAGAAGGAGAGTGGGTGAAGCTGTGAAGAGAAGGGACAGCTCAGGACAATGGACCTCGGAGAGATGGAAGCCCAGGACAAGAGTACTCTACTGTTAGCCTCTTGCCTCCCCAAATATTAGGTTGAAACATATGAAACTCATTTATATAGGCCAAAATGGAAAAACACTCACAATTTCATATGATTAAACATACTAGATTCCCCTAGCCAGCCTGGATTTATTTCATATTCTTAACAGTCTATCAGTTAATACCATATCTCTTTTTCCCTTTACATGTTAACATTTTTGGCATTGGGATGTATCTTACAATCATGTGTGTCTTTAACACGGTTGGATTCCTTGCCCTTTCTCCTTCTGAGCAACTAGGTTCTGGTAATCTCACTTTTTGTCTAGTGTCCTCAGGGTGGTAGCTGCTTTACCTCAGCCCTGGGGGAAATAACTTCTTCCAACAAGTATTAATAACCAGTTGTCTCAACTTCCTGTTTTGCTCTTCCAGTCTTCCAACAGCTGTGGATAAAATTCCCTGTATTAAATCCCCTTTGTCTGAAATACCTAGCAGGGTTTCTATCTCTTGACTATGCTGACTACTGCATATATTAATTTTAAAAGAATTGCTTTCAATGGCAAATGAGAGAGTTAAGCATTCACATAGTCACATAAATTGTATAATCAGATTTCTTTCCCTTTATCGTGAATTTTTACTCATCAGACATTTACTGAACGTCTAGTTTATGCCACAGCCTATGTACATATCATTGGTAAAAAGATGAAAAAGACAATTTTTGTCCCAGAGGAGCTTCGAGTGGGGATAGAGCTGGGACTACAGCAGAGACAGAGATCACAGCATGGTAAGTGCCATGGGAGCACATAGGGAGCATTTAGCCTAGTCCAGTCCAAGGCAAATGAACTCAGGGAAGCCTCCTTCAATCTGTCTGTCCTGCATGTACAGCCATGGAGGAGAAGGAAAAGGGAGGAAAGACCTTCTAGGCAGAGCAAGGAGCAAATGCTAAGGCTTAGACTTAGAGAGTAAGGTTTGTTTCAGGGCATTGAAATGCTTCAGTATAGTTGGAGAAAAGTTGGAGGATGACAACAACTGAAGCTGGAATGACAGGTAAAGGAAAAGATCATGAAGGATGGTGTACACCATGTCGAGGAACTATGTAAGGCTATGTTTTTATATCGAGGTCAGTGGAAAACCGTTGAAATTAGTGACTTGATCAAGTTTACAGTTAGGAAGATACTGCTCACTGACAAAAGGAGGACAACATACTTTCTAGATGCTACCAAATGACTGACTGCCTAGTCACAGGGGTTAAGGCAGCAGTTCCCAACCTTTCTATCACCAGAGACCAGTTTCATGGAAGACAATTTTTCCACGGACTGGGGTGGGGGATGGTTTCGGGATGATTCAAGCACATTACATTTATTGTGCATTTTATTTCTATTATTATTACATTGTAATATATAATGAAATAATTGTACAACTCACCATTATGTAGAATCAGTGGGAGCCCTGCGCTTGTTTTCCTGCAACTAGACGGTCCCATCTGGGGATGATGGGAGACAGCGACAGATCAGCAGGCATTAGATTCTCATAAGGAAGTGTGCAACCTAGATCCCTCTCACGCACAGTTTACAACAGGGTTTGCGCTCCTATGAGAATCTAATGCTACCTCTGATCTGACAGGAGGTGAAGTTCAGGCAGTGTGAGCCATGAGGAGTGGCTGTAAATACAGATGAAGCTCACCTGCCATTCACCTCCTGCTGTGTGGCCCAGGTCCTAACAGGTCATGGACCAGTACTGGTCCGTGGCCTGGGGGTTGGGGACCCCTGAGTTAAGGTGTTAATGGCTTCTTCTTTCAGTCACTAAACATTTAGTGAACACTCACTATATATCAGACACGGTGACTGATCCTTGTAAGATAAATAAACTTCATGTCCTCCAAGAGCTTACAGTCTAATGAGGGAGAAAAACATCTTAAATAATTATGAGAAGTATTACAGAAATACAGATAAGGGAGGCACCAAGTAGGAGAAGATGGAAGATTCCACAGAGGACACGATATTGCCTTGGATTTTGAAGGAAAAATAAGGACATGCAGATAAAAGAGCAGAAATACAGCATTCCAATTAAAGGGAGCACCACTTGCAACAGCATGTGGACATCGTGTTCTTGGTGGTCTCAGAGAATAGAGAAGAGTCAGATGTAGCTGGGCCACAAGGTTTACAAATTGGTTGAAAATAAGGTCCTAGGGCCTGATTCTAAAATACTTTGAGAGTCTTGTTGGCATGAGGCATCTCCTCTAGGTAACAGGGAATCACCAAAGGTTGTTAAGAGAGATGGGGGTTGATGAGATAAGATTCACATTCATGCTTTAAAAACTGTGTCAGAAATAGAACTGAAGAATAGAGACTGGCAACATGGAGATTCATTGTGAGGCTGAGGTCATAGTTCGGGTGGAAGCTGACCAGAACTTGAACTAAGAGAGAGGCAATTGGGATGAAGAGGAGCAAACCAATCCTGGGTCGATATACTCCATCCTGGAAAACACTTTCGTGCTAAAGCATCCATCAGTGCCCAAAAGGAGCTTCAAAACTATGCTTTCATTCATCTTTCTCAAAACTTTGTTAGAGTCTGTTTAACTGTGTTTTAAAATTCATGCCCTAGTGGAGCAGACTTTTCTCATCCCAAATTATGTTGGAAGGTATAGGCTGCATTGCTAAGGAAAATGCTGAAAGGGAAGTGTGAGGACATGGTACAAAGTGCAAGTAAACACTCTGGGATGCAGGGGAAGAGCTTTTCAAAGAAGAAAGGGCAGAAGCCTGGGGTAGAGAAGTGGAAAACACCTGAGTCTGAAAGAGATGTGACACTGGGGAGGATTTTTCTTTATTCTTCTAATGGAAGGAGAGAGACAGAGGAAAATTCTGGAAGCAAAGGCTTAAAGGTTCCCAAAGGTAAACACCTCCAGGAGCCAGCAGCAGGTGACAAGTAAATAGAGCAGGCTTGCTTTAAGAACATGGAAGTGATCCCAGCAATTTGGGAGGCCAAGACGGGAGGATCATCTGAGCCCAGGAGTTTGAGACTAGCCTGGGCAATATGGTGAAACCCTGTCTCTACAAAAAAATACAAAAACTAGCCAGGTGTGATGGCACATGTCTGTGGTCCCAGCTATTTGGGAGGCTGAAGTGCGAGGATCAACAGAGCCTGGGAGGTCAAGGTGGCAGTGAGCTGCATTCACACCACTGCACTCCAGCCTGGGTGACAGAATGAGAGCCTGTCTCAAAAAACAAAGAAAACCCATAAAACAGACTGAGCATCATGGCTCAGGCCTGTAATCCCAGCATTATGGAAAGCCAAGGTGGGCAGATCACCTGAGGTCAGGAGTTTGAGACCAACCTGGACAACATGATGAAAATTCATCTCTACTAAAAATACAAAAATTAGTCAGGCGTGGTGGTGGGCGCCTGTAATCCCAGCTACTCAGGAGGTTGAGGCAGAAGAATCACTTGAACCCAGGAGGTGGAGGTTGCAGTGAGCGGAGATCACACTATTGTATTCCAGCCTGGGTGACAGAACAAGACTCCGTCTCAAAAAAATAAAAACAAACACAAACACAAACACAAAACAAAACAAAACACAGAGGCCAGGTGGCAGTGGCTCATGCCTGTAATCCTAATGCTTTGGGAGGCTGAGGCAGGAGGATCACCTGAGCTCAGAAGTTTGAGATCAGCCTGGACAACATAGTGAGACCTCGTCTCTATTTTTGTTTTTAAAAAACTTAAAAAAATACATGGAAATGCATGGCTTATGAATGGGGCAGATACCCCCAAGCTCCAGCCAACTGTTGTCATGTGGAAATGCAATGTTCCTGATCTTGTGATTTTTCAAGAGAAGCCAGAAATCTAGATATTCCTGTAAAATCATCCACTGTTCTTTAATGTGGGCAACAAATTCAATTTTTTTCTACAACAGGCTGGCCAAATAAAACATATGTGGCTGCATTTGGCCCTTGGGTGGCCAATTTGTAATCTCTGGTCTAGAAGGAATGCTAGGTTATATGAATAAATCCTACCAGCCATGGTGGATATGCAGCCTACTTGTGCTAGAATGTAAACAAGTCATGGGAGGATACCATTTCCCAGAAAAGCAATTCCCATTAAATCCACTGGCTAAGTTTGGAAAGATAATACAGAATGTACTGATACGTAAGTTTAGTTTTGCTTTGTTGGGAAAATTTTTATGAAGCCAAGCTAAAAGGAAGGAAACTGATCTTCTCTGAAGTCATTTCTATTATATTTCTTTAAGAAGTCAGGAGAGAGTCACTTTGGAAAAGATCATAGTCTAATGTCTCTTTCAGGAACCAGCACTGGAAATTCAAGTCAATTATTTCAACCTGTATCACAGACTGTATATAAAGAGTTCCCATGAATCAACAATAAAACAACATCCAAAGGAACATGAACGAAGAATATGCACAACTCTCAGAAAAGGAAATATTATAGGTTTTTACCTATAAAAACGCTTGACTTCACTTAGCATGTGAGAAATTCAATTTACAATGTTTTTCCCCTATAATATAGGAAAAGTTAACCAGAACTACATATATATAATACACAGTGTAGGCAAAGGTGTTGGTAACTTGGCACTGTCATACATTGGTGGCGAAATTTTAAATTGGCACGACTGCTAAGGAGGGCAAATTGGCAGGATCCATTAAAATAAAAAATACATATATGCCTTGACCTAGACATTTCTAAATCTAGGAATTAATTACCTACCCTTATTCACACTTGTGAAAAGACATATATATACACATGTGTATATAAGAATATTCATTATAGCATCATTTATAATAGCCGATGATTTGAAATAATCTAAATGTGCATTAATATGGAAATAAAATAAATGATAATAGACTCAAACAATGGCATCCACTGAAGCAATTAAAAAAAAGCAGCTCCATATCTACCGAAAAGAACGCCTCTCATATATATATATTAAGAGCAAGGTTAAGAAGTGTAAATTGTATAACACCATTTCATATTGCATAAACATATACTTAGATATGCACAGTGTATTTCTAGAAGGCTTAAAAGCATCTTTTAGAAAGGGTTGCCTCTGTGGAGGGCTGAATGGTGGGAGACAGACATGGGAAGGAAAGGTTTTGCTCTATACTCTTCCATATATGTGTACACAATAATATGCAGATAATACATTATGTATTGTATAATGCAGTAATATGTATAATATAATGTATATAATTTATTTTTATATCTATATTTACATTAACTCATTAAGTTTTTTTCATTTTTTATTTATTTATTTTTTGAGACAAAGTCTTGCTCTGTCACCCAGGCTGGAGTGCAATGGCGCGATCTTGGCCCACTGCAACCTCTGCCTCCAGGGTTCAAGTGATTCTCCTGCCTCAGCCTCCCGAGTAGCTGCAATTACAGGCACCCGCCACCACGCCCAGCTAATTTTTGCATTTTTAGTAGAGATGAGGTTTCATCAGGTTGGTCATGCTGATCTCGAACCTCTGACCTCAGGTGATCCACCCATCTCAGCCTCCTAATCCATTAAATTTTTTAAGAAAAAAAGTTATATTAACGTTTTAAAAAATCACTAACTTATCATCAAGCCTCTCTAAAATCTCCTTTCACTTTCGAATTCCAAGGTCAAAGTTTGGGTTCAAATTTTTACTCTTACTTTTGAATTCTGAGGTCAACCTTTTGAGTTACTAGTAAGTCTACCAAAATTTTAGCTGTTGAACTAATTGCAGTTATTTTTCTTTTGCTATCTCAGATTCAGATTCAAACCGCCATTGCTTTTTCTATCCAACATGCTGGTAAAAGCACATCCAAACCCACAAATGTGAAAAACAATGAGACCTAGAAGTACATTTCATCTGTAGAAAAGTTCTGAGTCAGTTCCTTTTCAGGGAGTCCAGACGGTTCCTGAGCTTTTCTCTGAATGATTTCTCTGAGTCAAATAAAATGATAAGGCAGGCATTTAAATGACAAGAAGCCAACCCTGAGTCTGGTGTACTGGGAGTGGAAAATTCTGTGAAGTTTTTATGTTCCCACTGTGTACAAGCACCGATTATCTTTCTCAAGCAGACACAGAAGCATATAGAAGACCTAGAAATTCCATTACTTTCAGTGTCTAGTGCCAATAAATTTAATAAGAACTGGAAGCAAGGTTATTTATTTGTTTTACAGCATTATAAAGACTGCACAGAAAGAGACTCTTAGAAGAGTTTAGATCAGTAATTGACTAAAACATTCGTGATTATTCACCAAATCCCCAAATATTCCCTGAGCACCTTCTGAGTACTAAGTCACTGGGCTAGCCACCATGGTAGGATTAAAATGACGGGTAAGGAGTTTCTAATTTAATTCCATGCTTTCCAAAGAGTCTTCCGAGGAGCACTAAAATCTTAGGAATATGAATATAAGACAAAAACAATTTCCTTGGTAATTAAGAATCAGAAAATAATTAAGCCAAGTTTTAATTGGCACAGGACTTTTCAGATCTTTTACTATGCTCATGTGCAATGTGAACCTTCTAGAGAGGCGTATGCTATGCAGTCTTTCCTAAAGCATACCCCAAATAATTCTAAAGTTATTCAAACACAATTAACTTTTTTGTTTTGGGCAGCTGCAGAAACTCATGTCTATGTAACATACATTAGGAAAACAATAGCCTTAAATGCCAAGACAAACATAAATACATATGTGAAAAGTCAAATAGCAAGACAAAACTATCATAAAGCAAACTGGGGTTAACTGCCCAAGTACTTGACCTGGATGTAATAAACAGCTTGAGTTTAAAGGATAGTGGTGGTAGATAGAGTTATAGAAGCTGGGTGGAACAGAAGGAGCTGGGTCTAAGCCTGATAAAAAAGGAAAGTATCCATCAAGGAGGAGAAGCCACTGAAAAGTGACGGAGCTATTTGGAGGATGAAGGAGACCAGCCAGCCAGAGCAGAGGGTTCATCATATAGGAAAGACACGGAGTTAACTATAGATAGGACCAGATTGAAACAGGCCATGACTGTCGGGTTAGGAAATCTGAACCTTACCTTGCAGGCAAGAGGGAGCCTTTAAAAGCCTCTAAGCAAGACAATGAAATGTTCATAGTGGTCTTCTAGGAAAATCACTCTGGTGCTCGTTTGAAGAAAGGCATGGGAGTATGAGGGTGAGTGGAGTGGGAAGAGAAGATGGGAGCCCAGTGCTGACTGTGAGATGAAGGTCTAGAATAGTGTTAGTGCACAGACTAAGAAGGGCATTTTAATGAAGAATTGACAGAAAGTGAAGACTGGATGTCAGAACTGTATAAATGGGTCATGGAGTTTGGCTTCTGGATGATAAAGTACCATTTTTATGGGGAGGACAGTTTTTGATATGCCAAATTGCATCTTACTCCTTCCCCATCTCCAACCCCCCACTAATTCCACAAAAGCAGGCAGGCCTTTCCTATTTCTTTGTTTGAAGAGCTGTCAGCTCTACCTGTCTTTTTTAAAACCTGAAGCTCACCAAGGGATGGTGGTGGATATCCCAGAATGATGAGCAATAATAACTGAGAAAGGAGTTTTTTCAATGTTAGGTGAAGAGAAGGCAGCAGAGGTGAATTTGAAGAGACTAGGAAGAGAGTCCCATGAGAAGCATGCACCCATCTCAGCTCCCAGCTGCCCTCCAGGAAGATGGCTAAATTCAGAGAGGAGGGCTGCAAGGTGCACCTGGAGAAACCTGAAGATAGGTTCTCCCAGGAGGAGGAGTTGAAGATTCCCATGTCTCACATTTTAAAGTGTGTAGGGATGAGGAGCAATGGGAATGCTAACTGCTATGTGAATATAATCCACTTTGGAGAGCCATTTAGCTCTAGCTACTAAAACTGAAGATTCCCAGAAAACGTCTAGGTATATACTCACATACATATATACTAGTATATACCTAGTATAAACATCTAGGTATATACTCACAAAAGGTACAAGGATGTAGAAGGGCAACGTTGTTTGTAAGACTAGAAAATTGGAAACAGCTTAAAAATCCAAGAGTAGGATGTTTAAATACATTCTGTATATTCACAAAATGAACTGCTAAATGAATCAACTAGAGCCACATGGATACATTTCAAAAAACAGTGTTGAGTATCAATAAGAAGTTTTGGGAGGAAGTTACCATTTATGTTAAGATTCCCAATATACAAACCATATACAAGTATACTATGTATTATCTATGGGCATACAAACAAAGCATCTCAAACCCTCATGAGGTCCACAATCATTAAAGTCAGGATAATGCTTGCATTTGGAGTAAGGGAAGTAGAAAGGAAATTGGATTAGGAAGGATCATAGAAGCTTCAGGTATATCTAATGATTTAAATCTAAAGAAACCATAGAAAAATGTTAAGATCTGTCAAAACTTAGTAGTGGGTACACGAATGTTTATTATAGTATCCTTTGTTTATCTGAATTTTTGAAATATTTTACAAAAGTATTTTTAAATTATTTTAACAGCTCTTTTTAGGCATAAGTGAAGAAACCATCACTTATAATGTGAACATATAAAACATAGTGAACATATCTATCACCCCAAAAATTTTCTTCATGACCCTTTTGAGGAGATCTGGCATTTGGTATTTTCTCATGCCTGTAATCCCAGAACTTTGGGAGGCCAAGGAGGGCAGATCACTTGAGGTCAGGAGTTCGCGACCAGACTAGCCAACATGGTGAAACCCCATCTCTACTAAAAATATAACAATTAGCCGGGCATGGTGGCATGCACCTGTAGTCCCAGCTACTCGGGAAGCTGAGACAGGAGAATTGCTTGAGCCCAGGAGGTGGAAGTTGCAGTGAGCCAAGATTGTACCATTGCACTCCAGCCTGGGTGACAGAGTGAGACTCCATCTCAAAAAAAAAAAAAAAAAAAAAAAAAAAAAAGGGTTGGGCTTTGCCCCTATGATATATGATTTGAACTTCCTGCCAGCTTGGGAGAAAGGGATTGCAGAGTCAGATTTATATTAATTTAAAGAAAAATAAGTAATGTGATGTTTTTTGACCTTTTGAGTTTATGATTGAAAATTCATACTTGCTACAAGCAGCTAGGGACATTTGGGCAGAAAAAAAGTTTAAAGGTAACAGTGGAAACATGGAGTGGGCAATTAAACATGAGGGCTAGAGCTTCAAGGAGAGGTCAGCACTGGAGGTTGAGGCTTTGGTGGACATTTGCCTGGTGCAAATAGTTAAGACCATGTGAATAGATGAGATCTCCAAAAGAATAAGGGTAGACAAAGAACAGCCCTGGATGTAGGTCCCTTCCTTGGCCTGTGCAATTGAGATGGGTGCAGAAAAAGGAGATAGTAAAGAAGATCTAACCGTGGTGAGGCAGGTGGTGAATTAGTATACACTAATGGTCAGGAAGCCAAGGGAAGAAAGAGTAAGGCAAATAGCATCACATACCTTAGAGAAGAAAAGCAAATTGAGGCTGAGGAGCCATTAGATCCAGTGACTGAGAGATTGCTGATGTCCTAAAATGTGTAATTTCAGTAAAATTGTGAAAACAGAATTCCACTTTAGACATTTAAAGGGAGAGTGGAGACGAAGACACCTCTGAATAAATACAGATCATCCAAGAGTTTTGCTGTCTAAAGTTGAGAAATGCAGGAATGGTGTGAGGAGGACCGTGAGGAAAAAGTGGAAGGATTTACTGACAGAAAATCCTAGGATGTATGTTTAATAATGACCATCTTCTCCATCCTGAAGTATTACTATTGTAAAATATTTGCCATAATTCCAAAGCTTTATTTTTAGAAAGCTAATTCACTCAATTCACCCACCTAGAATAAAAAGAAATAACATTTGCATTTAAAGTGTGTCATAAGCAATGGATGTTGCTTTCAAGCCCTTAATACAAGTGGAAAAATTATGAAAACCTTGCTACTCAGAGTGTGGTCCATGGACCAGCAGCATAAGCATCACCCGGGAGCTTGCTAGAATGAGAAAAGCAGAGTCTCAGATCCCATCCCACATCCATTAAACCAGAATGTGCCTTCCCAGGTGATTTGTCTGCATGTTCAAGTTTGAGAAGGAGAGTTGTCGAAAACGTTCAGGAATTATGACATGACTGATACTTTGAGAAGTTCTCTAGGGATCAGACAGCAGAGGAGCAAAACTAGTCTGTCTGGAAGAAATCATCAGTTGATTAGTGAAACATCAATCAGGGATTAATCAAGAAGGATTTGAAAGCGAACAGGAATCTGGCAGCTAGGGAAACTGAGTAAGAGGCTGAATCTAAGAACCAAGCAAAATCTTACAAAAGCAAGATAGACCAGACTTCAACTTTCAGGAGCATTTTCTTTAGTGGAAACTCTTTGTCCCACTTGGTGGTTGCAGGAAAGAGTCACTTCCAGCAAGGTAAGGGGTGGTAGGAATGTGGTTGGCAGGAGGTCCCTTTGGGGACTTTGCAGACAAGAACCTCCCTCTGTGACAGATGGGCATTGCCGTTATCTCAGGCTAGGCTGGCCTCCATGCTAGCAGGCCCAGGCTACCTGTGCTTACACCTCTTCCTTCTTCGCTCAGCCTCTGCATCACTATGCCGTATGGTCAGGCCTCCAAAATCTGCCTTAGCTGTATTCCTCCATCCTCTTTGCTTTTAAAGGTTGAATTTCATCAGGATTTCTCTGAAACTCTCGTTTAAAAGGCTGAATCTTGCCCTCCCACCTCCAAGTCCTCAAGGGACCTGATAGTGAAGGTCCAGGATGGGATCTAGAAAATACATTTGTAATAAGCACCATATGTGATTTTGCTGCAGATGTTTCCAGACTAGATTTGCAGAAGCAGCCTTCCTTCTGCCCCAGTCCTTTGCTGCTCAGGGTCTCACAAATTGAGAGGTGAGGATGTGGAGGCTCTCAGATACATGCTGGATCCTTTGTAATATCTACTTCCTCTCTAACTTCTCCTTTGCAACGTTAGTTTTCCAGACTGTGTTCTTCTTCCCCACTCCTTCATCACTCTTTCCCTCTGCGCTCACTACCTTCCAGTGACCTTCAGACAGGTACAGGCTACCCATCCACAAATATTCAGCCCTCACCAACTCTCACCCACTCTAAATTCCTCTAACATGGTCTTTTTCTTGCTATCTCCAATTCCACTTTTGGAATTCTCCTCTGGATTCCAGCCAGCTTGTACTCTTCTCTTCTACAGTTTCTCCAGGTCTCCAATTACTTCTTTGAGGGCATAATAAAACGCCTCTTTATACTTCGCCTTCTTGACCACACAGCTGCATCTGCCACTGCCAATCACCCTCTTTTCTGAACACCCTAGCACCGCTGGGATGGGCATGTTCAAGGCTGCATCACACTTTGCCTTTCGACAGAATCAATGAGCCTGGCTCCTCTACTGTAGATAGATCTCAGGATTTAGCAGGTGTGCCTTCTCACTGTCTCAGGTGCTTCCTTTAACCCTCTGGAAATTGTAATACTTCTGGGGAAGCCTAAAAGCTAAATGATCTTCACAACTGATTGTATTAGGATTGTTTGAAGATCTGATCTTCTAGTCAGGACTGGCTACATGGTGTGCAAGGGCCAGTGCAAAAAGAAAATGTGGACCCTTTGTTTAAAAGGTCTTAAGAAATTTCCAGATGATGGTAGCAAAATTTAAACCAAGGGCAGGGCTTTTTATTTTTAAGTGCAGAGGCTGTGTAACTGCATAGATCACATGTTCAGGAAGCCGGCTCTGTTGGTGATTGACCCAGTCTGTTAGCTTGGTGACTCTCAGGACCAGATAAGTTAGTGAGAACATGGTTAAAATTCAGATACACTCATAGCTCACATTCCCAATATACCAGCTAGTTTTCCCAGCGCAACACCCTCCATGGTCACAGTCTTCACTTCTCACCTCTGTGGGCCTTGTAACATGGGCCTCATCGTCACCAGAAGGACAGGGGAGCATGAGAATGACACAGCACAGCTACTCACCAAAAGGATGGGAAAGAAACAGCCCAACAGGGCACGTCAGAAGCATCGTCATCATTGTTGTTTTAATAATTGGAGTACAGAATAGTATAAAACTTAATCCTAAATGCTGTGCTCTAGCTCTTCCCCATTTCCAATCCCTAAACCCCACAAGACCAGACTGGAGACAGAAACTGGAATCCAAGCAGCAACAAGCCTCCCTGCTTTCTTTGGGGCAGAGCCAAAAAGAGATAAAGAACGTGTTGTATTAGGCAGCAGTAAACAGGCAAGGGACAAGCAGGCCTTTAATAAAACAGACCTTTATTGGGGCTAAAATGGCCCAGGACTGACCCCACCCTAAATCCTGGCAGTGTCCAACGACAGGAATTCAGAGGAACAAAAACGCTGGCATTGCCTGCTGCATCCCATGCATACATAACAGAAAGCACTGCAGAGCCTCGCAAGCAAGGAATACATAAATGCCATTATCCAGTCTTTCAGCCAAAACTTATTTTTTAGTCTGGACGACTATGCTATTCTGCTTTCTCTGCCTCCAATTTCTGTCCTGTGACTCACAGGGAGGGCTTTGGGGAAATGAAATATCCCAAGACCTAAAATAGGTCCTTCTCCCTCCCTCTAATATCAGGATGAGTTTCCTAAGGCATTTGTTTCTTCTTTAATTAACCAGGCATGAATGATAATATTGCCTGGGTTGAAGAACTCATCTCTGTCACTGGTAAATATAAATAATGAGCCCTGTTCATAGAAAAGCGTGCCAGAATTTCATTGATTAACATCCCGTGCCACAGCCTCTCCTTGAAATTAAAAACACTTTCAATGATACTGAAGAGAAAAGACATCGCACAAAAGAAATATTTCTAAGACAAGGTTGTCATTAAAGCATGCCAGAAATAGAACTGTTTTTATTTAACCATCCTCACTCCTCCCCGCCCCCTCCCTTTCTGGCTGTGAGGCTGCATGCAGTTAAATCACAAGGATTACAGAAAGTAATTTCATCCATTTGAATTTTAGAAGCTTCAGAAGCAGACCTGTGGATAATGCTTAGTTGATGTGTCTCTTTGCCCCCATGACAAGTGATAATTAAGGAAGTGATATGAGCAGATTTAAATTCCAGCTGTTTAGTAATTCACAGAATTTTTTGATTTCTTAACTGCACATCAGATTCTGCCCCACTGCCATTCTCTTAGTCCTGACCCTCATTGTTCTCTCCACACAGCCTCCTAATTGGTCTCCTTGCCTCTAGCTGTAAGCCACTGTTTCGTGGGGACATCACTGCTGGGCAGAATATGAAAACTGGTCATTGGAGGGCCAGAATCACTGCAGACTTGTTTGTAAGTACAGTGGGTTGTTTGGTTTGGTTTGGCTTTTTAGATTTGCAAAGCCTTTAAATGAGTTTAGTGTGCTTGCTACACAGCCTCCTCAGTGTTCCACCTGCAATCTCTTATACGAGATCCTCCACCACGTGACCCCCATCACTTATGCATCTTGATGTGTCACAGTTCCTTTGCTTCTGTGGCCTCTGGTCCCTTCTGCCAGCCTTGGCCATCTATGCATTGGGCAGGAAGTGCTCTTCAGCCCACCACAAGTCCCTGGCCTTTCCCAGCTCTGCTTGAAATCTAATGACAAAAACCACATGATTATCTCAATAGATGCAGAAAAGGCCTTCGATAAAATTCAACACCCCTTCATGCTAAAAACTCAATAAACTAGGTATTGATGGAATGTATCTCAAAATAATAAGAGCTTTTTATGACAGACCCACAGCCAACATCATACTGAATGGGCAAAAGTTGGAAGCATTCCCTTTGAAAGCCAGCACAAGCCAAGGATGCCTTCTCTCACCATTCCTATTCAACATAGTACTGGAAGTTCTGGCCAGGGCAATCAGACAAGAGAATGAAATAAAGCGCATTCAAATAGGAAGAGAGGAAGTCAAATTGTCTCTGTTTGCAGATGACATGATTGTATATTTAGAAAACCCCATCATCTCAGCCCCAAATCTCTTTAAGCTGATAAGCAACTTCAGCAAAGTCTCGGGATACAAAATCAATATGCAAAAATCACAAGCATTCCTATACACCAATAATAGAAAAACAGAGAACCAAATCATGAGTGAACTTCCAATCACAATTGCTACAAACAGAATAAAATACCTAGCAATGCAACTTACAAGGGATGTGAAGGACCTCTTCAAGGAGAACTACAAACCACTGCTCAAGGAAATAAGAGAGGAAACAAACAAATGGAAGAACATTCCATGCTCATGGATAGAAAGAATCAATATCGTGAAAATGGCCATACTGCCCAAAGTAATTTACAGATTCAAAACTATCCCCATCAAGCTACCATTGACTTTCTTCACAGAATTAGAAAAAACTACTTTAAATTTCATATGGAACCAAAAAAGAGCCCATATAGCCAAGACAATACTAAGCAAAAAGAACAAAACTGGACACATCATGCTACCTGACTTCAAACTCTACTACAAGGCTACAGTAATCAAAACAGCATGGTAGTGGTACCAAAACAGATATACAGACCAATGGAACAGAACAGAAGCTCAGAAAAAGCACCACACATCCACATCCATCTGATCTTTGACAAACCTGACAAAAACAAGCAATGGAGAAAGGATTCCCTATTTAATAAATGATGTTGGGAAAACTGGCTAGCCATATGCAGAAAACTGAAACTAGACCCCTTTCTTACACCTTATACAAAAATTAACCTAAGATGGATCAAAGACTTAAATGTAAGACCTAAAACCGAAAAAACTATTGAAGAAAACCTAGGCAATACCATTCAGGACATAGGCATGGTCAAAGATTTCATGACTAACACACCAAAAGCAATGGCAACAAAAACCAAAATTGATAAATGGGATCTAATTAAACTAAAGAGCTTCTGCACAGCAGAAGAAACTATCATCAGAGTGAACAGGCAATCTACAGAATGGGGGAAAAGTTTTGCAATCCATCCATCTGACAAAGGGCTAATATCCAGAGTACAAATAACTTAAACAAATTTACAAGAAAAAAACAAACAAACACATCAAAAAGTGGGTGAAGGATATGAACAGACACTCTCAAAAGAAGACATTTATGCAGCCCACAAACAGGAAGAAAAGCTCTTCATCACCGGTCATCAGAGAAATGCAAATCGAAACCACAACGAGATATCATCTCATGCCAGTTAGAATGGCGATTATTAAAAAGTCAGGAAACAAGAGATGCTGGAGAGTATGTGGAGAAATAGGAACGCTTTTACACTGTTGGTAGGAGTGTAAATTAGTTCAACCATTGTGGAAGACAGGGTGGCAATTCCTCAAGGATCTAGATCCAGAAATACCATTTGACCCAGCAATCCCATTACTGGGTATATACCCAAAGAATTATAAATCGTTCTACTATAAAGACACGTGCACATGTATGTTTATTGAAGCACTATTCACAGTAACAAAGACTTGGAACCAACCCAAATGCCCATCAGTGATAGACTTGATAAAGAAAACATGGCACATATATACCATGGAATGCTATGGAGCCATGAAAAAGGATGATTTCATGTCCTTTGCAGGGACAGGGATGAAGCTGGAAACCATAATTCTCAGCAAACTAACACAGAAACAGAAAACCAAACACCACATGTTCTCACTCATAAGTGGGAGTTGAACAATGAGACCACTTGGACACAGGGAGGAGAACCTCACACACCAGCACCTGACAGGGGTGGGGGGTTAGCAGAGAGATAGCATTAGGAGAAATATGTAATGTAGACAACAGGTTGATGGGTGCAGCAAGCCACCATGGCACATGTATATCTATGTAACAAACCTCCACGTTCTTCTGCACATGTATCCCAGAACTTAAAGTATAATAAAAAAAAAAAAAAAAAAAAAAAAGAAAAGAAAAGAAAAAGAAAATCCAACTCATCTTTCGAGGTCAAGTTGAAATGTTACCTTCTGTATGAAGTGTCTGTTATGTTTTGTAGTCAATCTAGTGTAGCAGAGAAAGCAAGGACTCTGACATCAGGCAGACCTGAGTTTGAATCCTACCTTTTTCCTTTATAGGTCCGAGAGCTTAGCTATTTTCTTAATATCTTTGAAGTTCCACCTATTGATTTGTAAAATGAGAGTGATTTATACTGCAGGTACCTATTATTATCATTATGTGCTTTGCTCCTTCTTTTTTTTTTTTTTTTTTTTTTTGTTGCCCAGCCTGGAGTGCAGTGAACAATCTCGGCTCACTGCAACCTACGACTCCCGGGTTCAAGCGATTCTCCTGCCTCAGCCTCCCGTGTAGCTGGGACCACAGGTGACCACCACCACACCTGGCTAGTAGAGATGCAGTTTCATCGTGTTTCTCAGGCCAGTCTCAAACCCCCGGCCTCAAGCAATCCACCCCCCTTGGCTTCCAAAAGTGCTGGAATTGCAGGCGTGCTTTGCTTCTTTCACAGAATATTGTATAGCACTTTCTACATTTGTCTTTAATATGATATTTGTGCATCTGTCTTCCTCCTCCACTGAATCACAGCACTGGGCTGTCATGTTATATCATTGCATTTCCACAGTGCCCTACATGGACCTCATACCTTGGCACTCAGTGGACATTTATTAAGTGTGTGTTTTTGTTCAAATTGTCTGCTTTGCTTTAATGAAACTGACAGTCATTTGCTTTGTCAATTCATATCTGTACTTCTTTACATTCCTCATTTTTAGATTTTTATTCACATGATTTAGATTTTGACTCCCCAAATTATGATATAGTGGTAATAACTTATTACTTGTGTGTGTGTATGTGTATATATATATATATTTAAATTTAATTGTAGTTATATAGGGTTTCCTATTAGCCAGGAAGAAGTGTAAGTGCTTCACATATATTTCATATGTAATTCTTACAACCAACCTAGGAGGTAGATACCACCCTAATCCCCACTTTACAGATGAAGGAACTGAGGCTTGGAGGGATGAAGGTTAAGTGATTTGAGTGAAGTCTTGCAGCTGGCACCTGGTGAGCCTGGAGCCAAACCCAGAAAGTCTGGCTCTGGAGAAGAAGATTCTTACCACTAGCGAGTAATGACTTTGACATACTATCACCAGATAAACCAGAAAGCAAAAAGTAAATGGAAATGATCTAATCGGTTACTGATTCACACACACAAAATAACCTAGTTCAACTGTTGTTCTGGTTAGTTAGACGTCCAGGTGCCCCTATGTGAGTTTGTGTGAGAATAAAAATGACTGACAGAGTTTTTGCCCACCCAGCTGCTCCTGTGGCCTCTGGCAGGTAGTGCTGGGTCTCCTGAAGGCCCCTTCTCACCTCTCCTGTAGATCTAGACGTAACTTGCGAAGAAAAGCAGTTGTAGGACACAAAGGTGTGCAGCAGCAGGGAGACACTCTGGCTAGAGATCCAGATCCCTACAGAAGCAAAAGTCTCCAGAAGCGGAGAAAGAGGATGTCTGCCACAAACTCCTAGCTCGGGGGATGTCAACCAAGATGGCTTGGTCCTGAAAATGCCTCAAAACTCAGAGCTGAAATTTTTTGGAGGATTCATGGAGTTGGTAGAAGCAGCCTCAGGCTTGAAGAGCACACGGCCATTCTATGGCTGTGAAAACCACCCATGCTCACTCCTCTGCCCCAGGAGCTCCAGACATACCCACTGGCAGTATGCTGCCACTTCTGTTCCAGACTCAAAGACCATAGGATGCCATTTCCATATTGTAATCTATGTTAGTGCTTCTCAACCAAATGTGCAGACAAATAACCTGGGAGTCTTGTTAAAAATGGAGATTCTGACCCAGTAGGTTTGGGGTTGCCTGAGATTCTACATTTTAAAAAAATAGAGATAGGGTCTTGCGATGTTTCCCAGGCTTGTCTTAAACTCTTGGGCTCCAGGATCTTGCTACCTCAGCCTTTCAAAGTGTTGAGATTACAGGCATGAGCCACTGAGCCAGGCCAGATTCTGCATTTGTAAGAAGCTCGTGGGTGATATTGATGCTGCTGGTCCAGGGATTACATTCTGAGTTGCAAGAGCCCACGGATACGAGCCTGTAATGTGTTAAGGTGCATTGCAAATCTTTAAAAAGTGTCTGTAATACACAGCATTTCCAGGATTTATTTGCCCAAGGGACCTATTTTAGTAGAACATCTATTCAAACCTCCATTAGTTAATTAAGATTAAGGTTTAATTTTGAATAACATAAAATCCAGAATAGCTGACATTTTTCCTTTACACATAAAAGAAATCTAGTCTAGGGTTGGCCATGGCCCCAGACAGCCTCAGGAACCCCGTCTCCTTCTGTTGCATTGTTCTGCCTTCCACAGCTTGTAGCTTCCACATCCATGTCCAAGATGGCTGTCCAGTTTCAGCCATTACAAACATGGCAAGAACAAGGAAGGACAGCAGAAGGACATATGCACTCTCCTTTCCAATGATACTTGCAAGGAGTTGCACACACTACCTATGTTTTCGTATCATTGTCCAGAAACTCATCACATGGCACAGGTGCAAGGAAGACTGGCCAATGTGGTCTGCATTCTGAGTACCCATATTCACATCCAAAAATCGAGGGCACTAGTACCGAGAAAGGAAGGGGAGTGCATATTCCCCTTACACAGTGTCTTAAAGAACTAGTAAAAGTAGGGAAAGAAGTGATGCTCTGGTCTGACCCCTTCATTTTGCACAACTGGTTGGCAAATGTCCACATAAGCATCTGAGTCTCTTGGCTGCTCTTCCACATCTTGCTCAATTACTCCATGGTTCCTCTTCAGATGACACCCTTTCTATCCCTGGTGGCCAAAAGGAGACCCTAGGAAGTCCCTGTCTTGGCTGCTTGAGAGCTGTAGCCCTGTTGGGAGCACCTGATTGATAAGACTACTCTGCCTGGCTCCCATTGGGCTCAGAGCATGCATTAGTGTCACAAAAGACAGGCAAGAGCACTGGAGAATAAAACCATGGTCCATTATTTTGTACACATCTGTACAGGCATCAAAAAGTTATTATATGTATGCAGTTTTATAGCGAACCCAGTCTTTGTGATAGCATTTCTGTGAGTTTCTCAATTCTGCATCTTTGCTTCACTGTCTTCGAATATCAGTGACCTGCTATGGGAGGAAGGTAGGCTCATTCTCCAACACTGAACCATCATGCAAAGTCTGTTATGATTTACTGCTGAGATTGCTTACTACATAAGAAAAGAATAAAATGGGATCTGGGAAAAGGCAGATTTAACATTTATTGACTACCCCCTATGTGCCAGGCATGAAGCTTGGTGTTCATATACTTATCTTTTCATGCTAATTACAATTTATGACACAGTCTGGTAATGACCAACCTGAGAGTTCAACCAGGTATCTATGCCTCTAAAATCCATCTCTTTTTATCAAAACAGAAAATAGGAGCAGCCTTCTGTGCAGCTAACTCTCTTTGTCTCCCTGATCTAGCCTTCCCCCTACCACATTCTTTCACACATTGACTTTGTGTTCATCTTTTCCCAGTAATTAGTAAATTATAACCCCCACATCTCAAATTCTTGACATTCATTTGCTGTTTCCCAGTAATTCATTCCATTTGGTATTTGCCTTGAAAAAGGATCCAAAGTGCTGGCGAATGCAGCACGCACTCCCTTGCCTGGATGCAGCCCTCCACCTCATTTATCACATTGAGCCACTGGTCCTGAAGTCTGACAGGCAATTCAGGCTTTCTGAATGCAATTCAGGCATTGATTTTAATCTATAAAGCTTTCACGTCTGGATCCTGGCTGCCATGGAAATGAAATAGCTTCTTGGATACTTTTCCACATGCTACTAACTATTCTGATATGCAGGGTTTTGAGAGACATTTCTGTACTTCTGATGTACAAATGTCCAATATGAATAGCCTCGTAACCTTAACCATCATTGTGAAACGGAAGGGAAATCCTAAACAAGGACAAATACGTGGCGCACACTTACACTCACAGTCCTAGGCAATGAATTTATTGATAACAATATCTGGCTAAAAACAAATTTTAAAATACAGACCACAAGGTGGCAAACACATTTGGTTTTCAAACAGGAAATCTCAAAGCCCAGGAGGACACTGGGTACCAGGAAACCAGTGGAGAAGCACGATGTTTAGACTTCGGTGTGTAATCTGATTTTCTCTCACACACACAGGGGAAGTTGGTGGCAAGGAAATGATTCTAAAATGTATGCTTTGTCAAGGTGGGGACAGGAAGAGCAAAAACTTGGTGCTTACACTAAAAGTATGGTGGCAGGAAATGAGCTGTCATTTCAAGCCATGGGAAGACATGGGGAAACTTAAATGCACATGACCAAGTGAAAGAAACCAATCCAATAAGGGTCCATATTGCATGATTCCAACTGTAGAATCTTCTGGAAAAGGCAAAACTGTGGAGACAATGAAAACATCAATGGAGGCCAGAGGTTAGGAGAAGAGAGGGTTGAATAGGCGAACCAGAGAGGATTTTGAGAGCAGTGGAAGAAGCTATTCTGTGTGATATTACAATGGAGGATACATGTTATCACGTATTTGTCCAAACCGTGGAATGGACGACACTAAGAATGAACCCAAGTGTAAACTGTGGACTTTGGATGATAACAACGTGTCGATGTCACAGATACACCACTCTGGTGGGGAGTGCTTGTCATGGGGGAGGTTGTGCCTGTGTTGGGGCAGGGAGTATACAGGAAAGAAGTCTCTGTACCTTCCTCTCAATTTTACTGTGAACCTAAAACTGCACTAAAAAAAAAAAAAAAGAGAGAGAGAGAGAGAAAAGTCTTAAAAAAAAAAAAAAAAAACTCGAAAAAACAAAAGTGCAGTGGCAGGGCAGTGTGCCCAGGGAATATGACACCACTTTTGTTCCAGTCGGCCCTAGAGGCTGGGAAATGGGGGAGGATGACGGGAACTGTAAAGGGGATTTAAACGCTTCCACCACAGTTCTGCTTTCATTCTCTTCCCCAGAAGGTTCTGGCTGGCTGCCCTTACTGCTCACGTGGCTTTCATTCCAAAACGCAATTCCTCACTTCAGCTTTTTAAATTCTGATGACACTGGCATTAGCAAAGAATGTGACAAAGCAGTTGATATGTTGACATATATCCCTAAAAGGATAGAGCTTTAATTAAAAAAAATTAAGAATGTGTCCAAAAGACAGAAACTTAAGTAAAAGCAGAAACAGAAAAAGATGACTCTGAGGCATTTTCAAGTAGCAGATGATGGTTGAATCCACTCGTGGAGCTTTATTTTGCCGTGGAAGAAGGCTGTTAGACCATGACTTATCATATGGAGAGAGCTGGGTGAAACATAGATTTAACTGAGTCCCTGAAACAGAACTTCATATAAAATGTTCAGTGGCACATGTAAGTTAGGGGGCGGATGCCAGTCCCTGCTCTCACGAGCAGTCAAGCATACACTCAACTACAGTTTTTCGGGAGTTTCCCCTGTCCTTTTCCAATTATCCAGCTCTGTTGAGAAAGTGAAAATTCTTCCAACACTAAGAAATACAAGTTTAATATCGTAAGTATACTTTTTAGGGTCTGGTTTCAGCAAAACCCAGCCAGGCCGGGAGATGAAGCCGCCATCAGCTGGCGTCAGGTCAATGCACACAGACATTTTTTTCCAAACTACAAACTGTGGTTGTTTGTGTGATATCAAAACAATTGTACGATTAAGTCAGTTCCTTCAAGAATCCCTCATGGCAGTTGTTTGGGATGGAAACAGAGACTGACCACATTTTTCCTTTTCAAATGTGAATTGGGTAGCCTTAGATGTGTTATCTAGGAGTGAACAGTAGGCAGGAAAGGTAAGCTACCTTTACATTTTGACAATTCCAAGCAAAAACCAACATCTGTGGCTCTTACGCGGCTTTGGTGCCTGTTGTCCCTGCCACAGGCCCTCCTTAAGTTCAAGTCCTCCCCATTGTCAGGTCAGCACAGTGGGCACTTGCCCATGCTCACCAGCACTTTATAAGTTCAAGTTTGTAGCAAGCCCCCTTCAACCCCACCATCGTGGATTGCTCACAAGCATCCTGGAATATACCCAGCAGTGATGAGACATTGTCCCGGCCCTTCAGGGGCTCCCGGCAATACTGTTCTTTCAAGCCAACTGCCTTGTTATCAGGAATGGCAAAACAGGGTATATAATATTGGGACTCCTACCTGTTTCCTCCCAGGAAAAAACTCTGTGCTCCAATTCCCATCCAGATTCTTGGATGTAACAGACACCAACTGAAGCTCACAGTGATTTTTCCTTCCCTGAGAACAGCAAGGACTCAGGGAGGTGGAACTCCAGGGCTGTGCCTGTTTTACACGACCCTGTTCCATGCATATCTGACAGATCCAAAGGAGAATGAACCCAGGGTGGATTGATCAAGACTTCACCTCTCTATCCACAATCGATCACCCCGGGAGTAGGTAACAATATTAGCTATTTGCCTACAACTAGCAATTGCCCTTTAAAATGGTCAGAAACTTAAACTGGGACACCTGACCCGGGGAGGCCAGACTCATTAGATTATTTCCACAGAGTTGGGACTAAAAGAAGAGGAGCATCTCCCCTCTGGGGGTAGAAGCCACAGGACATAAGACTTTAACTCTGTGAACAATCCTGTTCCCCGATGGGCTGAATGCTGTTCCCGCTTCAAGGCAGTGATGCCTCTGCTCTTCAGAGAGAAGTAGAGATGAGAGACAGAGACAGAGAGCCCTGGGGACATTTGATCACTGGGTCAGAGCTGCCCCTTCCACGCTTTATTGGCAGTTATATGAGGCACCCCCTTATTCCTCCAACAAATTCTCTTTTTGCCTGAGCTAATTAGCATTGGGTTTCTATAACTTGCAGGCAAAGCGACACATTGGCAAATTTTCTTGCCCTGACAGCTGGCCTGTCCCATAATTAGATGACCCTTCCTATGTTTTTTGGCTCAAATCATCCTTGTGTCCCTCTTTCCTAAAGGCTCTCTCTGAGTCACAGCCTGGTGCATGAACCACCCAGGTGCTCAAGATTTCTGGAGGACTCCACTCCCTTGTGACACTCAGCTCACCATGGAATTCTTCTCGTCTACTATGGCCCACATTCTTACCTTCTCTCTGTGATTAGAATTCTGGACCTTGGTTCAATACCTTTCCATCCTATTACATCCTTTCTCTGTGGTTGCTTGCAATTTCTGGCAGATGATGGTGCAAAATTGGCAGATGTTCCCCGTCTTCAATCCAGGATTGTGAACTTCCCTGTCCCCAGGAATTTTAAGTAGTAGCCTTTCTTCCTCCTTTCCCTTTCCTCTTTTAGCATTAGACCCGAAGCCATGGACAATTAAAAATTATCACCCCTTTCTAGAAATCTGAGAGACTCCTGCTTTAAGACCTTGTTTTGAAACATTTGACATTGATTTCGATAGACATTAAGAGATCTTATTTCTAAAATCTATATATAGAGGCCCTTGACATTCTCAGATTTAATTCTCATCATCTCCCCATGTAGCAAATATATTTTAGGCTGCAGAGCATTTGAATTTCTTTCTGGGTGGGCTCAGTGGTTCATGCCTGTAATCCCAATACATGGAGATGCTAAGGTGGGAGGATTGCCTGAAGCCAGGAGTTCGAGACCAGCCTGGGCAGCATAGCAAGATCCTGTATCTACAAAAATAAAAATAAATAGCCAGGTGTGGTAATGTGTACCTGTAGTCCCAGTGACTTGGGAGGCTGAGGCAGGAGGATTGCTTAAGCCCAGGAGTTCCAAGTTGTGGTGGGCTATGATCGTGCCACCGCATTCCAGACTGAGTGACACAGTGAGACCCTGTCTTTAAAAAAAATAAAAATAATAAAAATAAAAAATGAAAAAAAGAATTTATTTCCTGTGGCTGTAGACAAAATCCACTTTCTCCTGTAGAAGCCAAAAAGTGCTGATATTCACTTTTCCAGCCTTGCTTGCTACTAGAGCCTACACACCCAGAGTAGGCTTGGCCCATCAGATGCACACATCTGGGGCTTAGAATCAGAAGCTAATTAGGCAAAGAAGGAGGAATCATGGATTCTCCATCTGTTAGAGGCAGCAAAAGTGGCAACAACATCCAGTCTGTGGGGCAGTCATGGCCACGGTGCCCACCATGGTGGACCAGTGGGGTCCAATGCCCACCGCCAGAGGCAGCAGTGTCTGAACAGGACAACTGTGACATTGATCTTGGCTGTGGTCTGGCTGCCCAGGCCCACTTTTTGCCTGCCACTGTCTAAATCTGGTTCCCCAGCCTCCCCGCAAGGATTCTGTATGTCTCCAGTGTCCTTTCAACATATCACCTTCTTATTTATGTTGCTCACAGCAAGAAACCTTGAATGGTCCAGCCTCGTAGGGTTCACTATAGGCAGTCATTTATTTTTTCCTTGTGGTGCAAATTTTGAAATAGGTAGTCTGGAAGGCTGATATGTAAGAGCTGGTCACTTCACTAGTGAGTGAGCCTAGCAGATCCCCAGTTCTGTGACTCAGTACAACTTTAGTTTTTCCCTGTGAGATGATAAAAGACATATATGTTCCTTTTGGGGTGGGTACGAAGCATAACTGTTCAATTGAAGCTGTGGGAGAAGTGCAGAGAAAGGGAGACATAGTTCTTACCTAGAAAGTAACTTTATAAATGACTTAAGTCCTGTGCATAAAATCTTGTCAAAAGTGTGACAGGATCCTTTCCAGTTGGTTTTTTTCATTTTATGGGGGAAACTATATTCTGTAGTGATCGTGTGACTATTTGGTTTATCAACTAAACCAGGGTAACACTGACAGTGAAAGGGGATGCTATATTAATAGCATTCATTATTTCTTATTCCATTAGAAACACTAAGATAACAGACATAATGGTCATCCTAAGTGGTAGAGTGGAGATTGGAGAATCTAAATAGTCTTGGAGTCTCTCAGGCACTGAGCTATCTATGGTGGTGTCTGCCTCACAGCACTCTCTCCATGTTCCTCAATCACATTCTTTCTTTTCGGGACCAGTGCTGGAGACTGACAGGTGTCAGCCTGCCCGCCCCTTGCCCACACTTCCCTATTCATGCAACTGGCAATCCATTCTAGATTTGCACACATTTCTACAGATGCAATTTCCATAGCAACAGCAGGACTCTATAAAAAAGGCACCTGAGTGATGCTCAAAGATAAATCACCCTCTTTCAGAGTCCTCCACTCTAGGGAATACAGGCTACCGCAACTTAGAATTTCTTCGTTCGTTTTCACATATAGAAATATGTACATTTCTAATCCCAGTTTACTGTCTTTCAGTTTAATTAATTATAAACATTTTAACCTCTTTTTTAGGCCAGAAGATAAAGAGAGATGCTTGCTGCACAACAGTGGTTCAGAAGTGTTTTAATGAACTAAGAAGGTAGGAGGAAAAGAAGTCTCATGTTAGGAGTGCCTACTATGCACCAGGCACTTTTACCTAAATTATCTCCTTTTCATAGAAACCCAGGCAGAACAAGGACACCTCTGCAGCGCAGGCTGAGCTCATGCTAAAATGGCAAATTTTATATACAACATCCCACTCCCATATCTCATCACCAAGGAAGCCAGAGAAAAAGAGGGTCTGCATCGGGGAAGGGGTAGGAGTGGGAGGGGTGGGTGGCAGGACTGCCAGTTGGGGAGCTGGAAACACAGGGCTCAGGCTGGAGGTTCTGTTTCCAAATCATTCGTCTCATCAGAGCAGTGGGGGAAGGAGGTGGGAATTAATGATATTGATTTATTTTCTTATCTGAGGAGAAAGATGCCCTGAAAGCAAAGGGTATTAAGTAATTGGGCCTTGCTTCCTTGAACCTACCTGTCAGCCCCAATGAAGTCTCTCCTCCTTTTTTAATTTAAATAAATCTCTACACAATGCTACGATTAAAAAAAAAATTAGTAATTGTTTAGCTCCCTACACGAATCTTTCAATTTTCACGATTTCAGGGTCTTCTTTGTTTGGTTGGTCTTTGTGCTTTGGAGCAGATTTGAAAAAGGCTTGTCTTACCTGTACTTGAAAATTCAATTCATTCATTTGTCATTCATTTATTCACACTAGAAGTATTCCCTCATCTCCTTTTTGGCCTAGTCATGGGGCTTTGGGCTGAGAAATGCACACAGTCATGGGCCTTACTCTCCTAAACTTGTCATCTAATTCAAAGAAAGAAATTAATTAGTTCACTATACAATTATGTGACTACAAACTACATAAGGGCAATGAAAGAAAAAGTACATGACAATATTAGAAGTGCAAGGGGTGGCTCTTGTTCCCACATTGTCCCACCATTAAGATCCATCCATTTGAAAAATGCATATCTTAGGGCATAAATCACCCAACTCATAGCATAAATAAGGTCAATCAGATTGTTTTCCTCCAAGTGGGTTCATGAGATCAGTGTGCTGAGGAAGTGGGAGGATTTATGGAATCAATGAAAAGTAAAGGAATAATCTAGGAACGTAGGACATCGATCGGTGGGCAGACCTGGTTAGGAGTTCCAAACATCCTCACTGTAGCAAGAAAGCACCAGGTGCCAGAGAGAGAGGGAGAGGGACACAGAATGAGAGGCTGAGAACACAAGGAAATAGATCTGTCCTAAGGAGGACCTTACCCAACGCTGCACACACCTAGACAAAGGGCGAATATAAGGTATAGGGAATGACCGTTAATTCATTGGTCATCAGTACCCAAGCTACTCAAAGCTAATTTTCAATAACTTCATGATTAATAACAGACACAAATGTTTGGCATTTTGTCTGAAATCAAGTGGCATCTTTTTATTAGAGATTTTCCAGATGGCTGTGTTTGATGCTGCCAACTATCCCAGATGGAGAGGGTTTCCTCACCTGCACCCAATCTGTACCTCTCTCCAGTTGTTTCCTGTCAAGCTTGGACTCCTGAATGAGATAACACTGGAAATGGTTGAGTTAAATGAACACTTGTTATTTCCAGTTATGACTTAATCCCTGATAATGATTTCTATCTGGTTTTATCCTTAATCCCTTTCTGCTCATTTACCTTAGTGAATCAGATCAAATGATTTATACACTCGATGTTTCTCTCCCATTTTCCTTTATTTTAGCCAGAAGCCTAAGCCACAGCTAGGTATGAGAGGCCAGTCCCCAGGGTTGCTTTCCCCTGGGCTTCTACTTGGCTCTGCATATTCCTCTGGATAAAAACAACACCCAAAATGATGGCTCAGCCAATGCTGTTTTATCAGCCTAGAGGCAGAAGTGAAAAGAGAGTCCCCTGGAGCTATTTGTCATCCATTTGCCCTTTCCATCAGAGTCTCTATTGCCAGGTCTCGAAGAAGGGTATGTGGACCCTCCACTAAGCCCATGTGAAACTCCTCCCTGAGTTGAGGGAAGGGAATGTGCAAATGCTTTCCCAATTTGAGGTCAGTTGGGACAGTTTCTGCAAGGGCAATTATCTTCTCCTCCATAAAGAACTAATGTGGGTTTCCTCTAGAATTTTCCCTTCTCATAACTCAAGCAAGAATCTGAACTTTCTCTTGGAGTCTGAATCTCAATGGGATTTGGTTTTCCGCAGATTGGAACCTTTGTATGTAATTCAACTTCATTTTGATTTAAGAAATGTCAATGAGCTTCATCTATGTGCCTGGGTTTGAGTGATCCTGGGACTGTTGGACTATGTCTACATTTCATGTACAATGTATCTTGGCCATAGCCTCTGCAAACCAAAAGTTTATCAGTTGTTCACGTTTAAGGCAACTTCTCTGCTTTCAGAAAATTTACAGTCTGGCAGAAGAGATAACAGCAAGCACACACAAAACAATATATAAAGTAGTATGGTACAACAGGAAGTGTTTTAGGCTGGAATTTAAACGCTCACATCAGAGTAGTAGTTCTGCCATCTATAGATGGTGACTCAACATTTCTTTACTTCTCCAAACCCCAAAGTTCTCATCTGTAAGGTGAAGTTGAACTGGATAATATCAGAGGGCTCTCTATGGAGTCTACCTATGATCATATTCAAAATATCTTATCTTGTCTCCATCTTCACCACTGCTCCCATCCAAACTACCACTCTCTTGTTTCTCTACATCTGTAAAATTTCCTAGCCTGCTTCCAGTCTTGCTATCCTAGAATTCATTATTGCAGTCAGTGTAATCTTTTGAAAATACAAATCATATCTTTCTACATGCCCCCCCATCCCCGCCTAAAATCCTCCCACAGCTTGCAACTGCCCTTAGAATAGACCATAAGCTGCACAGATGACCTTCCATGCCCTCCGTAACCTGACCTTTCCTCCTGTGCTCTCTGACCTAACAGATTGAGTGTGTGCAGGAGTGTGTTCTCGTCCTCACTCACTATGCTCTTACCACTTCTTTGCCCAAACCATATCCCAACTAATTCTACCTGCTCTTCCATCTAGAAAATTTCCTTTTCAATGGAATCATGTTTTCTGGTCTTTTTGCTCCAGGCACACCTAATTCTCTCTCTATCCCTCGAAGTACAACCGGGGGACCAATGAGATAAGCAGGAGAAATCAAGATTGGATTCTAGTCCAATCGAGAAATTAAGTCAAGAATGACATTAAGGTTTCTAATTTGGGAGACTAATGAAGGCTAGAACATAAAAGAGAAAGAGCCGGTTTAGAACCTGTGAAAGAAATTTGCAGTGGATAGTTTATTAAATCTTCGCCCTTCTTTGGGTTCCTGTCCCTTGCCTAGGACGTGTAGCCTTCTTTTTTCAGGAAGAAGATGGTAGGCATAGTTAAAGCTAAGCTGGTAGCTATGCTCTGTGTCTGGCCTATTTAGCCAATGCTCTTTTCTATTAGTCAGTGCCCAGTTGATCCAGGTGTTAACAGTTTTCAATATCACAGTTACTAGTGCTCTTTCAAGTGCCATGCTTCCCGCTCTGAACTTTCCCTTGCTGTATGCTAGAAGGTCATCCCCAAGAAGGGCTTCTCAACATTTTCCTCCCTGGGACCTTTAAAGGCAGAAACTCCTGGATTTGAGGATTTAGAGCTATCCAAGAAACAGGCCGAATTTATTTGAAAGCTCTTCTCTTAAATCCTTACAATTCATGAAAATTTATATTCTGCTTCACAAGAAATCTATACTTATTTCAATATAGAAATAATGTTTAAAAGTACTATCAAGCATCACAGTTTAGAGAATGAGCTTCAAAGTCAGAAAGGTCAGAGTTTGGTTTGCGGCTTTGTCAATTACTTGTTGTTGGACCTGGAGCAAGTTCTTTGACCTCTCTGGGCCTCTGTGTCCCTCATGTGGTTGTTGACCACGTGGTCAATGTTCCATAGATTTAGCACCCTGAGGGCCAGAGTCTGTCTTCTCTTCATTTGTGTCTCCCACACAGAGACCAGAGGAGTGTCCTGTCCACAGAAGGCCCTTGGTGTGTGTTCATTCCTCTACATCAGACATAAGTGCACCTATGGTTATCCCGTTTTTACCACTAGATGGAGAGCACGTATCCTAGAAGTTTTAATCCATTAGTAAGTGAGAGAGCAAACATTTGTCTTGTCTTCACCAAATCAACTTATTGAATGATGACAGCATCATTAAAACTAGCTCTCAATAAATGCAATTATAAGGTAACTTTATAACTTTCAGAACTATTTCTTCTTCTTCTTCTTCTTCTTTTTTTTTTTTTTTTTTTTTTTTTTTTTTTTTTGAGAGTGTCTCACTCTGTCACTCAGGCTGGAGTGCAGTGGTGCTATCATTGCTCACTGCAGCCTTGACCTCGCGGGCTCAAATGATCCTCCCACATTATCCTCCAGAGTAGCTGAGACTACAGTTGCATGCCACCACTCTCAGCTAAATTTTTTTTTGTATTTTTTGTAGAGACAGGCTTTTGCCATGTTGCCCAGGCTGGTCTCAAATTCCTGGGCTCAAGTAATCCACCTGCCTCAGCCTCCCAAAGTGTTGGGATTACAGGCATGAGCCACTGCACCCAGCCTCAGAATTATTTATGCTTAAAGTAATGAAAAGGTGAAAGCAAAGGAGAAACATTAACTTCAGGACAGTGGCTACCTCTGGGAATGGAATAATTGGAATTGGATAGAAGAAGGAAACTCCAAATGTATCTGGCAGCTTATATCTTACTTAAGAATAGGCTGTGGCTCACGCCTGGAATCCCAGCATGAGGCAGGTGAATCACTTGAGGCCACATGAGGCGGGTGAATCACAGGAGTTTGAGACCAGCCTGGCCAACGTGGTGAAAGCCCGTCTCTACTAAAAATACAAAAATTAGCCAGGTGGGGTGGCACATGCTTGTAATCCCAGCTACTCGGGAGGCTGAGGCAGGAGGATCATTTGAATCCAGGAGGCAGAGGTTACAGTGAGCTGAGATAACATCACTGCACTTCAGCCTGGGCAACAGAGTGAGACCCTGTCTCAAAAATAAATAAATAAATAAAATCTACAAAATGTCCCAAAATGTTAACTTTGGGTGAATTCTGGGTGGTAGGGGAGAAAACTTAGATGTCTCATTACTTTCTGTATTTCTCTGTTTGAATTTTTTTGTAATTGCAAATGTTTTTTAAGTAGGGGGAAAACTCAAAGGTAAAATTTATGCTGTGTCTAGCTCTATTTATACTGCCTAACGAGCTCTTTAATGTTCTCCTCAGAGATATGCAATTTGCAAAAGAAAACAACAACAGAGCAAAAACCACACGGATGTCTCTCTGCTTGGGCTCTCATGTTGCCACCTTTCTACTGAACTTACATTTTGCCCTCAAGTTAAGTCTTTTCAATGGTCATAGCTTAACTCAATTGCTAATTAGCTCTTGTCTCCAAATTGTATTGTTTTCAACTAATCTGAAAGATGAAGAAAAGTTGTTTCCATACATCTCTTCAGGTTGGTATTCCATGTAACAAACTACCCCAAAACGTAATGGCATAAAACAACCATTTTATTAGGTTCATGGATTGTGTGGGGCAAGAATTTGGACAGAATACAGTGGGGATACTTTGTCTCTGCTCCATGATATATGGGGTCACAACTTGGGGGTAACTTGACAGTGGGGAGTAACTTACTTGATGACTGGGACAAAACTCATTGGAAGGTGTATTCACTCCTGTGCCTGGTTGTTGATACTGGCTCTTGACTGACACTTCAGCTGGGGCTGTCTACAGAGTCGTCTACTCATTACAATCAAGTCACTGTCGTTGGCTCAGATTCCCAGGGAGAGGGTACAGACTCCCACCTCTCAATGAGAAGGGTGTCAAAGAATTTTCATGCATATTTTAAAACCCCCACAGTATCCTTTTAACTCTGTTGTTACAACGAAGTGGGTTGATAAGTCTGGACCCCACTTTCTCTTTATTTACTCAAGTAATCCATAGAGGGAACATTTAAGTGTATCCACTAAATTGTCTAGGAACATGTTTGATCAAGTTATAGCAGCTCAGATTATAAACTAATAAGAATATTTATTTTATCAGTCCTATTCCTTGTGAAAGCAGACTAGTTTTTTTAAAATGACCATTCAACATAAATGTATACATCATAAATAACTCATAGAATGAAATTTTCACCACCAACGAAATATTCTCCAAGGGGGACTCCATTATCTATTGCTGCACAGCAAATTACTCTATAATTTCTGGCTTTGTAGATTTAAAACAACAAACATTTATTATCTCACAGCTTCTGTGGGTCAGGAATTTGTGAATAGTTTAACTCGGTGGCTCTGCCTCAGGGTCTCTCATGCAGTTTCAGTTAAGATATTGTCTAGAACTATGTCATCTGAAGGCTTGACTGGGGCTGAAGGAGCTGTTTCCAACATGACTCACTCTCATGGCTGTTGAAAAGAGGCCCCAGGTCCTACCATGTGGACTTCTCCATAGGACTGCTTGAATGTTCTTATGACATGACAACCAGCTTCTTCTAGAGTAAGAGATCCCAAAGAGAGCAAGGAGGAAGCCAGAAGTATCTTTTATGTCCTGGTCTTTGTAAGTGACATGCTGTCACCTCTACCATATTCTCTACATTAGAAAGTGAGTTACTAAGTCCCACTCACATTCCAGGCAAAAGACATCAAGCTCCATCTCTTGAAGGGAGGCATAGCAAAGACTCTGTGATGATGTAGTAAGACTGCCACAGGCAGCTGAAGAACAGCCTCTCACTCCATCCTGAAGGAATCTGCCTTCGGGCATCTGTCCTTATTGAAGCAATGAATGTGGGGAAACAAGTTGTTTCCATATGGAAAATTATACATCAATTTCCACTTTGCCATTCAGGTAGGAAATACACCTGGACTACTCTCTTCTATTCTGCTTCTATCTTCATAGGATGGGAACTATGATTCTTGCCAATAACAGCCTGGGGAATGCTTTGCGTGTTTTATATTCACATGCAATTGTGGTAATATCATGGAAGTAAAGGTATTCCAGGGCCTATTCTAATGCCTTCATTGACATGAGGGTTCATTTGGTCAAGTTGCCTGGACAGGTGTGCTCTTTCTTGTATTCCATTCTATTATGCATCTTTCAAAACTACAAACTTGAATGGGCAGGATGATAGATGGGGCTATGCTTCAGGTCAAGGGAGATCATAAGATGCAGAAAAAAATTGCCATCTGCAAAAAGCAAAACCCAATGAAGTGAAATGCAATCCGAGTAACTGTTTCTCATCTTTAGTGAGGCATTGCAGAAAAGATGCAATTACTCATTCATCTGAGAAAAGGAAACCTAGGGTGCACCCAGTTCAGAAACCTAAAAGAAGATCTGCTAGAATTTCTAACTTAGGAAATACCAGTCTTTAGGATGGGGTAGCTAGTTCACTGACAAGAAGGTGGGGGTCCCTCCCTTCTAAGAAAAAGGGTAGAATTGTATCTGGTTCTGGATCTAATTCAACTTGACTACTTAGCAGTAAAGATAAATTGAACCCGAAGAGAAAACTGAAAATCACATTTTCCTGGCAAGTCCTTCAATGGGCTTAGTGTGTTTAGATTTATGAGGGAGTGAATGACCTTCTCTGCCACAGTTTTTCACATTTTCGTTTTTCCAGGACTGATTTTCCATCTGGCCTAACCAGAGTCTGAAGTTGCTGAATCAAGCAGAGCCAATAGGTCGGACTTGAGCTGGCTGGAGCATGCACAGAGCTGGGAAGCACAAGTATGTTCCTTTTGCAAAGGGCTATCAACCAGATGCCTCCTCCTCCCTCCTCCCAGCCTGCCTCAGATCACGGCCCTGAAAGAGAAGACATCCTGTTTTTCCAACTCAAGAGACACCACTGCAGGGGGAGCAGTAGCAGGCTTGGGGGCGTTTTCCACTCAAGAAGCTGGCTATGGGAAGAGGCGGGATGGCAGTATTAAATGCAAGAACATTGTCAGACAGACCTGGTTCCTATCCCAGAATCCTGGGTTGTTGGGGGCGGGTGGGAAGGGTCAGAGAAGGCCAGATGCTACTCATCTCTAGCAACCCCAGAGAAAACGTGGAAGAGCAGTGCAAAGTTTCCACATACTCGAGAAGAGTTCAAGAGTAGCAGAGCACTGATAAACCCAGGTATCCGGCAGAAGTGACAAAAGCACATTATAAGAGAAAGCTGCAAGACCAGGTGAGGTAATGAATATTGCTGGAGTGCTAGTAACTAGAGGCGGGATACCTCTCAGGAGAGGCAGGCTTTGCCGGAATGCCACGTAGGCTACCCCACACAGGTGCCATCTAAAGGAGATGAAGACAATAGAGAAAATCCAGAATTAACTGAATTTTTAACATGAAAAGACTGAGAAAACACAGAGGTTTTCTAGAAATGATTAACGTTGCATGTTATAATGTTAAGTAAATTAAGTTACATTATACAAAATAGTATTATCTAGTTTGCACACTCAAGTTTGTGGCTTAAGAAAATTCAAACCTGCTTATCAACGTCCCATTCTCTGTTGTTCCTACGGCTTACCCTGTATTTCATGCAATACAAAGGAAGATGGCTGTTTGGGGTTGCTGTGTCTCTTAACAATTAAGGAGATGGCTACGGCCAAGTGTGAAGTGACAGCACCAGAAAGTTTTCTACACCAGAGGTCAAAAAACATTTTCTTTAAATGAATATTTTAGGCTTTGCCAACTATACAGTCTCTGTCGCAACTCTTCAATTCTGCCCTTATAACACAATACTTAAATGAATGGGCCAGGCTATGTTCCCATTAAATTTTATTTATGGAAACTGAAATATGAATTTTATATCATTTTCCTGTTTCACAAAATATTATTATTCTTTTGATTTCTTTCAAGTATGTAAAAATGTAAAAACTATTCTTAGCTCATAGGCCATGCAAACACAGGTGGTAGACTGGATTTGACTACTGGAAGTAGTTTGCTAGCCCTTATTTTTGGCTGGTCACTGATCTCCACACCATAGAAGGAATTATTGTATTCAGGCTCATGGCCCTGGATAAAAAAGTCCACCTGCTTAGGAAAGTGCTCAGGAGATAAAATCCTCCTGGGAATCACAGAATCTTTATGTATGTATGTATGTATGTATGTATGTATTTATTATTATACTTTAAGTTCTAGGGTACATGCGGATGACGTGCAGGTTTGTTACATATGTATACTTGTGCCATGTTGGCGTGCTGCACCCATCAACTCGTCAGCACCCATCAACTCGTCATTTACATCAGGTATAACTCCCAATGCCATCCATCCCCCCTCCCCACCCCGTGATAGGCCCCGGTGTGTGATGTTCCCCTTCCTGAGTCTTTCTTTTTTTTTTTTACATCTTTTTCTCTTCCATTGTCCTGTGGCTTTTCACGTGGTTTCAAGACAAGTGTCAAGCTTTACATTTGACTTAGAAAAGCCACAACTCATATTCAAACTCCTACTGTGGTGGCAGAAGACACCTGGGCTCTAAGCCCCAGGAAGACAGGGACTGTGTATCTTTTTCCTTGCTACTATATTGCTGGGATCTAATGTAGCATCTGACAGAGTAAGGCACTAAATAAATGTTCGTTGATTGGATGACTAAGTGACTAAAAAGTACCTTTAAAGCATTTTTTTTTTTTTTTTGGTGTTTTTTGGTTTTTGTTTTCGAGATGAAATCCCACTGTCTTGCCCAGGATGGAGTGCAGTGGCACGATCTCAGCTCACTGGAACCTCTGCCTCCCAGGTTCAAGTGATTCTCCTGCCTCAGCCTACCAAGCAGCTGGGACTACAGGCGCCTGCCACTACGCCTGGCTAATTTTTGTAGTTTTTAGTAGAGATGAGGTTTTCCCATGTTGGCCAGGCTGGTCTTGAACTCCTGACCTCAGGTGACCCGCCCGCCTTAGCCTCTCAAAGTGCTGGGATTATAGGCATGAGCCACCATGCCTGGCCTAAGCACTTTTAAAAACTGTTTTGTTACTCCATTTTACATGTGTTATACAACTCTCTCTTTAAAAATGTCTATAACAGTGATTTAGAATTCAGAAGACTCATCATGCATAAATAGATTTCCTTCAAAAGCTGGACAAAAATTTTATGTCAGTGTGAAACTGCAAAATCATTGTTAGCTATGTTTAAAAGAAAACCTGTTTGCACCAAGAAGTGAAAGAAAAGTAACTGCAAATATCAGAGACTGGTCTTAGTAAGGAAGCAGCCACCTGGGCCTCTCTCCTGACATTAATGTTGTGCCTTCCATTTGGCCTATGGAGGTGGTTTCTACCATTATGCCCATGACATGAAAAAGCTACCTGGGTAACAAAAGACTGGGAAACTTACCAGAGACCCACGACATGGGAGGAGCTGATGCTGAAAATCCTTCTGCTCTGTTCCAAGCTGGCAGCTTCTCTCCCCATTAAGCCACACAACATCCAGGCAGAACAGAGCAAACTCAGAGAAAACCACACAGCTTTTGGCTGTCTGGATTCAGCATTTTATCTGAACAATCATCTTAGCTCTCCTTTTAAAGTTTTCTTTTCTTTTTAAAAGCTCAAGTGAATTTGCAAAGGGAGGTATGAGAATGTGGGGGAATTGGGGATGAAAACTAGTGTGTGGTACCAAGAAGAGGCAAAAGAAAAAGATCAAAGATTAGCTTTCCTAAACTGGGTGGCACCTTGGCACTGAATCCTGGGAACAGATGCTGGCTGATTTGAATTAAAAAAGAGCAAAAGTAACCAAAGATAAGAAATAATTGGCTAAAAAATACAAAACCATACTTCTGACTGGGGACAATAAAATGTTCCAAGCAGATGTTAGAATAACTGACTTTTAAAAACCAAGCTCAAAGAAAATAGGGAAAGAGACTCATTGCTAAATATTTTTCCCTCAATTGTGAATTAAGATGTGGTCAGAGGAGAAGAGACCCTTTCCAGAGTCTCAGCAGGATAAATCAACCTTGTGGAGGCCTTTGTGTTCCTGGAGAATGATGTCAGAACCCACCCCAGGAAGAAGAAAGAAATGTTTGCACTAAAGGTCACTTGAGAACTATAAAGAAAAATGCTATTTGTAATGACCTAGAAAGACTTCCAGGAAGAAGAGGAATCAACTCACTGTTTTGGAATCAGTGGGGAAAAAAACAACAAAACCTTTCTGGTGAAAAACATTCTGAGGGTCATTTAGACATTCTAAGAAAGTCTATGAAACTTTGAGAGAAAAGAATCCAAGAGTAGGATTATGGGAAAATTACGTTTTATTGTTTAACTGTTTAAAGCATGTGGGGCATTTACATATGTGTTGGTCATACAAAAATAATTGGAAAGGTTTCTGGCAGTAAGCAGAAGGCAGGGACTGATGGTCTCTCTACCCTATTTACTGCTGACCCTGAGAATCCTTGGGGTAATCAGATATGCGTGGCTCACAGAGATATCCAAGGGTTTAGAAGAAAGAACACTAGCCTGTGAATCAGAAGACCTGGCGTCACATTTCAGCTCTATCGCCTTCTAACAGGAGAACTGCTGCATGTCATTTAACCTTTCAAAGCTTTAGTCTTCTTATCAGTTAAGTGAAGATAATGTGTGTTCCTTGTGGGAATATTGTTAAATGCAGTCCCTATATAGAATAGACACATAGTCGGAGCTCAGTAGTAGTAGACTTGAATCTGTTGCCTCAGAATTAACTTACTTGCTATCTATATTGTGCACTCACTATGTGTAAGTCCGTTACTCACACTGTCTTGGGTTTCCCAACAGCCCTGTGATCAGGGGCAATTGTTATCCCCTTTATACAGATAAAGTCACTGAGGCTGGAGAGGTTAAGAAACTTGCTAGTGTTAAGTGGTCAAGCCAGGCAGCCTGGCTCCAAGCCCCTGCTCTTATCTGACCAAATATGAAGGGAAGATTTACTGCACTTATATCATCTTCTTCCTCTTTGTTTCTCTTATGACGCAGGGAACAAGATGAAGAGGTTTTCCTCTCCCAGAAGCATAAAAAGCTACAGACCTCATCCCAATAACAACAGTTAAAGAGAATGACTTTAAATACAAAAGATACAGTAATAATGACACTTTATGGGCCAGGCGGTATTCTAGGTGCTTTATTATATGGGCTGATTAATTAATTTAACAACTTTCTGAGGTAGGTGCTACCATCTCCACCATGTTATGGGAACTCAAGCAAATGTACAGAGCCCTTGGAGCTCCAAAGACTGCTTTCAACCATTCTACTATACAGGCTGTCCAACACTGGGCTCTCAGAGGCAAGCCAACAGGCAATTATGGATGCTGCCTTGGCTAGATATCAGGGGTGGAAGGCGTATGGTCAGTAATGTAGTCTCAGGGCAAACTGAATTGAAGTTAAAAGAGAAGTGATATTTATTGACAGCTTATAATTTAAGTGAGTAGGAATATTTTAAGTTAATAATGCCCTAACTGGGATTCCAAGTCCTTGGACTTCACCAAAGAAAATCACAGGGGTTTGGGAGCTATTTTTAATATTTCAAAAGGCCTATTAGTATGTCACTAATCATATAAAATACAGTCTTTGTATATGGCAACAGAGTCTTAAAGAAGAAAACTTTTAGGGAAAAATTCATTTTTAGACTTGAGCAAATTTTCAAGTATTCCTAATTCTGGAAACAAGTGAATTTCTGTCCTGTCAGAGTTGAAATAATCCTTATGCATGTCAAATTTACCCTAATAGAGAAGATACTCATTATCAAACAAATTCAACAAGACTCAAAGACTTCAGGAAAGAAGTTGCCGGCAGACATGAAAGGCAATTTTAGCCATTTACTTAGAATTGCCAGTCACCGTAGGAGCAGAAGAGGCATTTTTCTGCCAACTGGTTGAAGCTTGTGCCAGAATGATCCTGCTGTTTTTTAATTGTCCTAAAAGCTTGTAGCCAGCAATTTCCCTGCCAAGTCTGACCTCACTTTCATGTTTTTTATAATATGCAGATCACGAAGTGTCCCATTCAGAGGGGGAAAACAAGAAATTACTTCTTCATCCTTACTCTTGAAGCCCATCACATAATCTGTATTATGTCTCTGTAAAATAATACATCCATGGCCATCTCAAAGCCTTCTGTGCCATTTTTTAGTACCACTGTCCTTGCGTACCTTTGAACATATGATTAATCCTCATGGCAAACTTACAAGGTAAGAAAGGGGACAACAGTGTTACTCCCATTATGAGTGATAAACCGACGGAATTATGACTGATGGACATACAAATCTATGTGTGGTGTATTAAGTTGCAAGCTGCATAATGAAATTTAGAGTATGCTCTCATTTTTTGGTATAAAAGAAAAGGCATGTAACTGTGTACATGTGTGCATGCATATGCAGGTGTGTATAGAGGTGGGATATAAAAGCTCACAAAAGATCTTGTGATATACAAATCTAGTTACTTCTTAAAGTGGTAATGTTACCTCCTAACAGTTACCTCCTAAAATGGGAGTGAGTGAAAGAAGCTACTGAGAACGTTCACTTTTATATCTATGCACCTCTGTATTGTTTTAATGTTTTGCAATAAGCATATATTGTTTTTACAATGTCAAAAAGAATTTTTAGAAAGAGAAAAGGTTTAAAGTCGGTGATAGATGTTCTCCACAATCAACAGCCCTATTTAGTTTATTCCATTGGATTCAGATTTTCAGAGCAATTTTAAAGAAACATTTGGAAAACCTTCCTCAACTCTGGAAGAAAATAGCTGCTTGGTATTTGAGTCTTGGAGAAGCAACTTTCTACTTAATGCTTTTTGGGGGCCCTTGCTCCCAGATGGAATGGAGATTCAGTTGGGATGACCAGAGGCTTCCATCAACCAACACCTTGGGTTCATGGAGTTCTTTGAGGAGCAAAATAAACATGTAAAAAATGGGAATGCAGAGCTGTACTGTGTGGCCCGGCAGTCTAGGCACTTCTTGGACAGCATGTCTCACCAGATGATGAAACTCCTGAGCAAGAAGATGGAGAAGTGGAACCTCAAACTGTGGCAGCAAAATCTAAAGTTGTAGGGGGCCTCAAATCTGACCCTATCAGAAACTCAAAATGGAGATGTGTCTGAAGAAACAACGGGAGATAGAAAGGTTAAAAAATCAAAACATTCTATAAATGTGGCCTTATCAGAAACTCAAAATGCAGACATTTCTCAAGAAAGAGTGGAAAATGTAAAAGTTAAAAAATCTCCCCAGAAATCCACCGTATTAACCAATGGAGATGCAGAAATGCAGTCTCCCAATTCAGAATCAAAAAAGAAAAAGAAGAAGAAAAAGAGAAAACTGGTGAATGATGCTGGGCCTGATACAAAAAAAGCAAAAACTGAAAACAAAGGGGAATCTGAAGAAGAAAGTGCCAAGACTCCTAAAGAAACAGAAAATAATGTGGAGAAGCTAGATAATGATGAAGATGACAGTGAGGTGCCCAGCCTGCCCCTGGGACTGACAGGAGCTTTTGAGGATACTTCATTTGCTTCTCTATGTAATCTTGTCAATGAAAACACTCTGAAGGCAATAAAAGAAATGGGCTTTACAAACATGGCTGAAATTCAACATAAAAGTATCAGACTACTTCTGGAAGGCAGGGATCTTCTAGCAGCTGTAAAAACAGGCAGTGGTAAAGCCCTGGCTTTTTTCATCTCTGCAGTTGAACTCATTGTTAAGTTAAAGTTAATGCCCAAGAATGGAACAGGGGTCCTTATTCTGTCACCTACTAGACAACTAGCCATGCAAATTTTCGGTGTTCTTAAGGATCTAATGACTCACCATGTGCACACCTATGGGTTGATAATAGGTGGTAGTAACAGATCTGCTGAAGCATAGAAACTTGCTAATGGGATCTACATCATTGTGGTCACACCAGGCCGTCTGCTGGACCATATGCAGAATACCCCAGGGTTTATGTATAAAAACCTGCAGTGTCTGGCTATTGATGAAGCTGATTGTATCTTGGATGTTGGGTTTGAAGATAAATTAAAGCAAATTATTAAACTTTTGCCAACACGCAGACAGACTATGCTCTGTTCTGCCACCTAAACTCAAAAAGTTGAGGACCAGGCAAGGATTTCTCTGAAAAAGGAGCCACTGTATGTTGATGTTGATGGTGATAAAGCTAATAAGCTAATATGACAGTGGATGGTCTTGAGCAGGGATATGTCGTTTGTCCCTCTGAAAAGAGATTCTTCTGCTCTTTACATTCTTTAAGAAGAACCAAAAGAAGAAGCTCATGGTCTTTTCATCGTGTATGTCCGTGAAATACCACTACGAGTTGCTGAACTGCATTGATTTGCTGTCTTGGCCATTCATGGAAAGCAAAAGCAAAATAAGCGTACAACCACATTCTTCTAGGTCTGCAACGCAGATTCGGGAACACTATTGTCTGCGGATGTGGCAGCAAGAGGACTGGACATTCCTGAAGTCAACTGGATTCTTCAGTATGACCCTCCAGATGGCCCTGAAATATATTCATCGTTTATAATCCTTTGGGTATATACCCAGTAATGGGATGGCTGGGTCATATGGTACATCTAGTTCTAGATCCTTGAGGAGTTATACCTGATGTAAATGATGAGTTGATGGGTGCAGCACACCAACATGGCACAAGTATACATATGTAACAAACTTGCACGTTATGCACATGTACCCTACAACTTAAAGTATAATAATAATAAATAAATTAAAAAAAAAAAAGAAATATATTCATCGTGTGGGGAGAACAGCCAGAGATCTAAATGGGGGAGGCCATGCCTTGCTCATTTTGCACCCAGAAGAATTGGGTTTCCTTCATTACTTGAAACAATCCAAGGTTCCATTAAGTGAATTTGACTTTTCCTGGTCTAAAATTTAGGATACTCAGTCTCAACTTGAGAAACTGATTGAAAAGAACTACTTCCTTCATAAGTCAGCCGAGGAAGCATGTAAGTCATACATATGAGCCTATGATTCCTACTCTCTGAAACAGATCTTTAATGTCAATAACTTAAATTTGCCTCAAGTTGCTCTGTCATTTGGTTTCAAGGTGCCTCCCTTTGTTGGTCTGAACATGAACAGCAATGAAGGCAAGCAGAAAAAGCAAGGAGGATTTGGCTACCAGAAAACTAAGAAAGTTGAGAAGTCCATAATCTTTAAACACATTAGCAAAAAGTCATCTGCAGCAAGCAGTTCTCTCACCTAAGACGTGCCTTTCTTTATCTTGAGTAACTTTGTACTAAAATGAATTTTTACCCCTTGATCTAACAGGATTTTTGTAGCATTTGGAATTTGGACTGGTCTGACAAGAGTATAAATTGACTTGGGTTGCAAGCACTGAGCACTGTTACTTCTATCAAGTCTCTTTTATTTTTGGGACATAAAACAGGCTTTAATTTTCTTGGTTGCCCAAGGACAGAGCAAGGAATGTCTGCTGTTTCTTGTGATGATATAATATTTTAATTTTAAATCTCTCTCCCTCATACACACAAATGTATGTTATTGTTTTACTATAATTCTTTTTGTACCTTTCCTTCTTGGTTTGTGAAGATTTCCGTGGCATGGGTTGCTTTGCTCACTGCTGTAAAAGGTGACCTGGTGTACTGGGAAGCTGGTGGTAATGCAGAAAAGAGTCTCAGGTTATTTTTTGTTTTTAGTTATTTCTTGGACACTGAGAGTACCTAATGACTCCTCCTGAAAATGCTGTAGTATGAAAGAGCAAAGAGCTTTGGAAAATACCTAAGAATCACCTTAGGATTAGGGTGGCATTGCTTTTATAGATTCTTGATTTTAAAGCAATGAACATTTCTCAGGTGTTTTGTTTTTTAGAGCAAAAACTACGGGTTGTAATTTGAATAAAGTGTCACTAGCAGTCATAACATCTGATGGGTGTGGGGTAGGAAGAGGGTGGAATTGAGATGTTTGAGCCTCGTTTACATCAATAGAGGTATAATACACGCATTTCTTTATTTGGTAACACAGCAAAGACTTTTAAAACACACATACAAAGAATAGTGATGCTCCTCATTCAGATTTCTTTAACTCAAGGTGGTTTGGATTTTGGTAAGCCTTTTTGCTCTGTACAGTACATGGGCAGCTGCCTTGTCTTAGAGCCAAGCCATCAGACAGTGCCTAGCACATATTAATGTTTGCTTCTTTCTGAGAAAAATTACCTCTTCCAGTCCCTGAAACAAAAAAAACACATTTGTTGTGAAGATTGAAAATGAACAAAGTCAGAAAGAAACAGCAAAGTTAGATGGGTTTTTTGTTGTAGGAGCACTTGATTTCTAGTGTGTTTTGTATAATATATAACTACAAAATAATAGATTATGTAGCAATTCAAAACGAAAGTTTCTGGCATCACTTTGCTGTTGTGCCAGTTAATCATAGAATCCCATTAAATGTAAGTGTGCTAATATCTAATGTAGAGGAAACTGTTTGGTAAAGAATATTCCAGTAGGAAAAGAAAAGAACAATCTTCCACTTCGGGGCTTGGCCATTATCACACTGGTGAGACGTGTTCTGGGCTTCCAACCTTGACTGCTGGGCTCCTGGTTTGGCTTCTTGGATTCCTAATTCCTCGTGTTTAGTAACTTTCTCCAGGATCATGTTTTCCCTTTTGTTTTTCAATTCCAGAAGTAATGTTTTTTAAAAGACAAAAACAAAGGGAGGAATATTTAATTACTGAGCAGAAGTAAATATGATTGGCATTTTGTACCTAATCTAATTTTTATATGCAAGTTCATGCTTTTTAATTTTTTATCAAAAAATGAAGTCATCTACCTACTACTTGTAACCAGCTTGTTTCATAACATGTTATTTTCCTGTGTCATTAAATAATAACTTCAAAAAAAACAAAAACAAAAAGGAGAATGCAGTCTTCGTTATTTATTTAGATTTTTGTACAAGTCTTTGATATGGTTCCATAATAAAGGCAGTTTGGGGATGATAGTCTACATAGTAAACTCCTTCCATCCAACTGGGAATGTGACCAAGGAATGATGGTGTAGTAGAAATAACAAAAATTTGAATTTTGACAGACTTTTATTCACATCCTAACTGCTATTTAAGAGAGGTTTGGCCTCAGACAATCTACTTAGTGTCTCTGAAACCCTGCTCCCTCTACTATAAGATAGAATAATAAAGAGATGAAAGGTTATACGTAAAGGGCATCGCATAATACCTGGCTCATGGAAGGTGGTCAAAAATTCCCAGGCTAATAAAAAAGTGTAAATGATTTTTAATCTATATTGACATTTGTAGTGAACAAATAAGAAAACTTACAATTGTGGAAGATTGGCAGGAGACAGTGATGATTCCGTCCATGGTATAGTCACTCCATCATATTATCTATCAGGCCAGGTCAATCCATCACACTGCAAAAACTACTTGAGATGTATATCTTACTGAGGAAGAGCCAATAGCATCAACTCTGCATATGAAACACCCAACATGCAAAAACTAGAAAGTGATTCATTTGTAGATTTATTTGTAATTGGGCCGTGTTTGCAATTGGAGGTGTCTAGCTCCGGCATCTTCTCAGACATTCTGCATCAAACAGAGATGACAAAATCTATTAAATTTATTTGAAACATTTCTCTGATGACTACACTTGGCCATGGAGAGTGAAAACCAACCAAAGGGAAATTTCTTGGTACTTACTGAATAACAGGCACACACTGGTGACTGAGGAGTTCCAATGTGCAAATCCAGAGAAGACACTTGAAAGGAACGAAAACAAACTGCATTTGTAGGAAGATAGGTTTTGGATTCTCCAACATACCCCTGGAAAGACACCTGGATGTCTGTCTTTCATTCACCTCGTATTTGTGAGCAAGACACCACCTTAGGTCCTATAGGAGGTTTAAAGACTCATAGTCTAAAAATGAGTCTTATAAAATTACAGAGGACAGTGACTCACTAGGTCATCTAAGATTCAAATGCACTGATTGTAATCATCATTAAACAGCTTCCCTGGAAAGTGTTCTCTGTAATGCTTCTACCATTAGCTGATATCAAATGCCATGCTTTCACATGGAAGAGCCGTAAGTCTTGCAATAAATCATCAGAAAGATACAAAAGGGGACGATGAAGACCCTCTTTGAGACCATGTTCTTGGTACTGAAGTTCTTGCTCTATAATTTTTCGTCTCCCTGCCTACAGGTTGACCACCAGCAGCACTACTCTCAAGTCATTGATGTGGAGAAGTGACTTTACAAGAGTGTGAGGAGTACTGGGACATTTTTAAAGAACGCCCATCTTAGGATGAGGGCAGTTATTAGAGTCCAGCCCCTTCCTTCTTCTGTCTGGCTTTCTAAATCTGAATTTTTCTTCTTAATTCCACTTGATTCTGTATCTCTCCAAATACTGAAGACTTTCCCTTGGCTGTCCTTGTCCTGAAGCAGTAAGACTCTCTGATCTGCCCTTCAGATTTCCCACTCCCCAGATCCTAGGAAAATGGGAATCTTGGGTACTGTGAGGAGCTGCTAATTGGATGATGATACTCGCTTGTCAGCACACCCCAAAATTTTCCCATAGACTAGCTTGTCGAAGGCATCATCTTCCATACCTTCTGTTGTTTTTCATGATTCTCTCTTTCCCATAATGGCTGCCAGCACCCAAAGCCTGCATTCCATCTCAAAGCTTTTGCCCAGTCAGTTTGAAACTCCAACACAAATTACACTTTATTGATTTAAACTGTTAATTGGTGGCTTGTGTTCTCATGATGCCTCCATGGCCACGAGTGAGTCAATTCAAGTCTCTGAGCTCCAGGTGACTGGATGAGGAAAACTCCATCCTTGACAAAGTCATGTTCATTGGGCACTCACATGCAAACACACATACACACATGTAATTTCAGAATGAGTTAAGAAGGTAGTTTGCATTTCCAGCTTCATTGTTTACTAGAATGTATAATCGTGGGCAAGTTAGTTCTCTGAGTCTCGGTTTCTTCATCTGTGAAGTGGAGAAGATGACACCTATTTCTATGTTCTATGAGTAGGGAATGAAATCATGTGGGAGAAGGACTTAGAACTGAGTCCAGGCTCAGAGAAAGGATGATTCACAAATATTAACGTCTAAAAGTATTTTAGCATCACTAATAATCAAAGAGTTCGATGGAGCAGGAATATAGGGCAGGCAATATCAATAAAATTGTAAAAAACCAAAATGGCCCACAATAGGCAATTGGTTATATCTGGACACAGTGGAATGTCTTAGAAATTTCAGGTTACAAAACACAGGGAAAGTTTTAGTAAATGTCTGTCCCCATCATTGCTTTTCTCTCATTTATAGGATCTTGCAAGTGCTGCGTGCTCTCCAAAGGCCCCTGCCCACCCTGCCCCCCACCACCCTTATTTCCTTTCTTCTTTTCTATCATCTTAACTAAATGATTCTTCAATTTTCCTCTATTTTCCTCCATTTGCAGTGGAAGTGATAGAGGGCTGCAAAGAGAATGGATTTGTGTACTTTAAATGTACCACTTCCCACTAACTAAGAAATTATAGCAGTTGTACCTATACTTCTGTAGCCTTGGTAGCCAGTAAAAACAATATGATTAAACTGTAGAGCTGACCCTGAAGTTCACTGAAACCAGTCTAACCATTTAAATCATAACTTTCTGAACAACTTTTTATTGCCATCACATCATATTCTTGTGAGGAAAAGCCAACAGCAATATTAGATGACTTCCTAAAAATATTTTCTCTAACATTTTTTTCTGTGAAAATTATACTATAGGAAAAAATTGTGTATAATTTTAATATCTCTTTTATTTTTTCTTAAAATTTACTTTGATTTGGCTTTCCTGTTTCACATTTATTCTAGAAAATTGGAAATTACAGAAAAATATTTGGAAAAATTAAAATTATTCATAGTTACACTTCCAAAAATAAATATTGTTGATATTTGGAGAGTATTCTTTTTAAATGCTTTTATTTTGAAAGCTAAGAACATATTTGCATATATAGTTTGTGACCTGATTTCTTGATATTTTATGATGCCGATACAGTTTTTTTGTTAACAGAAATTTCCAAGATACTCCATAGTATCCAGATTTAACCAATTGCCTGTTGGGGGCCATTTTGGTTGTTTGCAACTTTATTGCTTTTGCCTGCCCTACATTCCTTCTCCTTCTTCCTCTTTGACTATTAGCGATGCTAAAATACTTTTTTATGTTTATTCACCATTAACATGTGTGAATCATCAGTTTTGACCATTTTAAGTATCTCTTTTATTTATTTTTATAATGATGGTGGTGGCCATAATCATGGTCTTCATTGTGGCACGTGGGGACCAGGAATTGTCAAGGCCAGGTTAGTTCAGAGACCCAGGTGAAGAAGAGAATTGCAGATAAGAACCGATCTGATCTCATTCCCAGCACTGACCTTCCCAAAACTCTGGGACCAGGTGGTGTTGAAAATAGTTGTTTTTGATGTCACAGAAATCTATTGGAAAGTGGACTTCCAAGCACATCCAGTCCCGGTGTGTATTCTGCAGTTGAATGAGAAGCTAGCAAGTCAGGGGCCTTCTGAAGACAGCTTTAAGTTCAGCTAGAGGAATGAAATCCTAGGAAATAGTGAAATAAAACACAAAACATATTTTAAAATTTGTAAATAGAAATTGTTCCTCAAGGGAGGAATTAATTTTCTTCTAAATTATTCCCTTTTTGCCTGGATTGCTACCTTGCCCCAGGTCAGCTCTCTACATGGAAATCTTCAGAGGACAGAGAATAGAAAATAAATACTCATGCTCCAAATTTGGGCTTATACACCAACCAGGACCTTTTCATGGCCACCTTCCTGCCAAGCTCACTGATAACCAGGTTTCACAAGTCAGGGAAGGCCAGTCTAACTTGGAGGACAATTAGAGAGGTTGGTTCTTTCCCCCAAGGAGAAAAACCAGTCATTTTACCTGTCACCCTAAAAAGTTTCTGGGATGTCATCTGGTGTTATGTCCTAGGCTTGATGTTCCATAACCTCTACAACTTTTGGGCACACAAAAAATTCACATAGTCTCATCTATAAGAACATCACACTCTTGAATTTAGAAATGAAATCTTCAGCTTCTTTAAAACTCCCACTGTACAGCAGCTGCTCTAATCTGTCAGACTAGGAGTCACTCTGAAGATGTATTGCTTTGCTAGGTGCAAGTCCCTGGAGGGCTGGCAGTCCCCTGGAGGGATGGATGTCATTGACAGAAGGGAAGGAAGTGGGCTGGAGCAAAATCAAAGGCTAAGAACTTGAATCAAACATGAATTAGCTTATGGCAACGCCCACTCAATGCCCTCCTCTAACCCCATATCACTTTGAGTAGAAGCTAGTGTTCTTATGATGGCCTACGAGGTCCCCCATGATCTGGGCTACAATACTCCTTGCTTACCTCTCTCTCCTCCCTTTCCTTCTACTATCCACTCCACTCTCTGCACACAATGTCCGAGAGTGGAACAAAGCTGTTCCCCCTGCCTATAAGAATGTGGGGTCAGCTTGAAAGCTAAGGCTAATCCTGAGAGCCTAACAGCTGGATGCTATCAGATAGCTGCATTTCTAGAAGCTGAGCAGTACGTTCTTTCTTGAAGGGAAATCCAAGTGGTTTATTTCCATGGCTGCCACTCTCCCCAAAGTTATGTTTCCCAAGAGACTTTCCCCATAACCACCCCCTAACTTACCAACCATGCCTGGATTGGATGTCCCAACTATGTGCTCTCACAGCATCCTGTGCTCCCCCATTACTGCACATTCACACTGAGCGCAATCGCTCATTTACTTATCTTTTCTCCCACTAGGCTGAGAACAGGGGCTGTGCAGTCATATTCAATATTGAGTCCCCAACCCTAACCAGGGCCTGGCACATACAAGACATTCAGCAGATGGTTGTTGAATGAAAATATATAAATGAATGAATGATTACCAGCTGCTTCCACTCCCTTAACCTGCTACAGAATTAATAAATTAATCTTGAGCATAGTGGATATATAAATATAAAAGTGTCGTTGAGGACTGTCAGGCCAGCCTCTCTATACTGGTTGCTACATTCTGCTTGTTGATTTATGCTACTAATTACTGTCACTTTTATTTTGGATTTGTGCACAAAACAAGAGTGTTACTTAAAGGAAGGCTTCCAAATTTCTAAGTGTAGGGTACCCTGCTAAGGACATGGAGCTTCAAAGGGCTCACAAGAAATTCATCACACATATGTGTGCACATGCACATGGCACACACATTCAACTTTGTAACATGTAGTAGACCACATCTACCACATCTAGAATAATATAAAATTTCATCTCAAATGATCAGCTCCTGACCCTCCAAACCCATGACTGAGTCAAAGATGATATGGCATCCCTGTAAAGATCAGAAGGAAAACAGTAGAGAAGAACCCAGAGTTTCCCTCTACACCAGGGTGTGTTTCTCAACTTTGGCTGTACAACAGAATCACCTGGTGGGCTTGTAAAAATGCCAACACTCAGACCACACCTAAGACCAATTACATCAGAATTTCTAGGGAAGTGAACCAGGGATGGTTTTTTTTTTTTCCAAGTACCTCTAGTGCTTCCACTGTGCAGCCAAGGCTGAGAACCACTGCTCTAGATTCTCCTCTCATTGAGCCTTACTATGTGCCAGGTGTTATATGGAGCAATGCCTTTTCTTTTAATTTACTGATGTAAAATGTTATCTTATCCATTTTACATGGCCCAGCTTACACCCTGGAAGGGAAGCAATTTTATAAGTCCTCATTATTTACTCTATATAGTTGGGGCACTAGGAAAATAAGAAAAAAAAAGATTTTTTTGCACTCACTTGCTTAAGCTATCCCCTTACTACCTAAAGGGAACGCTTTAGTGTAATTCTTTATAACAAAGGTGACAGTAAGACTATTTGGGAACTGAAGCCATTCCATAGATGAACTCTACAAAGTTTAATGTACACACTTTAATTTACACGCGATGGGATAAAATTGTTAATGTTTGGAGGTTCACAGCATTCTCCCTCCATCTTTGCCCACTAAGCTCCTTATTTCTCCTTCACTTTCTATTAATAAAAGGGAAAAAATCAGATGCTGGTGAGCAATTAGCATAGAACCAACCCTCAATCTTCAGGGTGCTTCGTGGAGCTGGGGATGTGATTCATCTAGACCCTGTGTAGACTTACACATGGCCCAGAGAAGAGAGAGGATCAAGGGACCAAGGGGACAGAGACATGGCAGAAGAAAGAGAAGCCCAAAGGAATATAGGGGTGCTGAAGATAGAAGCAGACAAGAGATTTTAATGAATTTCTAAGGACTAAGTGTTTGGATTCATTTACATGTTTTTGAGAGTGTGAAGTATAAAGACTAAACCTGCTGTATAGGCCATGCTACTGAACTCTAACCACCCCCTGGACAGGATGGCAGGGTCATGCCTTTATGTGAGTTGCATGAATGAGCTGAGTGGGCAGGTCCACCACTGGAGCACTCAAAATGTGGCTAGTACAACAGAGGTACTGAATTTTCACGTTTTGTTGATTTTAGCTAATTTAAATAGGCGAATGTGGCTATTGGCTACCCATATTGAACAGTGCAGACCTATAGTGCTTAATCACAAGGCACACCTATCTATTTGTTTATACATGTATGGACACCTACCTGCATAAATAGTTTTGTGTTTGCACATAATTATATATCCTCATATCTCAAGAATATACATATAGACACAACTAGACACAATTGCACAAACAAGACACCCAGTCTTGTGGAAAGATAAAAAGAATAAAAATTGAAATTGGAAATATGCATGGGTCTGTGTAGGGAGATTTGACACAAGAAGAATTGGAGCAAGAAGTACATGGGTGTGTTGGACAACATGATGAATTTGGGATGATGCTTTGATAACAAAAAATGAAGAGAAGAAAATTCTGTGAGACCACCAGGGTTTAGGAATACAAGCAGCTTTATTTCCCTTGATCTTTTAATCTTTCAGCAAAAGGCCTTTACAAATGACATACATCCTTCAAAGGTGGACTTGACTGTCAAGGATGGCCCTGACAACTGGGAGGAACTCCAAAGGGCATAGATAGAAAGGGAAGAAAGCACTTCTTAAATGATATTCATTTGCCAAAACATTTTAGGCACTCTTGTTTCCAGGAGAAGTATTTATTCCAAAGTTATTAAAACTGTATGAGATGGAATAGATGAATTTCCAGTTGTCAGAATTATTAGTTTACCTAAAAGTTATACCAATTCATGGACTATAATATTAACTTTTTCCCTATTGAACAGGTAACTGAATTCTACCCATATGAACTAAACAACAATTCCTCCATCCAGAAAGTGGTATCATTGTTAACAGCTAGAAATATTATGATTTGCTTTCCAGTGCTCATATTATCCATTTCAGTCTCTTGATGGATACCCTTCACTAATGCTGGCCTCGCAGTTCTTTCAATATGCTATGCTCCTGCCTGCCTCTTAGTCTTTGCTCATGCTGTCCCCTGCACGTGAAACGCTCTTCCCAAACTCTTGCTGAGTTAACTTGTGCACATCTTCCAGGTCTCATCTTACCATCCTTACGAATGTCATCTCCAACCCACCCTTCCTGTCCCAGATTAGATCAGTCCTTCCTGTTTTATGTTTTCATAGTACCCTGTTCTTCTCTTTCATGGCCCTTTTTTACAGTTATAATTACTGAATTATTTGTGTCTTTATTATTTAATTTTATCTTACTCTCTGGATTGTGAGCCCCATGAATACTTTGGTTCAGATGTTGTAATCTGCCTTATTCATCACAGTACTATGTCCCCAGGATGTAATACAATACCCATCAAATAGTAGATGTTCAATAAATACTAATTAAATGTTCAATAAATGAATAAATGTTTCACTATAGCTTTATTTATCTAATTTCTCCCTTTCTTCCATTTTTCTGTATCATAAGCCATACTATTATACAGTCCTATACAATGGTAAACAACTAAAAAACTCCTAAGCCCTCTACATAGTTGATTAACTCTAATATTCCTCGTTCAGTTCCCCTTAAGTTTTTATAGACCATCTGGTGGTATATCATTTAAGTCACAGCAGCTATAAACATGTTAGGGCCCAGCATGAACCTGGTCTGACATCCAACCAGTCTTCTGGCTGTCACAGAAATGCCTTCATCCATTTTAGAAATGTGCTTACTACAGAAATACGATGCTAAGCTTGCTGTATTTATGAGACACTGAATTTTCAGGATGCCTTCAATCAATAGAAAATAGACATTATATTCTTACCTGAAGGCAATAGTAATATGACTGGCTGTGAATTTGGGAGTGAAGGAAATAAGAAGGCTCTCAGATGATTATTTTAATATAGAGATGCGCTAGCTTACCTTAAAGAGCATGGCTCGCAAAACAGTAGACTTGACTGTAATGAGAAAGACAGAAAACTGTAAAATATATGTTGGTCCAAAGGGGGTTGATCAGTGATGCAGACATAAAAAGGAAGGAACAAACACTGGCAGAGGAAGTTACAGGCAACAGAACTTGAGGGACTGTGGTCACATTGGCAACACTTTTTCTTCCCTCATGAGTGAATTGATCACTATCTGTGTCTATGGAGGTTTAACATCCATTTTATCTAACCCCCTGCTTTGACTCTATGCTCACCAAGCTACCTTTGATTATAATTTGGTTTCTCACATGCATCTGTCTACTGGAAGTGGGTATGTTCATCTTGCCAGTGTGCACTTCCCTGCTGGCATCACTATTTTGTTTCTGATTGGGAAGACATGCACTGGTACATCAGTCTTGGAAACTTGGTTAACCTGAGTTCTCCCCTGAGTGGTTCACCTCGTTAGGTGGACAGCAAGAGTCAGGTGTCAAAGCATGTACAGCTGAGGCCAGCTGGAAGCCGGAGCCTCCCCTACAGAAGGCCGCCCTGGCAAGCTTCCAAGAATTTTTTGCCCTCCAGATGCTCCAGACAACATTCCAAATCTTGCTCTACACTACTTCTTTTCCTAATTTAAAATGGAGATCAGGGGAATCTGAAATGTCTGTTAGGAACAGCCACAGACTCCTAGAGATCTTTTCGAAAATTTTAGTGATGAGACTCAAAATCCTAGTCACATGCCATGATATAAACGAATGGCTCATGAAAGACAAGGAAAATTGGGAGGTGGCCAGGAAGGAGAAGGGTGGAAGGAAAGAAAGAGGGGCTGATATCCTTATCTCAGAAACTGAGTAGACAATAGACACTGTCTCAAAGACATGAAAATCAACACGGAGAATATAACTAAGGTACAAATAAAATCAAAGCAACTAAAAATAGGCATAGTGATTACACTGGGAAGTTGAGAAAAGTGGAGGTGCAAGTGTGTCACATTCAGCTCTATCATAGCAGGGCATCAGTAGATAATGCTGGCAGCTGATAAATCAAGAAATGTAAGTAGAAGTATGTCATTTAGAGATCTCAGGACAACTAGCAGAAGGCATAGCTTAAAAAGTTCCAAGTGGTTATCTTTAGAAGTGTGACCTAGAAGGTTTGGGGAAAAAGAGGTTTTTTGTAAGTCATTTATTATTATCATTTCTTTATTATTTGATTTTTGATCATCTGCATTTTGATTTATTCATTTGTTCAACAAATATTTGTTAAGTATTACTATGGGCAAGGCAGAAGATAGGTTCTAGAAATATAACACTAAACATAAGCTAGATGTGGTGGTAAATGCCTGTACCAGCTACTCGGAAAGCTGAGGTGGGAGGATCACTTGAGACTGGGAGGTCCAGGCTGCAGTGAGCTGAAATTGCACCACAGCACTCCAGCCTGGGTGACAGAGCAAGATGTCACTTCAATAAAGAAAAAAAAAAAGAAAAACAAACAAACAAAAGAGATTAAACATCTAAACATAACAAAAATCCTGCCCTCAAAAATGTAGTAGAGGAAATAAACAAACAAGTGAAATATTAATATATGATATGTTAGATGGTGTTAGGTGCAATGAAGAAAAATAATGCTCTTTTATATCAGGTGAGAGATTTGGACACAGATTTGAAGGCGGTAAAGGAGGAAGCCTTGTGGATTCCTGAGGGAAGAGTGCTCCAGGCAGAGGCAACAGACAGTGCAAAGGCCCTGAGGTGGGAGTGCCCAGTGAGTTTGAGGAACAGCAAGAGGCCAAAATGGCTGGAAGACACTGAGTGAGGAGTCACGTTGAGAGAGGTGGTGGTGGCAGGATGGAGGGGAGGCCACTTGGCATAAGGCTTTGTAGCTGTAGCCGGAGTTGGTCTTTAGTCTGAGTGAGGCAGAAAGCCCATTAAAGGGCAAAGGAATAGCATCTAAGTTTTGCGTTTGTTTTAAAATTCTGCCTTTTTTGAGGATAGACTTTTCTGAAATGGTCTGAAGATGGAGCAGAGAAATCAATAAGGATGAAGACTCATTGATAAGAATTTTTTAAATTATAAAGAAGTGAAGTTAAAAAACACTCTCCTAATTTATTACTAAATAAAAAGGTGTGTTTTCTTGTTTTAACATGTAAATGTCTACGTGCTAAGTATTTTTCATGACACAATAGGAGAGCTTCCTATAGTCGCCCTTGGATGTTCCTTTTACAGGGTTGTTTTCAATGATAGTCCATCTACCAGAGATTGCAACTAAGAATGGGTTTGAAGAGTTGAGCAGTTCCTTGGATATCCCGGCCTCCACTCTCGACTTTGAGTCATAGCTATTTGTGTCCCTGTTGTTCCCACATCAGCAGCTCCCAAAATTGGCTGATCATTAGAATCACATGCAAGAGTTTTTAATGAAAATAGACTCCTGGGCCTCACCCCTGAGAAGATTCTGAATATTATGGTTTGGGGTGGGATCCAGGCAGTGACATGCCAAGGGCAGAGATGATGGGAGCAGTACACACAGGTGCAGGCAATAAATGGGTGCATTCTCTGAGAATTAAAAGAACAATCATAGAACCAATTGAGGTCAGTCTGCTTTTTATTACCACTATGTGCTAGCAGTTCTAAATGATATCAGTGATGAAATACTTCTCCCCTCCCCTGCCGAAAATTGTGTTTTAGTTTTTTTTCTTTGAGACAGGGACTCACTCTGTCACCCAGGTTGGAGTGCAGTGGTACAATTATGACTCACTGCAGCCTCCACCTCCTGGACTCAAGTGATTCTCCCAACTCAGACTCCTGAGTAGTATAGCTGGCACTACAGGCACACACATCCACCCCTGGCTAATATTTCTATGTTTTTTAGAGATGGGATCCCTCTCTGTTACCCAGGTTGGTCTCATTCTCCTGGGCTCAAAAGATCCTCCTGCCTCGGCCTCCCAAAGCACTAGGATTACAGACCTGAGCCACCACACCCAGCTCTGAAAATATATATATATTTTTTTTTTGGTGAGGAATCTATGTTCTAAGCTGCTACTATTGAGTTTCAGTAATACATATTCAAGTTTTAAATTACACATCATTATTACTTATCCTTTCATAAACATCATATTTAACATGGAATGAATTTGAGGAAATTCCAGTATTATGTATTTAATATATGCAGTCAGCCACATGGTCTCACCTACACATATTCATTTGAAGAGAAGGTTTTTAATGGTTGGGAGTTTGAGTTTGCTTTGGGTTTAATTTGTGTCTTCAACATCTGTAGTACAACATTTTCTTGCATTCAAACAGTAGGTTCTAAATAAACAAGAATAAGACGTGGTAATAGTCTCAGTCTTATTACAGACTAAGAAACAGAATTTGAGTTACTTCAATTCTGTTATTCAGCGTAATTATCTGGAGGTTTTATTTGTGTTTCAAATTTAAAATAACAAAATAAGGCATAAATTATGATGTATATTATATTTTGGAAAGAATGAATTTTATTTCATACATGAACTATTTTATTGAATAATATTTCTTCATAACGGTTGTTCTCTCACTTTTATTTTAATTATTTATAAACTAAAAATGAGTTAAGGAAATGTTATTTTATCTATAACATTACTTACGTTGTTTTTATTATATATACATGGTGTATAACACATACACACATTACATATAATATTTATATGTCTTTATATAACTCGTGGTTACTGATGATTGCATAATTACTATTAAATAATTTTGTCACGTAGAGGAAAAAAAGTGTTTATCTGCTCCAAGAGTCAAATGTGCTAAGTACTAGGGGTCCTTATCTTTTCAAAAGTTTCACAGGTAAGCCGGGCACGGTGGCTCACGCCTGTAATCCTAGCACTTTGGGAGGCCGAAGCAGGCAGATCGCCTGAGGTTGGGAGTTCGAGACTAGCCTGGCCAACGTGGTGAAACCCCATCTCTACTAAAAATACAAAATTAGCTGGGCGTGGCGGTACATGCCTGTAATCCCAGCTACTTGGGAGGCTGAGGCAGGAGAATCACTTGAACCCGGGAGGCAGAGGTTGGGTGAGCCGAGATCGTGCCATTGCACTCCAGCCTGGGCAATGGGTGAAACTCCAGCAAAAAAAAAAAAAAGTTCCGCAGATAATTCTCACATGCAGTCAGATGTGGGAATCATAATCTGTAGCATGTTTATTACTTGCTCTAACTCCATTTCTGTATTCCCCAACTTCCTTCTCTGCACCTACTCTTCCCCTAATTTTCACCACATTAGTTCCACTAAGGTCCCTGGTATAGGTGAAGAGGTGCTAATCAGAACCCTTGTTGCTTCTAGGCAATGGTGTGCTGGTAAATACTTAACTATGGGCTCTCTGGGGAATTTACACATTTACTGATTTTCATAGTGTAAATATTCCCAACATGTTGATTTCCAACCACCAATGAGATGTCAATCTGTTTGGGAAGTTCCTGAAAATTTAACAGTTAGCTCTCCATGCTTGCGCAAGTCCCCAGTGTTCCAGGGATTCCTAAGACTTTCTGCTAGAAGGATAATGGGGTCCCCTATGGAAGAGTTTTGCTTTTTTTCTTTTTTCATACTAAAGTTCAGTTTTCTGGATTATTTCTCAAATTTGTGAGCTCATCTTTAAAAATTAGACCACTCTTATACACATTCTCCCTACAAGGGTCAGGAGTAATAACCTCCATGTTTCTTTCTTTATCCACGTTCTAGAACACACTCCAGTCCTATATCCAGGAGTGCTTTCAAGTGAGAAGTTGACTTTCTAGCAATCTGTGTGTAAATACCCACCTACAAAGTCTTCTTTCTCCCCTTAAGTTTGTTGGAGGAATGTACCTGAGAGAATTTATGATGCTTCCTCTGTCCCCAGTCAACCTGTTCCTCCATATAATTCCACTGTCTTTCTTCATTCTTTCTTCTCAGAAGGAGCTACTAAGGGATGAGGAAAGTTCCTATCCTGACTTTGGTACCTCACTTACTGGTTAGAAGAATGAGCCATAGCCAGAGACCTGGGTTCAAGTGCCAGCTCTTACCACTTACAAGATATGCTCTCTGAGCCTCTGGAATAGTTGCTCCTTTATAGGGTTGTTGTGAGATTTAAATGACATAATATGAGAAAAGTGCATTTCCTGTGCCTAAAACATAGGTAGCCTCAGCATATGCTATTATTATTCTAATTCCCTTGTTAACTATTAATGGTATTACTCCCCTAGACTTTTCAGTTACCGTGGAAATGAATAGCTGAGGGGCTGATGCTCACCTAGATACATGCTCCACTGGACCCAAAACAATTGAAGGATCTTTTAATACTTCTCAGTCCTTACTCTTATAATTGTTTGCAAAGCATTGTTCAGAAACAATCCAAATATACAATTTCTCTGTATTACTTTGTATAAAAAGTCATAATACTAAATTCCTCCTTATTATTTAACTGTTCACTTATTATGCTTTGTGGAATCACAGGATCCATGCCTTATTTATCAGCAAGCCCTTTCACAGCACTTAGCAGAGTACCTGGTATGAAGTGGTTATTCAGTAAATATTTGATTGACTACGTTCTTTATAGAAAAAGTTTGAACTCTACTTTGTTTTCTTGCTTTCTTGTTGCAAATCTGTAATATTTTCCTATTCTTGATTGCCAGGGACTAAGAACTGTGGACAAAGCAAAGCAACACCTGCCCCCATCAACAGGAATGTATGCTATTTATATCAATACGAAGTGCATACATATAGGGATATATTCAGTTAATAAAAGTGGTTAATGGCAACAATTCCTAGACAATGCCCTAGAATAAAGAATATAGCTTTATCAAAATGATAAGAATGCATTCAGGATCCTCAGACCCGTTGCATCTCTCTGTGCCTTTGTTAGAAACTCAGCAGCCCACAAAGGGCACTTTGGGAGGTGACCTAGGCTGTATGCATGACTAATTGTTCAACACCTGCCTGCCTCCAGACAGATCTTCCCATACTGTTCTTAGAGCGAGGTCAGGAAGCAGGAAGCCTAAAGAAACCCTGGATCCTTTGTATCAGCTGCATGGCTATGACTAGACGTGAGTGACAGCACATGCTGAATGATACATAGGGGATGAAAGACAGGGAGGACCATGGATGGAGCCAGGTGTCTGACCGAACCATGGGATGGATACAGTTGACTGAATTGGACAATTCTGGGGGGAGAAACAAACTTCAGAGGAAAGAACATTGTCTAGTTTTGGAAACATCAATTTTGAGATGCTTGTAAGTTAGCAAAGTGCAGTTGCCAGGGAGGAAATTGGATATTGGACATAAGAGACCAGAACCCTAAAGAGAAGTCTTAGCTAAATACATAAGTTAAGGGGTCATCAACATAGAGATGCCATTTGAAAATATAGGAGCAAATAAATTTGCCTGGGTAGACAAATGAGAAACTCCTACTTAGAAAAGGCAGAGAGAAGAGTGAAAGCCTGCAAAGAAACAGATATGGACTGGACGAGAAGCAGGAGAAGGACCAAAAGAAAGTGGAGTCACAGATGCCAAAGGAGGAGCACTGGAAGCTGTCCGGGCTGGCTTCCTCAGGAAACAGACTCTGGAACAAGTTTGGTGTCCCAGGATCCTTATTCAGGGGTGTCTTTGGGTTCAACATCATGGAAAGGAAGGGAAGAAGACAGGCGTAGGTAGAAAGAGAAGTTGAGCTGCGATGCAGAACTAAAGGCACTTTGGCCCACCTACAGGTTGTCTGGAGCTAGAATGGCTGTTCAGAGATTAGCTGGGGTGGCCAGGCCTTTATCCTCCCACACGCAGTCATATTGGATGTAGTCTGTCTGAGGTGAAGCATGATCTTGGCTGAGGGGATGTCTGCGGCTGGGGTCATCCCTAAACAGGCGCACAGCCCTCCTTACCCTCAGTCACTGGGGCAACAGCCCCTCACCTAAGGGGGATCTGGGTGGTGAGTCACAGTGTCCAGCCAGACAGCAAGTCGTCAGTAGTGCTGAGGCTCAGGTACATTGAGAGTGTGAAGACATACGTTACTCTTGACAATCTAGTTTGGTGGCATTATGGGCTAGAACTCGGTTTCAGAGGGTTTCAGGAGTCCTGGAAGTGAGGGAGTGCAGGAGGGTGTGACCATCTTTGCATTTGAAGGGGAGCTCAAAAATGGGGCAGAGACTAGAAAATGGAATGTGGGATAAGGTAAGTGTTTTTGTGGTGTTGTTGTTTTAATATGAAAGATCTTCTCCCTCCCTGTGACCGAACTGCCTTCCCACAGTTGGATTCAATGAGACAGTCCCACATCCTTAAAATAATTACCCTTTCTAGGCTTAGGCTATGTGAAGGTGGTTTCTTATTACTTGCAACAAAAATGTCTCTATCAGTGAGGATATGATCAGAGAAGCAGTCTACTATGAGTGCTGTAGGATAAGGGATTTATTATAGGATTTAGATCTTACACAATAGTGGGATGTGTGAAGTCTATGTAAGGCTGTTGCCTCTGCTTCTGACGTTGGACCTAAGCCACTATAGATCAGCCAGGCTGGCAGGAAGGAAAGCTGCACAGGAAATGGGGGAGAGTAAGGACAAACTAGAACCCATGGAGACAAATGGAACTCATGAGAACAAACTGGAATACACAAGGACAAACCACCTCCAACCTTGGCGGCACGAGTGACCTGTGGGAGAAGTCAGTGCCCTTAGCCATGGTGCTGCACACAAGCCTCGCCCAGGCTTCAGAGAACCTGAAGGAGGAAATCCAGTGGGAGATGGAGGAGCTGGGAGCCTGGATGCCGCCCGTGCCCACAAGGGAGCCAGCAGATCAGTGACAATGTGTGTGAGCTGCCACCAAGCCTGGTGTGGAAATGGCTGCTTCACTTCTATCTTCCAGATCTCATCCAAATTTCTCTTGTGGCCAACCCTAATCCCAAATCATATAAAGATGTAATTTTGCTTCTCTAAATGTACACAATAAAAAGCCACCACAGAGTCCCCAAAATAACACTAGGGCTATAATTTCCTTGCAGAATTATTGTAAAGGACTAGAGATAATGCAAGTAAATCTGACACAGAGACATGCACGTAACTGGCTCTCAATAATGGGAGGGGAATGATAATGCTGTTGATGCAAATAATAGAATAATTTGTTAAAATGTTAACTTATGATTTCTTCTCCTTTTGCGTCCCCTGATCTTTTAAGACTGCCCTAATTGTCTCCCAACAGATACTCCTTAGCACTAGAATTCCCTCCAATACTGTATTTCTTTTGAGCTAGGTGTGGCCTTGTGAACTAGTTCAGTCAACGGTTCAAGAATAAAAGTGACACAACAGCTTCTAGATCATCTCGTTAAAGACAAGTTTTCCCTTTCTGCAGGCTGTGCCACAGACATGAAGGTGACACAGCTTTGGCCATGCAGATAGGGACATGGCAGAACTAAAAGGTGGAAGGAGCCCTGAGTCCCTGCAGGACCACATGGAGCAGAGACGCCCCAGCCATGCTGATCGGCTCAGTGACTGGCTGCTTTTTGAGTCATCTCACTTTTGTGTCTCTTGACACAGTTACTTAGCCTAATACCCTAACTAAAACTCATGCTGTTTTCTTGCATCTAAGGTCTTCTTCTGAAGGCCTAATGCACAAACTGCTTGAAGTCTCTCCTAGACTTCAATACCTAAACTTATTGAAAAGATGTTCCTGGGAGAGGAAGAGAGAATAAGAAATGAATTTTGGACAAGAGGAAAGAAAAGGGATTATTTCAGAACCCATAAACAGTGGGGACCCTCTCTCTGCTCTCTGGCAGAGTCCCAGGAATAGTATGTCATAGGGGGAACTACTGCATTGTGCCCCAGGGAAGCTCCAAGTGTCATCATACAATACCATGTTTGGGGGTGGTGGGGGCAGAGATGCCAGGTTCGAGGGGAGAATTTGAACTGGAACAAACAAAGGCTTAGCAATAACCAGCCCATCAATTAACAAAGAGGGCATGCTAATGCTCTACCATTGGAAAATCCAGGAACATTTAATCCAATAGCTATCAGCGTGGAGCCTCAATAGTAAGTAAGATGGATTTCCCATTAGCCTGGAAGGATGGAAACACTGAGATAGAATTTACTTTTAAATAAACACAGAAGTGTGGTATTTCTGGCACTCCAAAGTTTGTGGGTCTAGACTCAATCAAATACATCATCATTGTTGTTGCTGTTTTACCCAAGAGTCTCACCAGGTTTTGTATCTATACCAGGGTAATCCTTGCCTTGGCTTGGGGACTATCTAAGGCTGAGCTGCAGGGTGAAGGCATTTATGTCTCCAGTGAGGAGGACAGGGGAGGCAAGGCAGGAGGCAACCTCATGCTCTCAAACGACTATGGCTCTATATCTGGGTGCCTCTAATGCCTACCAGGTTATCTTTCTCTCTACCACAGTACTGAGCTTGACAAAATCAAATGGGGTAGCTTGGGGACAGTGATTACTCAGTCTCCTTCATCTAAAGCTCCTTAGAAACAGTGAATTCCTGGGTATAAGCATCACAAGGAGATGGGAGTCTTTGCGCCTTCCTTAGAATTGCAGATGAGCTATAGCCGAGAAAGACTCTAGAGATCCTACAACACAACCAGTTCTTTATCCACATGAGCAAACCAGGACCCAGAGAGAGTGGACTTGCCCACATTTACACAGCTAGTCGGAGGCATAGATGAGACAGAGACTAATGGTCTGTATTCTCAGACTAGTTTCTAATTTGTTACACATAGGAGGAACCTGGAGAAAATTTGGTCCACTGCTTTCACTGGGGGCAACTTAAAGGAGGATGAAATGTCCATATTCCCCTTCCATAGTCCTGCCACGGTGCCATAAATTCTCGGTATTTATTTCAACACTTGAAGCCTTAAGCCCATAAGCTCTTAAATGGACATAAGCAGGAACAAAATTCCATGTGAATGCAGAAGGGCATGTGGAAGACAAAATAATGCTGACAAGTGGGCTTCTGGAGAACTCATGGGAGAGCTGTCTTCCAGCTGTGTTCCAGCATCTCTCTTTCATTCTCTTCATCCCTCCCTCTGTCCCCCTCCATCCCTCTCTCCTTCCCCCTTTACTCCTCCCCTCTGTCCCTTCTCTCCCTTTCTCCCCTCTGTCTCCCTGAATGACAGACATGCATATCTTTCCTAGCTAGGGGAGGGGTACAAGAGGAGCTAGAGTTAATAAAGACAAGAATTTTTCTAGTGGCCAGTGCCTCCTGGAAACCTCCGAGATGCTTTGTAAATTACAAAGGGCTAACAAACTGTGAAGAGGCTCACCAAAAACGCCTGAGATTTTATGGCCCTAAGTCAGGTGTAACAAACAGCTGGAGAAGGCAAACAAAGCTGCTTCTTGGCACCCAGGTGCACTCGTCCAGAGAAGTGAAGTAGCCAGCCCACCTGTCTGTTCTCAAACTCTTCCTCTCGTCCTTTCACCATCTCCCCCTTCTTCCCTCCATCCTACTTTTCCTCCCTTCCTTTTCTCACCCGTTAACTAATCCAAAAACGTATTTGAGTTTATTGCATTAGCCAGGAACCCTGATTAGATTCTGTGGTTACAAAGACAACCTTTAGTCTCTGCCCCAGAGGACATTGTACCATTTTTATAGATTATTCATTTATTTATTCAACACACATTTATGAGTTGCTGGGTTAGGACAAATACGCCCCCCTGGGATTGAGGCTTACACGGATACACACCCTACACAATTAGTAACTCCCTTCTACTAAGCATCCAGAGAAATACACAGTTCTAAAGACTGATTACAAAATCGTCTTTCCCTTTTCCCATCCCTTTCTTAACTCCTCAATGCCTGTGTCCACTAATCTTTCTTCCCAAAAAGGGAAATAGTTGGTGCCTGAAATTCTAAACTCCCTGATTTCAGGCAAGGCCTCGAAGAGTATAAATAAGCATATGAATATTTAGCAAAAATGACTGCTATGCAAAGCTTGAAGCACTGTTGTCATAATGCAGAGCCCGCTTTAATCACAGCCACAGGGAAAGCATTTGCTGCTGTCTTATCACACAGGAATGATTTTCCCATTGGCAATGGCAGCCTGCCAGCTGGCTGTAGAGCCAGCGCCTTCCTGGTCTTTCAGGTCACAATCTCAGATGGCATGCTCCACCACTGCCAGGCACTGACATTTCTATTTTTGCAGGACATGCTGGGTCAGGAAACAAAACTGCAGAATCACAGACTATTTCTTATTTACATTGAATGCGAATCTCATTTTGGCTCAGAAGCCTATGAATTTCCAACTCTTGTAGTTCAATACACCAGAGATGGCTCAGAGCTTTGCTGATTGAAGTCAGCTGATGGTCTTTGGATCTTATCATTCCCTTTAAATCCCCAAGGTGGTTCGTAGAGTGCATTGCTATAAATCTGCAGTAATTTGCCATTTATAAATAAAGCAGCAACTCAGCTGGGGCATCACCTTCATCCAAGCCCAGCTCAGAACGAACACAAAAGAGAGATGGCTTATATGGGAAAACAAAGTTCTTTAAGAGAAGGGTTTGGAACAACCATTAGTTGCCTCTCCCAACAAATGCTGCTAAGAGCTCCTTCAAACCTTTATCTGAGACAGTTCTTAGCCATTTAGATGCCATGATAACTGCCTCTTGGAAATCTTTTAAAATTAGATCTGCACTTCTGATTCTAGCCAAGATGGAATAACAGAGATCAGATTTACTCTCCTACATAAAAACAAAACAAAAATATGGACACAATTTATGAAATAACGAACACCAAACAGCAGGCAATAGAGGATCTCTGAGAACTGAGAAGCAAACAAGATGAGCACTATGATTGTCTGACTTGAGAGATTTCAGGTTGCAATTCGGGGAGGGAAAACACAGGCAGAGTATGGTGGGCTCCCTAAATTGAGAGATGGGGCTGAGAGTCTGAGAGACCAAGGCAGTTAGGATTTGTTGGACAGAATATTGGGGAGGAGAGATCAGCATGCCGAGAGCACACTGAACATCTCAAGAGAGTCCCCCTCGAGTATTCAGCTGAACAGTGATCAGTGCAAGCATGTGAAGAAACCACGTGAGGCTGGGTAAGGAATCACCTGAAAGGATTAGAGGTAATAATGTCCAGCAATTACATACAGCTCAGAGTAGTACCTGTTCCAGCTACCCAGACTGAAAGAAACCTCATGATTCATAAGCACTGGATAAAGTCCACAAAAGAAATTTACTTCGGTAGTGGGGAAAAGTTAGACCTCCACTGTGCACTGCTCCAGTCCTGCTTAACAAGTTTTAAAAGCAAGATCCAAAAGGGTCAGAGTACTTCCAAATAACTTAGCTGTACCCCAGAAAATAGCTCAAGAATGTTCATAGGAATACAAAAATATCCATCACTCAACAAAGTAAAATTCACAGTGTCTGTCACCCAGTCAAAAATTACCAAGCATTCAAAGAAGCAGGAAAACATAAGTCATAAGAAGGAGAAAAACTAACCAATTACAATTAATACAGAGTTCACACATCTCAATGTGTGAGATGAAAAATACTTTGGATGGGATTAATGGCAGATCGGACACTGTAGGAAAAAATATCAGTGAATTTGAAGACAGAGCAATAGAAACTATTCAAAATGAAACACCAAGTGAAAAGAGAATTTTTGAAATCAGCAGAGCATCAGTGAGCTGTGGGTCACTCCAAACAGTTTAATATAATTGGAGTCCCTGAAGGAGGAAACAGACAGAAAAATATTTGAAGAAATAATAGCCAATATTTCCAAATTTGCTAAAAGCTATAAACCCACAGATCCAAGAAGGTCAATAGACCCCAAGCACAAGAAACAGCAAGGGTTATAGGGTTATAATAATCAAATTGCTCAAAATTCAATGATACAGAGAAAATCATGGAAACAAAGCAAAGGATACCAGCAAATTTTTCATCAGAAACAATACAAATGAAAATCTAGTGGAGAAACATCTTTAAATTATGAAAAAAATGAAAACTAGAATTCTATACTCAGAGAGAAAATTTGTTTTTCAAAAACAAGGGCTAAGTAAACACCTTTTTAGAAACAAAAAAGCTAAAAGAATTTATCATCAGCATATCCACACTATAAGAAATGTTAAGGAAAATTTACAACCTGGAAATATGGATGTATACAAAAGAATAAGGAGCTTCAGAAATGGTAACTACATGGGTAAATTTATAAGATTTTTTTCTTATTATTTAAATCTCTTTAAAATATAATGATTTAAACAAAAAGCATAACAATATAGTATGGGATTTATAACATACATGTGTGTTTAAAAGTGTATAAAATGTATAACCATATCATAAAGTCTGGGAGGAGACAATTGGAAATATCATTATAAGGTTCTTATACCATTCATTAAGTGTGCATTAAGTAGCATTATAGTGTCATTTGAATGTAGACTGTGATTAAGTTAAAGATAAATTTAGTAAACCCTAAATAAATCACTAAACTAACAAAACAAAGAGTTATAACTAATAAGCCAACAAAAGAGATAAAATAAAATCATAAAATTTAATTAATCCCCAAAGTATATTGTCTAAGAACCTAAAAAAAACAAATCCTATCAAAAATTGAGGCAGTAATTTACAGGACACAGAAAGTAACAGAAGGGTGGAGGGCTATGAGAAGGAGTGGAATCAACTGACAGAAGAGAATGCTGAACAGAGATGCTGAATAGAATGGAAGGGTATAGAAAAAGCTGGGGAGAATGCAAGTAAAATTAGGGCGATGGAAGGTCAAGAAAGAGGGTCTTGAGACACCTTCTATGCTTTACCATTAAAAAATGATGAAAACTTGCCCTTGGATTATACAAAAAAAAAAAAAAAAAAAAAAAAAAGAAGTTAATCACTACATCTTTCCTCATTTCTCAATCCTGCCCTACCCCTACATTTCACTGGTAACTTTATCTCATAAGACATTGAAAAAGATAGCAAACACTGGGCAGGAACTCTCTGATCTACATATGAGCAGTTCTACCAACCTGCTACATCTGCTCCTAACTGCTGCTTCCTGCCTCCTGGTTCATATGAAAAAATATCCACCCTCTTTCTCCTCCTCATCTTACCCAGGACTTTGTCTCTTTCTTTTGTATCATGGTCTCTTCCTCATTAACAGATCATTCTTTGTGGCACAGATGTGTGGTCTACTGTTCCTCTGTACCCTGCTTCCCACCACATAACCATGGGCTAAACCTCCTTTTTTGTTTGTTTTTGTTGTCTTGAGATGGAGTTTTGCCCTTGTTGTCCAAGCTGGAGTGCAATAGCTCTATCTCTGCTCACTGCAACCTCCGCCTCCCGGGTTCAAGCGATTCTCCTGCCTCAGCCTCCCGAGTAGCTGGGATAACAGGCGCACTCAATCATGCCCAGGGAATTTTTTGTATTTTTAGTAAAGACAGGGTTTCACCATAGACAGGGTTTCACCATTTTGGCCAGGCTGGTCTGGAACTCCTGATCTCAGGTGATCTGCCCGCCTTGGCCTCCCAAAGTGCTGGGATTACAGGCCTGAGCCACCACTCCCGGCCAGGATAAATTTCCTTCTAACCGTTGCCATGCAGACCCAATTTGGTGGCCAATCTTGCTCCTTGGTTTCCTGTTGAGTGCTAACCCTGTCCTTTAACTACTAGCTATTTTGACTATAGTTCTGAATCTCACCGATATCACGCACATTCTATCTGCAGCCATGGTCTTCTTTCTTGTTCCTGTTAATTATACTAAAATGATCCTATGATATATGCCAAGAAAATAATATCCCCATTTACCAATAAAAAGATTGAGTGAGGTCAGATGATTTACCCAAGGTCACATAGTAAGTGGAAAAGCTTGGGATTTAAGCCCAGGTGTTCTGGCTGTAAATAATTTCATGACACCAAAGCAGCGGAGGTAATGGCGATGACCACACTCATGGGTGAGTTTTAAAACTCTGACTCCTCTTTAGATTGTACTTCTCATGGGAAATTTCTAGGAGACTGATTCTTTTTCACAATCAGGAGAGTTCTCCTGTCCCATCTGCTATTCATCTGTTCCTCCAACTCTTCAGAAGCCCAGAACTTTGGAGAGAAAGAGTCTCTGTTCTGTCTTTGGCCATAGTTTATTTTGATTAGGGGTAAGGACATGAGGTAAGAAAATCAATGTAGATCAAGTGTATGCAAAATATCCTAACTACATTAACTCACAGAACCATGATAACAATCTTGTGAGTAGGGACTCAGGATACCTTTATGTTTCTATGGGTGTGTGTATGCATGCATGTAAGTATCTATCACTTGAACTAAGATGTAATCCATTAGCTATTTAACAGAAAATAAAAAATAATACAGCAAGTTGGAGGACTCACAGTACCAGATATCAAAACTTATTGATAAGTTTAATCAAAATAGTGTGGCATTATTATAAAGACAGAGTAAAGCAAAGTAAACAGAGTTCATACAGTGTAAGATTTTACTTAAGCTCTAGGATGGAAAAGCATACAGTCATCTTGCCTACCACATAAAATAGAATGATGGATCTCATTTCAAACATGTCAGTCATAACAACTGTGATATGGTTTGGCTGCGTCCCTACCCAAATCTCATATTGAATCGTAGTTCCCATAATCCCCACATGTTGTGGGAGGGACTCAGCAGGAGGTAATTGAATCATAGGGGCAGTTATCCCCATGCCGTTCTCGTGATAGTGAGTGAGTTCTTACGAGATCTGATGCTGGGCCCTTCTGATAAGGGGGTCTTCCGTCTTTATTCCACACTTCTCCCTGCATCGATGTGAAAAAGGATGTGTTTGCTTCCTCTTCTGCCATAATTGTAAGTTTTCTGAGGCCTCCCCAGCCATGTGGAACTGTGAGTCAAGTAAGCCTCTTTCTTTAGTAAATTACCTACTCTCAGGCAGTTGTGTTTTTTTTTTGTTTTTTGTTTTCTTAATAGCAGCGTGAGAACAGACTAATATAAACTGGAAATGGGCTAAAATAATCTATTATATCAAATTGGCCCTCAGAGAAAAATTCAACTATACATTGTTTGTAAGAAACATTTTACAGAGGAAACAAAAGAAGACTTGAACAAATGAGCTACATGCCTATTCTTGGATGGGAATCCTCAGGTTATAAAAATGTCGACTCTCCCAAAGTTTAATTTATAATTTTGAAATACTCTTCAATAAAATTACCAATAGGAATCATTTGAAACTAGACAAGCAAATTCTAAAGTTTGCTTGGGAAAATAAATCTAAAATAGCCAAAGACATTTAAAAAAAAGAAAATTAATGAATAGATGTTAATGCATATTATGAAATGACAATAATTTAAGCAGTGTGATGCATGAATTAATAAACAGTGGATTATAATAGGAAGCAAGATATGGATCCAAATAAATTGAGAGATTTAGTAAATTGTTAAAGGACCATTTCAAATTAGTAGAAAAAAACCTATTAGTCAACAAATAATGTTCAGACAAATGGGTGGCTACTTGGAAAAAATAAAGTTGACCCATGGACCTCATACCATACACCAAAATAAATTCCATAGAGCTGAAAGATTTGAAAGAGAAAATGAATTCATAAAAGTACTAGAAAAATACTTTTGTAAGTTTGATAAGAAACCCAACCAAGAACAGTAAGTTCTTAAGTTAACTCTTTAAAAACATGCATGTAAGCACATACATGTATATTTATATATCAAGAGACACTGCCATAAAGAACATATAAATGGCAAAGTTGCAGGAAAAAAGAAAACCATATTTAGACAAAAGCTAATAGTCTTGATTTTATTTTATTTTTTGAGACAGAGTCTCACTCTGTCACACAGGCTGAAGTATAGTGGTGCAGTCTTGGCTCACTGCAACCAATGCCCCCACTGGGTTCAAGTGATTCTCCTGCCTCAGCCTCCCAAGTAGCTGGGATTACAGGCACGCACCACCATCCCTGGCTAATTTTTGTATTTTTAGTAGAGACGGGATTTTGCCGTGTTGGCCAGGCTGGTCTCAAACTCCTGACTTCAAGTGATTCTCCAGTCTTGGCCTCCCAAAGTGCTGGGATTACAGGGATGAGCCACCGCACCCAGCCAACAACAGTCTTGATTTCATATTAGTAAGTATTAGTTTAAAAAGGGGCCAACAATAGAAAAGTGGATAATGTTTTCTTTTGTAGATGTATATTTTATTTTTTTAAGTTTTTTTATTTGTACAAATTTATGGGGTATATGTGCAATTTTATCACCTGCATAGATTGTGTACATGGTCAAGTCAGGGCTTTTAGATTACCCATCACCCAAGTAACAAAAATTGTACCAACTATTTTCTCATCCACCTTCCTCGCAATTCCTCACCCTTCCAAGTCTCCATTGTCTATCATTCCACTCTCTAGATCCATGTGTACACATTTTCTTTTTTACCACCCATTTATGAGTGAGAACACGTGATATTTGACTTTCTATGTCTGGCTTGTTTCACTTAAGATAATGGCCTCCAGTTTCATCTATGTTGCTGCAAAAGATATGATTTCATTCTTTTTTATAGCTGAGTGGTACTTAATTGTGCAGACATACGACATTTATCCAATCTTCCATTGATGGACACTTAGGTTGATTCCATATCCTTACTGTTGTAAATAGTGCTGCAATAAACATACCAGTATGGGTATCTTTTTGATGTATTGTTTTCTTTTCCTTTGGGTGGGTACCTGGTCATGGGACTGCTGGATTGAAACAAATGGTAGTTTAATTTTTAGTCCTTTGAGAAATCTCCATACTGTTTTTCATAGAGGTTGTACTATTTGAAAATAATTTGTATTATTTTTGTCCTTTTAATAATAATCATTCTGATTTAGGCAAGATGATATCCCATTGTGGTTTTGATTTGCATTTCTCTGATGATTACTGATGTTGAGCAATTTTTCTGTTGGTCATTTGTCCTGTATTGAAAAGTGTCTATTAGTGTCCTTTGCTCACTTTTTAATGGTATTCTTTGTTTTTGTTGTTTTTATTAAGTTGCTTGAGTTCCTTGTATATTCTGGATATTAGTCCCCTGTTGTATGAATACTTTGCAAATATTTTCTCCCATTCTATACGCTATCTGGTCACTCTTCTATTTCTTTTGCGGTGCAGATGCTTTTTAGTTTAAATAAGTACCATTTGTCTATTTTTTGTTTTTTTGCCTGTGCTTTTGAGGTCTTGGTCAGAAATTCTTTGCCTAGACTAATGTCCATAAAAATTTTCCCTAGGTTTTCTTCTAGTATTTCAGTTTTGGTTGTTGTTATTTTCAGTGTGTTTTTGTTTTTGTTTAAAGGCAGTGTAGAGTGCAATGGCGGAATCATAGCTTGTTGCAGCCTCAAACTCCAGGGCTCAAGCAGTCCTTCTGCCTCAGCCTTCTGATTAGCCATGACTACAGGCACACGCCACTATGCCTGGCTAATTTTTTTTTAATTTATTTTTTGTAGAGTCAGGGTCTCATTGTGTAGCCCAGACTGGTCTTGAACTCCTGGTCTCAAGTGATCCTCTTGGTGCAGGCTCCCAAAGTGCTAGGATTGCAGATGTGAGCCACTGTACCATGCCTCTTCTAGTATTTTTATAGTTTCAGGTCTTATATTTAAGTCTTTAATCAATCTTGCATTGATTTTTGTACATAGTCAGTTTCATTTTTCTTCATATGGCAATCTAATCTTTCCAGCACCATTCATTGAAAAAGGTGTTCTTTCCACAGTGTATGTTTTTGTCAGTTTTATCAAAGATCAGTTGGCTAAAAAAAAATATGGCATTATTTTGAGTTTTCTTTACTATTTCATTGATCTATGTGTCTATTTTTATACCAGCACCACACTACTGTTTTGGTTCCTGTAGCCTTGTAACATAGTTTGAACTTGTAATGTGGTACTTCTAGCTTCGTTCTTTTTGCTTAGGATTGCTTTGGCTATTCTGGCTCTTTTTTGGATCCATATGAATTTAGGATTTTTTTTTTTCTAATTCTGTGGAAAGTGACATTGATATTTTGTTTTATTCTGTTCTGTTTTGTTTTGTTTTAGATGGAGTCTCACACTGCTGCCCAGGCTGAATTGCCAGTGGCACAATCTCAGCTCACAGCAACCTCTGCCTCCCAGGTTCACATGATTCTCCTGCCTCAGCCTCCCGAGTAGCTGGGATTACAAGCGACCACTGCCACACTTGGCTAATTTTTGTATTTTTAGTAGAGACAGGGTTTCACCACATTGGCCAGGCTGGTCTCAAACTCCTGACCTCAAGTGATCCTCCTGCCTTGGCCTCCCATAGTGCTGGGATTACAGGCATGCACCACCCCGCCTGGCGACCTTGGTATTTTGATAGATTGCATTGAATCTGTAGGTTGCTTTGAGCAGTATGGTCATTTTAACAACATTAATTTTTCTGATCCATGAGCATGGGATGTTTTTTATCCATGTGTTAGTGTAATCGGTCATTTATTTCATCAGTGTTTTGTTGTTTTTCTTGTAGAGATCTTCCACCTCCTTAAATTTATTTCTAGGTATTTTTCGTAGCCATTGTAAGTGAGCTTGCCTTCTTGATTTCTTTCACAGGTAGGTCATTAATGGTGTACGGAAATGCAACTGGTTTTGTATATTGATTTTGTATCTTTCAACTTTACTGAATTCATTTATCAAATCTAAAAGATTTTTTGAGGGTAGTATTTAGGTTTTCTGTATATAAGATTATATCATCAGCAAACAGGGATAATTTGGCTTCCTCTTTTCTGACTTGGATGCCTTTTATTTCCTTCTCTTGCCCGATTGCTCAGGCTAGGAATTCCAGTACTGCGTTGAATAGGAATTGTGAAAATGGATATCCTCATTTTGTTCCAGTTCTTAGAGAAAATGCTTTCAACTTTTCCCTATTTCAGTATGCTGTTAGTTGTAGGTTTGCTGTATATAGACTTTATTATTTTTGAGGTATGTTCCTTCTGTAACAGATGGTTGACAGTTTTTATCATGAAGGGATGCTGAATTTTATCAAATTCTTTTTCTGTGTCTATTGAGATAATGATATAGGTTTTGTCCTTGATTGTTTATGTTTATGTATCATATTTATTGATTTACATATGTTGAATCTTCCTTGCATCCCTGATATAAATCCCACTTGATAATGGTATATTATCTTTTTGTTGTGTTGTTGGATTTTGTTTGCTAGTATTTAGTTGAGGATTTTTGTGTCTATGCTCATCAGGGATATTGGCCTGTAGTTTTCTATTTTTGTTGTGTCATTGTCTTGTTTTGGTATCAGAGAGATACTGGCCTCATAGAATGAGTTACAGTAGAATCCTTTCTCCTCAATTATTTGGAATAGTTTCAGGAGGATTGGTACTAGTTATTCTTTATACATTTGATAGACTTTAACTGTGAATTCAGCTGGCCCTGGGCTTTTCTTTGTTGGGAGGTGTTTTTGGTTTTTTTTGTTTTGTTTTTGTTTTCTTTTGAATATTGATTCAGTCTCGCTGCTTTTTATTGATCTGTTCAGGTTTTCTATTTCTTCCTGGTTCAATCTTGGGAGGTTGTATGTTTCTAGGAATGTGGCCATTTCCTCTAGGTGTTCTAGTTTATAAGTGTATAGTTGTTCATAGTAGTATCTGTTGATTTTTTTCTATTTCTTTAGTATTAGTTTTAATGTCTCCTCTATCATTTCTGATTTTGTTTATTTGGGTCTTCTCCTTTTCTTGGTTAGTCTAGTTAGTGGTTTACAATTTTATCTTTCTGAAGAACCAACTTTTCATTTCATTGATCTTTTGTATTTTTTTAGTCTCTACTTCATTTAGTTCTGCTCTGATCTTTGTTATTTCTTTTCTTCTGCTAATATGAGTTTGATTTGCCCTTAATTCCTTGAGGGACATCATTAGATTGTTAATTTATAATCTTTCCACTTTATTAATGTAGGCATTAGTGCTATAAACTCCCTTCCTAGCACAGTTTCTGCCATATCTTACAGGTTTTGTTATGTGGTACTTCCATTTTCATTTGCTTCAAAGTGTTTTCATCTCTGTTTTAATTTATTCATTGACTCAGTGGTCATTCAAGAGCATGTTGTTTAATTTCTATGTATTTATATAGTTTCTGAAGTTTCTCTAACTTTATTCTACTGTGATCTGAGAAGATTCTTGATATGATTTCAATTTTTAAAAATTTGTTGAGACTTGTTTTGTGGCCTAACATATGTTCTATCTTGGAGAATGTTTCATGTTCTGATTAAAATAATGTATATTCTGCAGCTGTTAGGTAGAATGTTCTGTAAATTGGACTTATATTTTTAAATTCTGTAATGAAAATTTTTTTTTCATTTTCTGGTCTCTTTCTATAACACCTTTAATATAATAGTTGTTACACTTTATTGAAAACTTACTTATTCTTTCAAATGCTTTTCCTTCTATATATTCCCTGTTTTTTTCATTTAGCCATCCTCAGACACCAGATACTCAATTTAAATTTCACCATCACTGGCTTCCCTGATAACCCTTTAAAGACAAGTCTAGGCTTTAACAGTAATTTCAGGCCAACTACCTGCTACCCATGGAGACCATGGAGTTTAACTCAAGTTTCTTTAACACCTAAACCTGGGTTCTTCTCATTTCTCTACTCTCTCTTCCAATCAGCAGGTCTGTTGGATGTATCACAAATACCTGCCCCATGTCCTAGTATTACTCTTTAGTGGGCATGAATAATTGATTCTATCACCCTTTCATGTTCACCCTATACCTGTGGAGCTGCACTCTTCTTCAAGACAGATTACAGGCACTTCAAAGAGGTGAAGACATTCAAAATTCCAGCCAGGGGTGGATCTAGGTCTGTTTACATCTCGAGTGGCATTTATCATGACATTCAAGGCCTTCATTCACCCCTCCCCTGAAGGTTCCAGCTGCACAATGCTAATGTGCTAACTGGCGCCCTTCTAAGTTCACGTCTTCCAGTGTTAATGGAAAATAGTAACATGTTTTTTTTTTACCTTATGTTTGTTCTACTTCTAACACAGAGAAATCCCTAAGCCCTTCTGTTTATAGGGCCCCTTTTAGCTTTCCATATTTGTAGTATTTGTCCAGAACCAAAGTCAGCCTGGATTTATATTTGAAATTTCCTTAAATGTAGAGAAGAGGAAGAGGAAGGAAAAGACTGTTGTTGTGGAATGCCTATGCACTGAGAACAGCAAAAGAACCATTTTTGGTTTTGCCCAAATTAGCATTGCTAGATAAATTGGGAGACTTATATCTTTCCAGTTGCCAGGGGAGCATGCCAGCTAATTTTAGCCCGTTGTGTAAATATAACCAGCACTGGTATGCACTGGCCTTTAACATTCACAAGGGTCAATGATGTCCTGCAACAGCCAGAGAAGTGCCTACACTGGCCCTGTATTGACTGAACTTCCTGGGTCCTTAGTCCCCTGTGTCTCCCAGATATATTAATTTTCCTTGGAAGTGACCTTGGAGATCCCTTGGCCTGACCCCCTGCCCAGGGCATGACCTTTTCCATGTCTTTGGACAGAAAATTGCCACAGCAAAGGTAGCAACATTCTGCAGCCCTTAAGGCAGGTGCAGCCTCAGTCATTTTTTCTCAACAGTGTAACTCTCAGGCAGCAGAGCTAAGAATGAAGTTTTAGAAGAAAATATTGTGTATGATCCTATTTGTCTTCCTAAAAAATGCTTTTTTTAAAATTCAACTCCTGAAACACCCTGCCCCCAATGAATATGCTATAGCTAAATGTAATTGTTTTCTAATCTAATTGCCAGGAGAGGTCACAATAGAGCTTATACAACCAACCCTCTGAATCCTATCTGCTCTACAACTGGCAGGGGCAGATGATAGTCTCTGGGAGGTGAATATAACTGAAGCAGAGGAAAATCACAAAGGAGGAAGCTGCTCCAACCCCCACCGAGAGATCAGGCTTTAAGCTATACTGTCCCTCAGTATCCTCATCTGCTAAATTGAAGTGTTTATATATAGTTCCTACCTCTCAGAGATTTTATGGAGTTTAAATGAGTTAATGCATGCCAAACTGTTAGAAGAGCTCTTAGAAAATGATAAATGCTTAATAAATGTTGGTATAGTTTGGATGTTTGTCCCCTCCAAATATCATGTTGAAATGTAATCCCAAATGTTGGAGGTGGGGCCTGGTGGGAGGTGCTTGGATCATGGGGTGGATCCCTCATGAATGGTTGGTTTGTGCCTTCCCCATGGTAATAAGTGACTTCTCGCTCTGTTAGTTCACGTGAGAACTGGTTGTTTAAAGAGTCTAGCATCTCCCCTCCCCACCCCCTATCTCCTGGCTCCTGCTCTCACCATGTGGTGTGCCAGCTGTGTTTCCCCTTTGCTATGATTGTAAACTTCCTGAGGCCATCACCTGAAGCCAAGCAGATGCCGGCACTATGCTTCCTATATAGCCTGCAGAACCATGAGCCAGTTAAACCTCTTTTCTTTGTAAATTACTCAGTCTTGTTATTCCTTTATAATGACACAAAAACAGCCTAATACAAATGTTGGCCATTGTTTTATTATCGTTATACGGATTGAAATCACAGTTCCCATTTACTACTTGGAGGACCTAAGCCTAGATTCCTTCATCTGCAAAATGGGCATAAGTAAAAGTCCTACCTCATAAAGTTGCTGTTAGGATTAAATGAATTGAAAGGTATAAAGCTCCTGGCATTTGCCTGGTCCTTGTGTGTGCCCAGAGTGTGGCAGTTCCTCTTGTCATTCCTTCAGGTGCTTAAGAATCTCTTCACTCAGCAATCACAACTGCTTGCAAACCACTCAGATTGTTCCAAAGACAATTTCAGAGTGGCTAAAGACATTAAGCAGGAGATGTGTGCTGTTCATTTTCAGTATTTTTTCTTGATGGCAACAGAGAGTAAGGTAATGATAAATACAAAATGGCTACAAAATATGTAAATATATAAAATATATTAAAATAACCATGAAATAGGGTTCAAGAGAGAAAAGGAACATTTCCTTTGTCTTGTTTCTGGGTTTCACTTTGAGGGTTTCATCTTGTTTGTTTGGGTTTTCTTTGTTTTTATCTCAGAGTTAATCACAAGAGTGAGAGTGTGATAGAGTGATTAGCCAAAGTGGACTAGCTATGCTGCTATTCTAGTCCAAAGACCCTCAGCAGACATACATAATAACAGAGACAAGTAAAAATGGAGTATTATTTCTTTGTAGATGACATGTCCCTAAGAAAGCCCTGCCGGGCTAATATACACTATGGGATAATCCCCCATGTTCTCATTCAAGTAAGCATGTGTCATGGTATTTCTTTTCAGCAGCCAATTGATCCTGCTCTGTTTTTGCTTGGACTAATATTAAAATTAGTTTGCATTTCCTGAGGTAGCCAAGCAACTGGAGTAAGATAGTGACGTGGAGAGGGAGTTAGCTCAGACTGTTAAAAGTGGCAGCAGAACAGCTAAAAGCAAATAACCTAAAAACAGAAATCAGGAGGAAATTCCTTATTTAAGGTTGAATATTGCTAGATTATTTTCTTTTCATAAAAGAAGCACTTCTTTTAGGTAAACCATTGCTTGTATTAAAAACTCCCAGTTTTAGCCACTGCACTCCAGCCTGGGTGACAGAGTGAGACTCCGTCTCAAACAACAACAACAACAACAACAACAACAACAAAACTCCCAGTTTTTCCTAATTTGTTAATTCTAATGATAGAGTTACAGTGTGTGGTCCTCAGCAAACACTTATTACTATAGATCTTTCCACGCTCCCCATGATTCTCAGGGGAGTTGCAGTCAAGCTATGCTGTTGTATAATAATGGGCTGCGACAAACAAGTAGGGAGAAATTGCTCCTGTCCAACCTCAAACCTCCATATGAAAAGGTTGAATGTTTATGGAGCTAGTGAAAGGAGCACAGGCCCAGAAATCAGACATACTTTGAGTTTAAAATCCTGTTCTTTAAACCACAAGTTATGTGACCTAGGATGAATTCCTTAACTCCTCAGAACTTTTTAACAAGAGCTGTGGTCCTACTTTGCATTGCTTGCTTTTAGCTCAGTAAAAGTTAGTGCTTTGCATGCATGATTCTTTTTAAGCTTTGTGATACCTCTGTGATGTGGGCATTATTATTAGTCATGTTTTATAGATGAGAAAACCAAAGCTAGTAAGTGATTCAAAAGTCATGCTTTGCTACTGTAAGCCTTCTATAGTGCTACTAATGAATACTGCACATGGCTTGAATGGCCCTCATGAGAGGATACTGACATGCATGGAGATTTGGTTCACAGATACTTGAAACAGACTGCAACGGTATTTGCCACTAGTGGGAGCAGACAGCAGAAGATGGATTTAGCGCCCCTGCATTTGTACTCCTCTCAGTCCATCTGTCTCTCTCCCTTTTCCCCACTCTATGTTGATAACAATTTTTCTGACCTGCAGGTAATTTAGTTGCCTAGAGTGGCTATTCTTTTTTTTTTTTTAGACGGAGTTTCACTCTGTCACCTAGGCTAGAGTGCAGTGGCACAATCTTGGCTCACTGCAACCTTCACCTCCAACTTCAAGCAATTCTCCTGCCTCAGCCTCCTGAGTAGCTAGAATTACAGGCACATGCCACCACACTGAGCTAATTTTTGCATTTTTAGTAGAGATGGGGTTTTGCCATATTGGAATGACTGGTCTCGAACTCCTTATCTCGTGATCCACCCGCCTCGGACTCCCAAAGTGCTGGGATTAAAGTAGTAACATATCCACCTAATTTCTTCTGTTAATAGACCTTCTCCTTCACACCCCACAAAGGCACATATGTACATATACACACATGCATACACACATCCATACACACACAACTTCTTACCATTCATATCCTGTCATGGCCACAGGGGTGGACACATGACTTTTCTTTGCTGTGATACTAAATTTGGCCTGCTGAAAACCCAAAGTCCAACAACCTGAAATAGGCCTGTCTGTAGTAGGAAATTAAAAGATCAACACAAAAAGAAGCAGAGACCAGCAGAAATGAGAGATGCACAGAAGGCAACTCATGTGAGCCAACCAATAGCACCTCTTAAGGAAAAGGCCAACAAGTGCCTGTTTCTGATATCTCTGGTGTCTCTGGGCCCAACCTTCCCCTTCCAATATCCTGATTGTTCATCTCTTTCTTCAATTCTGTGAGCTTCTCAATATCCTTTCCAGCTACCTGAACCAGTCTGAGAAGGCAAATGTGAGTTGGGTCTCTATATGAGTCCATGCTTGCATTGCCATTAAAAAATACCTGAGACTGGGTAATTTATAAAGAAAAGAGGTTTAATAGACTCATAGTTCTGCAGGCTATACAGGATGCGTGGTGGCTTTTGCTTCTGGGGAGGCCTCAGGGAGCTTTTACTCATAGTGGAAGGCAAAGCAGGAGCAGGCATCTTACATGTCTGGAGTAGGAGGAAGAGAGAAGGGGGGATGTGCTATACACTTTTAAACAACTAGATCTCATGAGAACTCTATCATGAGAACAGCACCAAAGGGATGGTGCCAAACCATTCATTCAGGATCCATCCCCATGATCCAACTACTTCCCACAAAGTCCCACCTCCATCACTGGGGATTACAATTCAACATGAGATTTGGGTGGGAACACAGATCCAAACCATATCATTCTGTCCCTGACCCTTCCTAAATCTCATGCCCTCCCATTGCAAAATACAATCATCCCTTCTCAATAGTCTCCAAAGTCTTAACTCATTTCAGCATTAACTCAAAAGTCCAAAGTCTCATCTGAGACAATGCAAGTCTCTTCTGTCTATGAGCCTATAAAATCAAAAGCGAGTTAGTTACTTCCAAGATACAATGGGTGTATAGGCATTAGTTAAATACTTGTTCCAAAAGGGAGAAATCAATCAAAAGAAAGGGCTACAGGCCCCATGAAAATCTAAAACCCAGTAGGCAGTCATTGAATCTGAAAGCTCCAAAGTAATCTCCTTTGTCTCCATGTCCCACATCCAGGGCACAATGATGCAAGAAATGGGTTCCCAAGGCCTTGGGCAGCTCCATACCTGTAGTTTTGCAGGGTTGGGCTCCCAGGGCTGCTCTCATGGGCTGGCATTGAGTCCTTGTAGTTTTTCCTGGTGCACAGTGCAAACCATCAGTGGCTCTACAATTTCAGAGTCTGGAGGATGGTGGCCCTCTTCTCACAGCTCCACTAGGCAGTGCCTCAGTGGCAGCTCCAATCCTATGTTTTCCCTCTACACTGCCCTAGTAGAGGTTTCCCATGCAGGCTCCACCCCTTCAACAGGCTTCTGCCTGGATGTCCACACTTTTCCATACATCCTCTGAAATCTAGATAGAGGCTACTAAACCTTAGCTCTTGCATGCTGTGCACTTGCTGGCTTAATGCCTTATGGAAATTGCAAAGGCTTATGCTTGCACCTCTGAAGCAGTGGCCCAAGCTCTACCTGGACCATTTTGAGCCACATTTGGAGTTGGAGCAGCTGGGATGCAGGGAGCAGTGTCCCAAGGCTGCACAGGGTATCGGGCCCCTGGGCCTAGCCCAAGAAAACATTCTTCGCTCCTACGCCTTCAGACCTGTGATGGGATGGGAGGGGCTGCCACAAAGGTCTCTAAAATGCCTTTGAGGCCTTTTCCCAATTGTCTTGGCTATCATTATTTGCCTTCCTTTTAGTTATACAGATTTCTGCAGCTGGCTTGAATTGATTCCCTGGAAATGGGCTTTTTTTTCTATCACATGGCCAGGCTTCAAATTTTCCAAACTTTTATGTTCTGCTTCTTTAACTATAAGCATCAGTTTTATGCCATTTCTTTGCTCATGCATATGAGCATAGGCTGTTAGAAGCAGCCAGGCAACATCTTGAACACTGCCACTTAGAAATTTCTTCTGCCAGATACCCTAAATCATCACTCTCAAGGACAAAGTTCCATAGATCTCTTGGGCAGGGGCACAATGTTGCCAGGTTCTTTGCTAATGCATAACAAACATGACCTTTGCTCCAGTTCCCAATTAATTCCTCATCTCCATCTGAAACCCTCTCAACCTGGCCTTCATTGTCCATATCACTACCACCATTTTGGTCACAACAATTTAACGAGCCTCTAGGAAGTTCCAAATTTTCCCTCATCTTCCTGTCTTCTGAGCCCTCCATATTCTTCCAACCTCTGCTTGTTACCCAGTTCCAAAGTCACTTCACATTTTCAGATATCTTTATAGCAATGCCCCATTCCTTGGTACCAATTTTTGGTATTAGTCCATTCTTGCATTGCTATAAAAAATACCTGAGACTGAGTAATTTATAAAGGAAAAGGGTTTAATTCACTCACAGTTCAGCAGGCTGTACAGGAAGCATGGCAGTTTCTGCTTCTGGGGAGGACTCACGGAGCTTTTACTCATGACAGAAGGCAAAGCAGGAGCAGCCATATTACATGGCCAGAGAAGGAGGAAGAGAGAGAGGGGTAGTTGCCACACAATTTTAAACAACCAGATCTCATAAGAACTTTGTCACAAGAACAGCACCAAAGAGATGGAGCTAAACTGTTCATGAAGGATTCACCCGCATAATCAAATCACTTCCCACTAGGACCCACCTCCACCATTTGGGTGGGATTACAATTCAACGTGAGATTTAAGTGGGGATATAGATTCAAACTGTATCAGTCTCTGATGTTTGCAACCAAAAATGTTCTAATTTGGCATACTTAAGTCTTGCATCAGAAAGTTGAGGAGAATGAGAATCCTAAAGGTATTATATATATACTTTCATTTTTCTGAGGATGACCCAACACTCATTCATTCAACACTCTTACTGAATACCTGTTACATGTCAGGCACTGTGCTGAGAGTGTGCAATTCAAGGATGAATAAAATATGGTTCCTATTCCCAGTCTAGAAGACGAAGATGGACACTGATAAAAATGCAATAAAATGTCACCAGTGTTTTTATAAAGGTCATAGGAAACTGTAGGTACAGGAAGAAATAAATAGTCAATTATTTCTGGAAGTCTTCAAAGAGGTGATAATCCTTTGTTGACATTTGAATGGTAAGTGTTATCTAGGCCTTTGCTATTCAAAGTGTGGTCTGTGAACCAGCAGCATCAGCATTACCTGTTAGAAATACAGAATAGGGGTCCCACTCCAGATGTAATGAATCAGCATCTGAATTTTAAAAAATCTTCAGGTGGTTGGTACCACATTAAAGTTTGAGAAGTGCTGATCCAGACAACAAGAAGGATAGAGGAAGAGTAATTTCAGACAGAGGGACTAGTTTGAACAAAGGCTGGCAGACGTGATAGAGCATGATGTGTTCATGAGATTGTAAGTCATAGCAGAAGATGTGAGGGAAGATACAGCACAAATTATAGCAAGTCCAGACCACAGAGAGCCTTGTAATCGATGCAGAAAGGACTGGACTTTATCCGACGAGTAATGAGGAACCAGTAAAGTAAAAGTTTGATATAATCAGATTTTATATTTAAAAGTAGAGTAAAAACATTTCTGGCAAGCAGTGTAATAAGATGAAGTTTGGACATGATCCCGGATAAAAGGGAGATTTGAGGGGAAAGAATAACATGATTTGATTGATTTTGATTTGATGCAATTTATCTTAATGTTTCAAAGCTAAATGCCTGACAACAGTGTGGAAGATGGATTGGAGAGAGGGCAATACCAAAGGCAGGGAGACCAACTGGCATAGTCACATACTGGTAAGTAAGAGATGATCAAAACTACAAAAGTGCAGCAGGAGTGGGGAAGAAGGGTGGCTATCAGAGAGAAAATGGGACAGAATCTGCAGACCTTACTCAAAAACTGGAAGCTGCATATGGCAGCTAAGTGGGGCAAGGAAACCTGGCATATATGATAGAAGAGACAAAATAGAAGAGTCCATAGTGGAACAAAAGAAAGCAAGTTCTGTTCAGGGTCTGCTGAGTTGAATCCCCTGTGGGATGTATATATGGAGGAAAGCAGACATGGACACATTAGCAACAAACACTAACCTCATATACAAGTCTCTCTTGAAATTCCTCAACTAGAAACTACTTTGTTTTCCTAGAAACCATCTAGCTAATTTTAAAAAGAATTAACTCTGATGAAGAATTCAATGACTGTGAACTCAGACCATACAACCTAGAGCTGATCTTCCACCTGTTACCTGTTGTATTAGTCCATTCTCATACTGCTAATAAAGACATAACCAAGACTGGATAATTTTTAAAGGAAAGAGGTTTAATTGACTCACAGTTCAGCATAGCTAGGGAGGCCTCAGGAAACCAATAATCATGACAGAAGGAGAAGTAAACAAATCCTTCTTCACATGGTGGGAGCAAGGAGAAGTTCAGAGTGAAGGCAGGGGAAAGCCCTTATAAAACTATCAGATCTCATGAGAACTCACTCAGTATCATGAGAACAGCATGGAGGTAACCACCCCCATGATTAAATTACCACCCACCAGGTCCCTCCATTGACACACGGGGATTATGGGAACTATAATTCAAGATGAGGCTTGGGTGGGGGCACAGTCAAACGATATCATTCCACCCCCAGCCCCTCCCAATCTCATGTTCTCACATTTCAAAACATAATCATGCTTTTTTCAACAGTCCCCAAAGACTTCACTCATTCCAGCATTAACTCAAAAGTTCAAGTCCAGTCTCATCTGAGACAAGGCAAGTCCCTTCTGCCTATAAGCCTGTAAAATCAAAAGCAAGTTAGTTACTTCCTAGATACAATGGGCCTACAGGCATTGGGTAAATATACTTATTTCAAATGGAAGAAACTGGCTGAAACAAAGAGCTACAGGCCCCATGCAAGTCCAGAATCCAACAGGGCAGTAGTTAAATCTTAAAGCTCTGAAATAATCTCCTTTGACTCTATGTCTTATATCCAGGTCATGCCAATGCAAGAGGTAGGCTCCCATGACCTTGGGCAGCTCTGCTTCTGTGGCTTTGCAGGATGCGGCCCCATCCTGGCTGCTTTCACAGGCTGGAATCAAGTGTCTGCACCTTTTCCAGATGCACAGTGCAAGCTGTCAGTGGATCTACCATTCTGGGGTCTGGAGGACAATAGCCGTCTTCTCACAGCTCCACAAGGCAGTGCCCCAGTGGGGACTCTGTTTGTGGGCTCCAACTCCACATTTCCCCTCCACACTGCCCTAGCAGAGGTTATCCATGAGGGCTCTGCCCCCATACCACACCTCTACCTGGACATCCAGGCTTTCCCATACATCCTCTGAAATCTAGGCAGAGATTCCTAAACCTCAATTCTGTCTTCTAAGTACCTGCAGGACCAACACCACGTGGAAGCTGCCAAGGCTTGGGGCTTGCACCCTCTGAAGCCATGGCACAGGCTGTATCTAGCCCCTGGAGGTGCTAGAATGCAGGGCACCAAGTCCCAAGGCTGCACACAGCAAGTGGGGGGCCTGCACCCAGCCCCAGAAACCATTTTTTCCTTCTAGGCCTCTGGGTCTGTGATGGAAAGGACTTTTGTGAAGGTTTCTGACACGCCCTGGAGACATTTTCCCCATTGTCTTGATGATTAACATTTGGCTCCTTGTTACTTATACAAATTTCTGCAGTCTGCTTGAATTTCTCTGCAGAAAATGAGTTTTTCTTTTCTACTGCATTGTCAGGCTGCAAATTTTCCAAACTTTTATGCTCTATCACTTCTTGAATGCTTCGCTGCTCAGAAATTTCATCCGCCAGATACCCTAAATCATATCTCTCAAGTTCAAATTTCCACAGATCTCTAGGATGGGGCAAAATGCCACCAGTCTCTTTGCATAGAAAAAGGGTCCTTTACTCCAGTTCCCAACAAGTTCCTCATCTCCATCTGAGACCATCTCTGCCTGGACTTTATTGTCCATATCACTGTCAGCATTTTGGTCATAGCCATTCGACAAGTCTTTAGGAAGTTCCAAACTTTCCCAAATCTTCCTGTCTTCTGAGCCCTCCAAGTCTCTAGGAAATTTGAAACTTTCCCACATTTTTCTTTCTTCTTTGGAGCCCTCCAAACTGTTCCAACCTCTGTCTGTTACCCAGTTCCAAAGTTACTTCCACATTTTTGGGTATCTCTACAGCAGAACCCCATTCCTGGTACCAATTTACTATATTAGCCCATTCTCATGCTGCTAATAAAAATATACCTAAGACTAGGCAATTTATAAAGAAAAGAAGTTTAATGGACTCACAGTTCAGCATGACTGGGGAAGCCTCAGGAAACTTACAATCATGGCAGAAGGGAAAACAGACATATCCTTCTTCACATGGTGGGAGCAGAAAGAAATAGAGTGAAGTTGGGGAAAAGTCCCTTATGAAACCATCAGATCTCATGAGAATTCACTCACTATCACGAGAATGGCATGGAGGTAACCACCCCCATGATTCAATTACCTCCCACCAGGTCCCTCCAACAATGCGTGGGGATTATGGGAACTACAATTCAAGATGAGATTTGGGTGGGGACGCAGCCAAACCATATCATCTGTGTTTATTGTACACTCAGCAGGAAAGGCCATTGAAGAGTCAACAGAACTCAGAGTGTGATTCTGGGGACACAACAAGAGGACTTCTTTCTGTTCTCCCTAAATGCCCACAGCTCCTTGAAGCCTTACTTACAGTTCACTTTAAGAAGTAACAATGGACATCTACCATAAGCCAAGCACTGTTAGGCACTGGGGATATGACAATAAACAAGAAATGCTCAACCTCATTGGGCTTACATCTAGCAAAGGAGACAACAGTTAAACTGAAAATAAATGTGGCAGATGCAGTTATCCCTTCAAGTAAGTACTTGCTACCAGCTATCAAGAGTGTGGCTAGCTGACAGCCCCCAGTACTTAGCACTTTTGGGTCTACCCTGGCTTTCGATCCAAGACCACACTATTCTTACAGTGACTCCTAGACAATGGCTGGGCAAAGCAGTGGTATCTGAGAGCATGTACATCTTGGAGTGACCCCCAGCTAGAGTTGCCAGATTTAGCAAATAAAAACACAGGGCACCCAGTTAAATTTGCACTGCAGATAAACAATGAACTTTTTTTACTATAATTGTGTCCCAAATATGGCATGAGAAAGACATACTTGAAAAAAACTCATTGTTGGCTGGGTG